>NC_133657.1:56493064-57093064 GCF_009905375.1 Apium graveolens
AATTCAACCTTCTGCTCCTCTTTCACTTTTACCAAGGCAAAAGCCTTCTCTATTTCCTTTAACCACACATTTGCTTCAATTGGCTCTAAGGAACCCTTGAATTCTGGTGGGTTTACTGCCTGAAAAGTTTTGAAAGTTACCTGGGGATTGGTCTGTCGCTGCTGTTGTTGTGCCAGGTGAACTGTTTGTTGAGCCAAGATTTGAAGAATCTGGGCTATTGCTGGGTCCATGGGTCCTGGGTTCACATTCTGGTTTATATCATTTTGGTTGTTATTGTTGTTGTTGTTGGTTTCTTCATTCTGGGTGTTGGTGCGGGTATTTCTTCTGGGAGGCATTTTCTGTAAAGAATCAATCAATTTATTTAGCTTTTGAATCAAATCTTTGTATAAAAGAAAAGTTTTGTAAAATAGAAATATCTCTTTTTGAAAACAGTTGTAACTAAGTAAATTGCATGCTTCTTTACAGAATATAAACAGTTATGGAAAATAGGGTACATGGTATCACATGTATACTGGTGCAATAAATAAGGTAAAGTAAAACAGGTGCGATAAAGTAAATGACAGTGTTGGAAAGGAAAAGGTACTGATATATAGATCAAAAGTTTTAGGTAGTACAAGCGTAAAGACGCTTCGAAAGTAAAAGCAAAAAGGGTACAACAACCTACTCACTAGTCAGCATCGCTAGTCTATAAATACAACTCAAAAGTCTTCTGATACACACTACACACTACTGTCCATACTACATAACCATAACAACACTGCTCAGCATTTCCATCTCAAAATTTCTAACTCAGCTCCAAGGAAACTCTGGTCCTGCCAGCCTCTCGAAGTCCTCCATCACCTCAGTAGCCCAGCCCAGCAGTGCATCAGGGCCTCTGCCAGGTAGTGTAGCTCCATGTAGCCTAGCCTCAAGAACCCTCCGTGTCACATGAATCTCCTCTCGAAGCTCCTTCACACCACGATCAACATCTGTAGTCCTAATGATATGCTGTAACTCTCTAATCTGAGCCAACAAGGAATCACACTCCAATAGAAGAGCCTCATACCGGTAATAAGGAACTGGGGGCAATGTAGATTGGAATGGGGCACTCGCTACTGAATGCCCAGTGGAATCTGAATCAGCTGGTGGGGGTCCTCTGACAGATGGCCTCATGCCTGGAGGTGGCATAACCTGCAATGGTACGGGCTGCAACACCGGTGGAGGTAGAATAGCCAATGCTGGTGGAATCACAGGACGTGGATCCGATGCTGGTGCTCCAACTGAAGGCTCTGAGTGATCAGCTGATACGGGAATAAAAGAGTCGGCCATCTCTGCTAACTGAAATTATATCGTAATATAATAATCTCGTACCACGACGCAAACTATACTAATACCGGTTATACCATAACACTCAACCTCTCGACGTTCTATCATCCTATACCTTACTTCTAATCCTATCCCTCTACCCATTCCCGTCAACCTAGGCTTGTGTCAGTGACTTATAACCTGTAGCTCTGATACCAAACCTGTGGCGCCCTCCAAACTCGGGTCAGAAGTTTGGGGTCCACACACACACCTTAATTATAACCTGCTTATAACAATAATAAAGATAATAATAATATATGCAATGACCCTACTTACCAAACACCACGGACCGCAACAGGTTAAAGTATGCACACAAGCCAAACACACTAATATATTACAAACCGTTCAAATCCCAACTATTTCAAATTCAAACTGAGTATTAAACATTATTACAAACTTTTACAAACTTAAATTATTCCAAAAGAAGCCTACTAGCTCAGCTTTCTCAACCTGAACCCCTAGCTCTCGCGCTGGACTGGGGATCCTCTTTACCAACTGGTTCCTTTTTAACTGGAAAGAATATAAACAACATCGAACAAATGAGCTAACTAGCTCAGCAAGTCACAATGACAAAATTGAGAATAATGATCATCAGGTGAATATGTTTATGATATCAAGTGAACAATGGATTATGATTTAGAATTGGATATTATACTTTTAATTTAAAAACCAAGGTTAGGCTGCTGATCAGTCATGCACTAACCTCGAGCAAGGCACACAACATTGCTCTAACTACTGGATCCAAGGCACACATTGGCCTAACTTGACCATTATATGGTCTGACCACGAATCTGGTCCACAATTTTATAAAAACAATCCAATTCTAACATAATAACAGAATATGCAATAATAAGCAATAACCGAAATCATTAACAACAATAAATGTTTAACAATGAATGGTTTCAATCCTTGTAAGGATCAATAAGGCAATTTAAAAGCTTGGATGCTGGGTAATGAAAGTATTGGATAACAATGGAATCAATATTTCAGGGTTTCAAAGATTTAGGCTTTCAAAGCATAGGATACAATGATTGAATATACAAGTAATTCAGTTCAGTGTTTGGGATTTTGTTTGCATGTATTTGTGGAGTAGTATCGTATACTTGAGATTTGTGTTTAGGTATACAACAATCAATGGTCTAGAAGAATAAGGTTTATTGCTCAAGAACAATAACTGAAATCAGGATTTAGGTTTATGTACTTCAAAGCACTTGCAATATCACAGGATTATCAAGTACTACAATATCTCGAGAAAGTTCAGAACACTTGCCTGGTATTAGCTTACTACACTGTACTCGCTTCCAATCACAACCATTTTACTCCTCAACTACCCGTTTCCCTTTTCTACGTCTTGCCTCTTCTGCTCACATATCAAAAACATCTATCAATAATTTACTCATGGAATTATCTTCAACACATACTTTTATCTACCCTTCGTTTTACCCAAATCCGATTAACGGATTGAAAGTTATGCAATAATCAAGTAAACACCGAATATATAGACCGATAGTCAATTAACAAGTCACATATAGCACATAATACATCACGTAATCAATGATATATTATTTATAAAGAAGTCTCGGGTCATAAATAGGCTTTCTGGTATTTAAAATGATTTTTAAAACATTTTTCGGAATTAAAACGGGTCGTTGGATCAATTTCGGGTTAATAAACAGGGTTCGGTTGGCCTATTCTTGCTCCGAAATAATTTTAGAATAATTATCGAGCCTTGAAAATAATTTAGAATAATATTTTAAAGCTCGAAACTATTTTTCAAAATTTTTAAATCATTTTTAAATAATTAAATCTAATTAAATAATTAATTAAAATCAATTAATAATTAATTAAATCAATTAATCAATTAATTTTCGAATTATTTGACCATTTAATCAATTATAAATTAACTGAAATTAATTAACTAATTAATTTAGATTTATTTATGAATTAAAAATAATTTCGGAATTAAAATAATAATTTTTAGAATTTTCAGAATTTAAAAATGAATTTTTATAATAAAAATAAATAGGACATATGATTTTTAAACATTTTATAAACAGGAATCCTAAATTGGCAAAGTCTGGAAACTTCAGGGACCAAACTGCATCGTTTTCAAAAGTTGGGGTACTAAATTGTAATTTTCCTGCTCTTCGCCGGAAAACACAGAGGTGGCCGGAGAACACGTTCCCGGCGTCCTCACCCCACCAACACCTCCAGATCACATCTACACAACATCAGGAACACAACCATGCAATCAATTCATCCTAACAATCCCTGAGTTGGCCGAAATTTGGCCGTGAAGTTTTCCAGTTTCCGGCGAACATCGGAAAACTTCAAAACACAACTCCCTTCTCTACAGACCTCGTTGGTTCATGAAACTTATACGACTAGATTGCAAATTTCACAGAGAACACAACCCACTACAACACAACATCAATCTATCACAGAATAAGAAATCCCCAAATTTCAATTAAGAACATTCATACGGGTTATAAACCCTAATTTTGAAATTCGAAAATTAAACTCAATTTTGAACATGTTATTGAACTCCAAATCAGACGTATGACATATGAAAATCATCAGGAAAACAAGCTCTACAACATGCAATCATCAAATCATACAAACAATCATCCGAACAAAAATTCATATTTTTAATAAAACAAATTCGAAAATAAATAAATTTTTAGAAAAATAACCTTGATTTCTGCAGTGAAACAAAGCTCAGAATCTGATAGAACACCTCAAATCCTTCGTTTTGGTTACTCAAGCTTTGAAAACAGAGATCGGTAACGCCTTCGTTTTGCTGTTTGATTCTTTAAACAGTTTTAGGAAATTAGGGCTTTTCTCTGAAAATTATATAATTAACTACCTGCAAATGATTTTGATACGAAATAAAATACGGTAAAAGGCTATTTATAATTACGGAAAATTTGTATCCCGTTGGATCATTCCGGATATAAAACGGTACGTTTATTTGTAAAAACTGATCCAAACGGTATCGGTTTTCGGGATAATTATCCAAATCAGTACAATTTGTACTGCGGTCTTGGTCTCAGCGCCTGGTTACACGTATTACGAAGTGATAATTGGGATAGTTTAATAAAAAGCTCCCGTTTATCGAAAATACGGGTTTTATTGATTTACCAAAACGAATATTGTATCGAAAATATTGCGCCGGGACCCGCACATGACAAACCGTAAGCCGGATCGAAAAAGTCGAAACATGGAATATGCTCGGAATATTACAATTAGGTTTGGAAGGAGTTCTCGAAAGAGTTTCGGGTTCCAAAAACGTAACAACGGTTGACGTCGGTTGGTTCCCGTTTTTATAAAATAGATTTTAATTACCCGGAAAAAGATTTTAGAAATTTCATATGATTCTTATAAATCCATAAACCAACATAAAAATAATTAGGAAGATATGACAATTATCTATATTTTATTTTGGACATATAAAAATTAAAATACTCAATTAATATTATTTTTGAATATTCAAGTACAGATAACACTTAACAATTAGCTTACAGAATAGATACTGAACACACATAATAATTATATAATAGCAAAAATAATTACACGATATATCCCGGATATTACAGAAAGGGGGGACGAGCTTTACGTTTCAGAGTCATGGATTTCATCTGAACTAGGAGTGGCGTAAGTGGTCGAGTGGCGCCGGCCCAGCCTTATTATATTGGCCCATAATGGCCTGGAAGTTCCGCTAAGACGGTCCATTCCTTAGAAGTCCAGTGTTCGGTTGACAAGTAAATCCGACAGGTTCTCCTCTACATGTAGAAAATGGTGGGGTTGTACTACTACGACTGATCATCGTAAGTGGTCTTCCTGGCGTGGCAAACTACCGTAATGAGTTCATCATCCAATTGGATATTTCTGCAACACTACCCAGAGCACTTCGATAGAAAGGCTACGGTTGGGCGATTGTTGAGTGTTGGCAGGGTCAAGTTTTCAAAATGATGTTTGCATCAGATGAAGTATCTCATAACTTCATTTTATTTTGATGATATTTTAAAGATTGAATCTATTCAAGTATTATCGTGTAGTCTCATCTATGTGATGAACTTTTGAACTAATTATAACTTGAACGGTGGTAGTTCAAGTAGTATTTGGAAAAGATATAAGTATATTGGAGTATCTTGTAACTTCATCTTTTAAACTTATATCTAGTAAATGATTATCTTATGCATGTCAAAGATTTTCAGAAAAACGTTGAGACAAGGTTAGATATATGAGATCACCTTGCAACGATAGTTTTATACAGTTATAAACTGGAACTTTGTGTATATTATACATGGAAGAGGACTTCCAAGATTTTGAAAAGTATATATGTATATATACTGAATATTTTGCGACTTCATCGCATTAAGATATCAAACTTGGTTCATTTCTTTTGACCATGACTTCCATGAGTACTATGAGAAGGCTCATATACTGTAAATCATTATACATATTATTTTGGTGGGCTTGTTGCTCACCCTTCCTTTCTTCTTTCATCACATAACAACAGATAAAAAAGATGAACATGACCAAGCTTCCGATTCGCAAGCGATCAGGAAACGTTCCGCAGTTTCCTATAGGCGTGGATGTCGCTGTAGCTGAGGTAGGAACTACCAATAGGCTCGGCTTTCAACTTTTGATGTACTAGATTTATGTATATTTATGAATTGTAATAATGGCAAAGAAATGTAAATTTATTCAGAAACTTTTTTAAGGTGTATTGGCATATATTGGTGGAATAAAATGACTTGTGATTATTTTTGGATATTCATCTCTGAGACTATAACTTGTGGTGTGTGTGTTTATTGTGGGGTCACAGTACAGAGTAGTTGATTATTTATTAAGATTGGGTGTTATTAAGGGAAATGGAACTCGTGACAACCCGGATCCCCGACCCCGGATTTGGGGGTGTTACAGAAATGGTATCAGAGCTAAGCGTTATAAACCTCAGCGATGATGTGACGTTAAGATAATAACTAAGATAATAAGAACTCTTGCCAAGTTCATAGTCGGGCTACCTAACGTAGTACTGACAGTTAAAACCCTTATGAGAACCCTTTTAAATATCGTGATAGAAGCGTAGTTCGTTATCGTATATGGTAGCGGGACTCCGAACCCTGAGGTTGAGGAGTAACAACGCGATGATGTTTTATTACTAATTGGAGATCGGATTGTGGATCCGATAGAGCGTCCTAACGCAGGACCGGATGATGTTGATATTGAGGATGTAACGGTGGAGGATGTTATCCTAGAAGGGATTGTTGCTGAGGAGGATCCCGTGGAGGATCCTGAAAAGAATGAATAAAGGACCACTGATGAATTAATGACCATGGTTAGGTCGACTACCAGAGGTAGGATTGGTCGGTCACTACCGGAGGTTCGTTCAAGTTTGTAAAGATAGTAGCCCCTTTAACGCGGCTTACTCGTAAGACTGAGAACTTCGAATGGACAGAGAAATACGAGAACAACTTTCAAGAACTGAAGCAAAGGTTGGTGACGACACCTATGTTGGCGTTGCCGGATGGAAAAGGAGATTTTGTGATGTGTAGTGACGCTTCGCATAAGGAATTAGGGTGCTTCTTATACAGCACAACAAGGTAATCGCGTACGCGTCAAGACAATTAAGGGAATTTAAAATTCGATATCCCCACCCATGAGCTTGGGCTCATGGCAATAGTTTTGCCCTAAAGATTTGAGGCACTACTTGTATGGAGAGAAGTGCGAGATTCACAAACCATAGGAGCTCTAGTTCATTTTTTTTACGTAGAAAGAGCTCAACATATGCCAGAGGAGGCGGTTAGAGCTAATCAAAAATTATGATTGGGAGATTCTTTATCATTCAGGGAAAGCCAATGTGGTGGCTGATGCCCTTAGTAAAAAGGAGAGACTCAAGATAATAATGTCTTTGGGAAAGTTTATAAGAGATTTTAAGAAAATGGAAATAGAAGTGAAGGTAACCGGAGCCGGTACCGAAAAGCTGTTTGAGATTGCAATACAGGCCGAATTATTGGAAAAGAACATATTGTGCCACAAAAAGTGATGAATGAAGGCAGAGAGCCAACAAATAGATATGAGATTAATACCGAGAAAGATGATAAGGGAATAATGAGGTATTCCTATAGAATTTGGGTTCCAAATGTTCAAGAGCTTAAAGATGAGATCTTAGATGAAAGTCATAGTTCAAGGAATAAGATTAAGGGCAAACCCTGAATGTGATAGTCAGGGAGGACGCCATCAAGATAGAAGGAACCCATAACATAATGAAGTGGAAAATGAGGATTTTAACGTATAAGATAACCCCAAGTATGGGAGAAGGATGAAATATTTCATACTAAGGAAACAGAAAGTCGAGTAAGGAAAGGAGACCCGAGACGGTACTCCTATACGGCAATTCATGGACCTGTCTAAAAAGGACTTAGACTATTATCCCCAACCACCACCCTGAGGAAACAATGCGGTGAGAAATTCTTTCAGGACCTTTAAGTCGCTAAGCCCTTAGAGTTCCAAGGAACAAGCTGACCCAGTCAAGGCAAGAGCCTGAGTAAAGGAAATATAGGAATCATTTGAAATTCTAAATGATTGACGAATCACAAAAGACTGTTTTTGTCACTTACCCTCCTAAGAGAGAGACCACCCGCTGGTGAAAGGCCAAGGAAGGCACGAAGCAAGAGATTATAATAAACTGATTTAAGTTCAGTCAATTGTTTTCGGGAAAGTAATTCCCAAGGTTATGGAGATAGTGTAAAAGCTTTAGAGTCAGAACAAAGGCAGACGAGTATGATGAATTATGAATCTAAGTTGTAAAAGTTATCAAGATTTGTTCTGAGGACACGAATCCAGAATGACGGGATGTTTGAAATCAATGCTCTGTTGTGTTGGTTCATGAAATAATGATAAGAGAAAGGAAAATAAAAAGAAACTGAAGTGGAAAGGAATATAAAGGCAATAGAGTTTGAGGTATGATAAGGGAGTTGGGTATGAGGAAACCCTAAAGACTCGTAGCAATAGAAATAGAAAAGTATGCATTCGTCAGGATGAGGGTGATTCACCATGAGTTAAAATTGATGGTTGAGGGCATAAGAGAAACATATATTTTATCCCCTGTAAGTTGGGAGGATTCGAGGAAACCTTGAGATAGTTCGAAGGATAAATAATGAGACGAGGATAGACTGAGGAGACAAGAAAGTAAGAAATTAGGAAAAATTGGATGAAGGAAGTGACCTTCAAGAATGTGAAGTGTAAGACCGGTGGTTTGATACCCAGAAAGGGAGACGCCATGTATGAAAGATATCCCAACATTGAGGTGACTGTTGAGATAAACAACAAAAGTAAATAAGGAATTATTAAGAAGGTGTTCACGTTGACCAATATCTTCCAGAACATCCTTGTTATCGTTACCAAATTAGGCAAGAAAAGCGGATAACCGTTGTTATCTTTTGAAGGCCATATTGATTGACCTCATTTTGAATACAGATGTTATTGTGAAACTAGGCATATACTATCGAGGTGGGAATGATTGAATAAGACACCCTTATCAGGGTTATATGACTTGATTTATCCATGGAAGGATGCATGTACCTTTTTAAAGGTAGAATTAAGGATAGAACATCGGTAACTTAAAACGAATCCTAGGGGAATGCCTAAAGGTTGGCATTTCACCCTTAATAGGGATAGTATGAGTTTTGACAGTATGAACTGGAAAGGATTAAGGTAATAATAACCTTTAAGAATCAGTGGAGAAATTTTTTCAGAAGTATATAAACAATGATTCTGGTATTAATAAATGGTATCTTGATATGCCCTGTATCTAGGGAATACAGGAGGGACGATTCAAGGATAACCTTAGAGGTTTTACAAGGAGAAAGGTAATATTCAAAATTCTCAAGAATAGAAATGTTGATAAAGGAAATATGACGTAATTATAATGATGCCAAGTGGGGCACGTGTTAAACCACGAGAAAGTATGGATCGAACAAGTAATGGTCAAAATTGTTCGGGGCAATTAGGACTTATGATAAAAGATGTTCTAAGTATGATTGAGAGTCAGTCGTGACAGTGATTAACCTCTAAAGAATGAGGCAATAACTTATGGAAAAATGGTGATATTTTTTTTACTCATCAGATTTGAAGGAAAACATCTTCACAAAAGCAGTGATTGAAATAAGGTAGAAAATTTATTTGGAGGTGGTTAAAATGACATTGACTGTAAGGAAATTTTACTATCAGGAAAGGCCAAAGAGGTGGCCGACACTTTAAATGTAAAAGGATAATTATAGGCACTCGTGCAAGAGGGATACAGTGATGATGGTTAAAGCTGTGATGGTTGTATTATGGTTTGGAAGATTGACATTCCTTCTGATGACTGTGCAATACCCAACCGTAATAGTAGATGCTAAAGGTTTAATTCGTGTAATCGCCATGAGCGGGCTATCAATCTCAGAAGGTGCTATCTTGAGATAATCCAGGACCATGTTTCAAAAAGGACTAGACGAACCTTCGAGTTAAGTCTTCTATTGAAGGTATATGATTAAGAATGGTATTAACCTGCTATCGTTGCTTTGATTGAAACTCTTCTGCAATTTTATCTGCTTCATATCATGTATGTATGTCAGGATCTGGAGTGTTCTTCATGAATCATGAATGGTGGTTATGTTAACTCCTTAGAAGAATTCTATACGAGATGTATGGACTCCGTATGATTAGATATTAAGATTTCATGGAAAGTGAATGACGATAGTAGGTCAGTAGCGGACCATAGTAGTGCAACAATGATTCTGCGAGTAATGAGCTGATTACAACCGTGAGAGTTGTATTGGAATGGATGTTGAGATTGAGTACCACTAATCGGGTCGTGGTAGTGTATAAGTTATCATTGATAGACTAATTAAGTAGAGTATATACCTATTGAATATTTATTCCCTCTTATGAAAAGAGAGTCGTATTACTATATAAGGAAGGTTACGGTGCAAGCATAGGATTCTAGTAATGATGATGTCTAGAATGAGATCCCAGATTCGATTTTCTATGTCGAGGGAGTTTCAAAGGTGATTGTGATAAGCTCGAGGAAGAGCATGGGTCCATAGAATGATGGACGGAATAGCAAAAAATATTTAAGCATGTGAAATGCGATGCGATAATACTTGATGTTGATATATATACGTATATGATTTGTTCTCCTATGACAAACCTCTATAGTTCAGAGGTAGATTCCAAGCCAGATATTTTGTGGCAGTATATTTTATATATATACAATTCTCTTCAGTTCGTTCTTTTCTCTCCTTTTTATTTCATATAAGCTGAGAAGAACAACCCTTCCAGAAGGGGAGGTATTGCCGAATGACTATCTATCTGTGTGATAGAAGCCTAGTAGGATACCATCTATTGTTTAATTGCTTGTCAAGTACTAAAGGCTGGCCACCTTCTGTACTAACTATGTGATATAACAAGTGTTCATGATCATAGTAATCTCTCAATAAATTCTTTTACTTCTATATGAAGGACTAAGCTTTCGAAGATAGAAGCAGCTGAAAAAGGAGTAGTAAAGTTGTGGTGGTATTTGGAATGGAAACACATTCGTGATACTAAGGTTGACGAGGTTATTAAAAGGTTATAGAACGCTAACGAGCAAAAGTATAACCAGTATAATATTAGGAACGGAAGGTAGTAGCGATTACGAACTGGAAAAGAATGGGTATTGAGAAGCAAAAGCTCTAATGCTAAAAGCTATAATGAGAGTCTGTGCAATAGACTTGAAAGAAATTGGAATGATCACATAATACGGATTGAGTTTTCTTACGACAATAGATCATATGTCATTATTGAGTTGTCGCCTTATGAGATCCTTGAGGGAAGACAATGTCGATCTCCCTTATGTTAGGATGAAGTTGTAGAGCGCAAGATGCTCGGACCCGCAGTAGTCCAAAGGACCAGGGATATAATAGATCTAATCAGAGGACGGCTGGTAGTAACCCAAGATGGACATAAGAGGTATGCTGATTTGACTCAAAAGGACAAAGAGTATGAAATAGGGGACCTAGTTATGTTATAGGTATCCCTTGGAAAGGATTGATGAGGTTCGGAAAGAAAGGAAAGCTAAGTCTACAATTTGTTGGACCCTTGGATATATTAAGACATTTTGGGAAGTTAGCATATGAGCTAGCCCTACCCCCGAACATGTAGCAAGTCATAACGTATTCCACGTATCAATGTTAAGGAAGTATAATTCGGATGCCAGATAAATAGGGGCATATGAGCGCATAGACATGCAACCCGACGTAACCTATATGGAGCAACCAGGAAGGGTTATAGAGTAAAAAGGAACAAGTGCTTAGGAGAAGGGTTATTAAACTAGGCAGAGTTTGGTGGTAGGACCACAATGTGGGAAAATTTACTCGAGAGTTAGAAAGTGCAATGCTGAGAGAGTATCCCTATTTATTTTCTATCTGACTCCGGGATGGGATCCTTTTAAGGAGGGGAGACTGTAATAACCCCAATTTTTGGAAAATTTTTGAAACCCTTATGAATAGTGTTTTTGCTGAATGAGAAAACTTTTCATGCCACACTATGCAAAGGTTCTGTTATGGATATTCTGAGATTTTGTTAGTACTCTATAGGGTATATAAGTGTATGTAAAGATCGTCAGAATCCAAATTTGAACCTTTTGATTTTTCCCAGAAATCCACTAGATACGGAAAGAATTAAGTATAAGGTAACAGGATAAAAAGGATTTAAATTCAAGGATTTTAATAGAGGATCGTAAAAAGGAATATAATGTATTGAGAAAGGTTAAGGGAACCTAAGTAATAAGATCCCGGGTATGATCTCTCAAACGATAAACGAGAACGAAAGTTAAGCGAACCGTATAACAGATCAGTGGTCATTAGGCAAACAATTAGGAAGTTAATCAAAGAGATTAGAGGGGATGATGTCATCCAACCAATGAGAAGAGGACAAAGAGGGGATGATGACATCACATGATGACATAAGCATGACATAGGGAGGAAGGAGATGTGGTTGGTTTATAACCACACAAAGACAAGGTTAATAAGGTAATTAACCAAAACAAATCAAAAGAAAATCAACCAACCAAAACAAAACAAAGCAAACACAAAAAAAATCATTTCATTTCTCTCCACCAAGAAGCTTGCTCTCGGCTTTTTACATTTTTAAAGAGAAGAATTTTCAAAATCCAAGTTCCAAGCTTCCTAAATTGGTAAGATAATTCTCTAGTACTCCTTATGCATAGATATGGCTATCCTATGAGTTTAAGCCTCCAATTCATTCTCAATCTTCTCCAAGAAATCAATGAAGAAGACAATGAATAGTGATTTCAAGGTTTTTAACTTGATTTTTCTTGTTTTTCCTTTAAGATCCAAGCATCCCTAAGACTCCTCAAGGCTTCCTAAGGCTTCCTAGCTACTCACACCACTTCAAGGAAGGTATATCATCTCCAAACCCTAGCTTTACTTGGTATATTAGGATGATTTTGGTTGTTATGGTAATAGAGTAGCTTAATGATGGTTGGTTTAGAGTTGGGTTGGAATGGTGGTGAATGAAATGTTGAAATCTTATGATTTGGTTAAAGGATTTAGTATAGTTTAAATTCAAGTTTTAGGAATAAGGTTGCTATTTTGATAAAAGAATTTTTGATTACTTACCCAACACTCGGGAAGTAAAATTCTTGGAACAAGTTAATCCATTAACAGGCATCGCCTGGGAAATATCGGTGAGTTCTCCTTTCCAACTAGATACGACTTCTTGGTGGAGCCGTATCAACAAGTTTCTACTTGGGGAAAGGGGGGACGAGCTTTACGTTTCAGAGTCATGGATTTCATCTGAACTAGGAGTGGCGTAAGTGGTCGAGTGGCGCCGGCCCAGCCTTATTATATTGGCCCATAATGGCCTGGAAGTTCCGCTAAGACGGTCCATTCCTTAGGAGTCCAGTGTTCGATTGACAAGTAAATCCGACAGGTTCTCCTCTACATGTAGAAAATGGTGGGGTTGTACTACTACAACTGATCATCGTAAGTGGTCTTCCTGGCGCGGCAAACTCCCGTAATGAGTTCATCATCCAATTGGATATTTCTGCAACACTACCCAGAGCACTTCGATAGAAAGGCTACGGTTGGGCGATTGTTGAGTGTTGGCAGGGTCAAGTTTTCAAAATGATGTTTGCATCAGATGAAGTATCTCATAACTTCATTTTATTTTGATGATATTTTAAAGATTGAATCTATTCAAGTATTATCGTGTAGTCTCATCTATGTGATGAACTTTTGAACTAATTATAACTTGAACGGCGGTAGTTCAAGTAGTATTTGGAAAAGATATAAGTATATTGGAGTATCTTGTAACTTCATCTTTTAAACTTATATCTAGTAAATGATTATCTTATGCATGTCAAAGATTTTCAGAAAATTGTTGAGACAAGGTTAGATATATGAGATCACCTTGCAACGATAGTTTTATACAGTTATAAACTGGAACTCTGTGTATATTATGCATGGAAGAGGACTTCAAAGATTTTGAAAAGTATATATGTATATATACTGACTATTTTGCGACTTCATCACATTAAGATATCAAACTTGGTTCATTTCTTTTGACCAAGACTTTCATGAGTACTATGAGAAGGCTCATATACTGTAAATCATTATACATATTATTTTGGTGGGCTTGTTGCTCACCCTTGCTTTCTTCTTTCATCACACAACAACAGATAGAAAAGATGAACAGGACCAAGCTCCCGATTCGCAAGCGATCAGGAAATGTTCCGCAGTTTCCTATAGGCGTGGATGTCGCTGTAGCTGAGGTAGGAACTACCAATAGGCTAGGCTTTCAACTTTTGATGTACCAGATTTATGTATATTTATGAATTGTAATAATGGCAAAGAAATGTAAATTTATTCAGAAACCCTTTTAAGGTGTATTGGCATGTATTGGTGGAATAAAACGACTTGTGATTATTTTTGGATATTCATCTCTGAGACTATAACTTGTGGTGTGTGTGTTTATTGTGGGGTCACAGTACAGAGTAGTTGATTATTTATTAAGATTCGGTGTTATTAAGGGAAATCGAACTCGTGACAACCCAGATCCCCGACCCCGGATTTGGGGGTGTTATAGTAGAAGAAGCTTTGTTGGATCCTGATTGGATTTTAGCTATGCAGGAGGAGCTAAACCAATTTGAAAGGAATAATGTATGGAAGCTGGTGCCCAAGGCTAAAGGGAAGAATCCAATAGACACCAAATGGGTATTCAGAAATAAGATGGATGAAAATGGCATAGTAGTCAGGAACAAAGCTAGATTGGTTGCTAAGGGCTATTGTCAATAAGAAGGAATAGATTTTGATGAAACATTTGCTCCTGTTGCAAGACTTGAAGCCATGAATCTTCTTAGCCTATGCAGCCCATGCCAATTTCAAGATCTATCAAATGGATGTCAAAAGTGCCTTTCTGAATGGAGATTTGGAGGAGGAAGTTTATGTCAGCCAACCTCCTGGTTTTGAAGATCCAAATTTTCCAGAACATGTCTATTATCTTTTGAAAGCACTTTATGGACTGAAGTAAGCACCTAGAGCCTGGTATGACACTTTATTAAAGTTCCTATTGGAAAATTACTTCACAAGAGGTACTGTAGATAAAACTTTATTTTTCAAAATTGTTAATGGCTCTAGTATACTTGTTCAAATTTATGTAGATGATATTATTTTTTGCTCTAAAGATGAGAAACTTTGCAAAAAGTTTGCCAAATTGATGCAAAGTAAGTATAAAATGAGTATAATGGGAGAACTGACTTACTTTCTTGGTTTACAAGTTAAGCAAGTTAGTGATGGAATATTCATTAGTCAAACTAAATACATTTTTGATATTTTAAAGAAGTTTGATCTAGTGGATTGCACATCTGCAAAAACTCCCATGGCTACTGCAACTAAGCTTGAATTAAACAATACTGAAAAGTCTGTGGATATCTCAAGTTATAGGGGCATGGTTGGCTCACTTCTGTACTTAACAGCTAGTAGGCCAGATATAATGTATGCTACATGCTTATGTGCTAGATTTTAGGCTGATCCTAGAGAATCTCACTTAATAGCTATTAAGAGAATTTTCAGATATCTCAAGGGAACACCAAAACTTGGCATTTGGTACCCTAGAGATTCTGATTTTAATCTAACTGGTTATTCAGATGCAGATTATGCAGGTTGTAGAATTGATAGAAAAAGTACAACAGGAACCTGTCAATTTCTAGGAAACAAGCTTGTGTCCTGGTTCAGTAAAAAGCAAAATCCAGTTTCTACTTCTACAGCTGAAGCTGAATATATTGCTGCTGGCAGTTGCTGTGCACAGATTTTATGGATGAAAAATCAATTGCTAGACTATGGTTTGCAAGTTGAAAGGATTCCTATTTTCTGTGATAATACAAATGCAATTGCCATCACTGAAAATCCAGTAAAACATTCAAGGACAAAGCACATAAATATCAAGTACTATTTCATAAGGGAACATGTAATGAATGGTAATGTAGAACTACATTTTGTTCCAAGTGAGAAGCAGCTTGCAGATATCTTTACCAAGCCACTGGATGAATCCACCTTCTCTAGGTTGGTAAGTGAGTTAGGTATGCTTAATTTTTCTTAAATCTTTATTAGATAATTTGCAAGTTAAAATGCAGCCAGAAATTTAGTTGATTTTTCAGTCTTGGATGAAATTTTGGCTAAGTCAAAATTTACATCTCGACGGATGATCTTTATCAATCGAGTTTGATCATCCGTCGGTATATTATTTGCTAATAAAAATCAATTATTTTTCTGGAATATTTTATGACTCGACGGATAACTGTCTATCCTCATCCGTTGAATTGACTTAATCTCAGCCGTTAATTCCCTGAACATTATCCATCGAGTATACTTACAGTTTGTAAGCATAACACGACAGATAATGGGTGGAATTTTTACAGTTTATTTTTAAACGGCTATTTTAGGCAATTTCTATTGGTTACTTTATTTTACTTTATTATTTTTAACAGTTATTTTTGAGATAGTATAAAAGCTTATTTCATTTCAATTGCCTTTCTTTTATCATTCTCAAATCAACTGCTCAAATTTCATTCTCTCTCAAAGCACTTACTCTCTTTCTCTTCAAGCTCTTATTCTCTAACAATGGCACCTGTTGTAAAGATTATGTCTCAAACTGGGTTCATTTATGAGAAGAACAATTTCACTGCACTAGTGAACAAGGGTATTCAGCAATCTGGTGACTATCATAATATGATGGTTTTTGTGAAGAATTGCAAGCTCAGCTATGCCATGCTGGAATCACCCACAATCTTTTGTGATGTTGTTGAAGAGATGTGGACCACTGCTACATACAACTCAACAGATAAGACAATCACACTTACCATTAAAGGTAAAGAATTCTGTATTAATAGTGATGTTATAAAAACATGTTTCAAGATTCCTGATAACACTGTGACCTCTCCATACACTGACACTGATATAATCAATATGCTAAATTCCATGAACTATGCTCTTTCTACTTCTAAGTTAAGTAACATTAGGAGAATGGGTCTTAAGAAAGAATGGAGTTTTATGTGTAATGTAGTGACAAAGGTCTTTTCCGGTAAAGTCAGTCATTTTGATTCAGTCAATATCTCAATGCTTATCATGCTCTACATGCTAGTTACAGATAAATTCTACAATTTCAGTGACCTTGTTTTGTTTGAGTTAGGCTTTAAATTAGGAGAGTTAAATAAAAGAGGTAAAAATATGTATTATGCTAGATTCTTTATGATGTTAGCTAACCACCTCTGTGAAGAGATTGTGCTTGAGAACCCTAACAACAAACTAGATTGTTGGGTTCAAGAGAGAAGGCTCATTGCATATTTGAACAGGGCCAATCATCACAAGGATGTGCCATTGTTCTATTTTCCTGTAATGCAAGTACCTCAGGTAAGTGAGGTAAGTTCATCTATCCCTACCTCTATTCCAACCTCACTAATTTCTTTGAGTTCTATTGTGGCTATGACAACTGTGTCAATGACCAAACATTTGCCTACCCAAGCTACCAAAACTGCAAAAATTTTCAAACCCAAATCAAAGAAAGCCCCCTCTGGTATCTCCCAAAATATGCCAGTTGAAAAATCCACTAAAACCAAAGAGGGGAGTGTGAAGGAGGGCAAGATAGGTGACGGAAGGGGTGAACATAAAAGAAACCCTAAGAATATGGATGGAGAGTTGAGTGGATCCCAGCCTAGCCACACTGCAGTTTCCCAACAAACTGCAGTGCTTAAAAAGGATAAAAGCTCATTTCTAGCTGCATCCTCCCAAAAGGATGTAGTTATTGAACAAAGCTCTCAACCAAGAGCACAGGCCAAGAGGGTTAGGGACACAAGCTCACCCCAAACTTATGCCAGAAAGAAGAAATCTAAAACCCTTGGGGATGCACAGGGTACACACCCTGTGCAAACTGGTGCTAAAGACACAGTCACTGCACCTTCACAAATTCAGTTTGATGTGACTCCAATAAATGTGGAGTCACAGCCAAAATCTCTAGTCATAGAAGCACCTCAAACATCAAACTCACCAACAAATTATGTGGATGTGGATATGATAAACACATCAATTCCTGATTCCCCTTCTTTAACTCTGTTGGGGAAGCCAAAATCTAGTGCAAGTGAGCATCATCTTTTAGATGATTTGTTGGCTCACTTGCCAATTCTTTCAGGAACTGTTGTATCATCTGTGCCAAAAATATCTTCAATCAGCACAGAGTCAACAATAGTTTCTATTCCCAGTTCATTCATTTCTACTCTCTCGATGGATATTGCTCATCCGTCGAGTAGTGATTGTATCCCGACCGATAAGCTTAACAGTAGTTATCCATCGGATAGAAAAACCACTCACTCGATGGATATCACTCATCCGTCGAGTATCTCTGCACAACTTCAAACTTCATTTATTTCAAGTGCAGAAGATTTAGTGGTTATACAGTCACTATTAGGATGAGAGAGAAGAGTGTTTTGAGTGAGAGTCTGGGTTGCTCCCAGGAAAAAGGAGAGGAAATGAGTGAAACTATGCAATCCATTTCTTCAGGATTGGCAAAAGAGAGTGAGTGGAGTCCCACCTTAGATGGTGAAGGTGAGGGTGTGAAGGTGGGGAGCCAGGGTGAGACCCTGATGCAACAAAAGAGAGAAAACGAGAGAAATGCAGGTCTGGAGCTATAAGGATGGATGTCATTGCTAGTGAGTTAATGAATATCCAGGATGCAGACAGGGAGGGACTATCTCAGCATCCTAAAGCTGTTATAGATTCCACCTCCCTTGATGCTGATGCATTTACTCACCCTGTTCCAGCTTATCAACTTCTAGTTGAACAGGGCAATGACATTGCAGAAAGGATCCTGAATTTGGTGCATACCACACAGTCTATGATGAGAGCTAAGGATGCCATCACAGCTTTGCCTTCTACAGCTGGTGATGACTATGAGACTGGTGGCTCAGCTGATTTCTTTGGTGATAAGAGTGGGGATAGTGAATATGAGGCAATGGACATAGGGGGAGAAGTAGGTTCAAGTTCAAGATCAGGTATGCCATCATGGGCATTTTCAAAGCACTGTGATGAGCACTACTTCAAGACAACCCTGATCCAACTAATCAATCAGACAAATATTGCTCTTCAAACCACTACTAATGCCAGCACCAAGAAGCTCCTTCAGGCACATCTAGCCTCCCTGCAACTTCAACAAATCCAGGGCTTCCAACATGCTAGGGATGTAAACACCATGAAGAATGATATTGAGGAGATGAAGAAGGCCATTTCAGACAAGATGGATTCTAAACTTCCAGAAGCTACAATGCTTTACATCAAGAGGAAATTAAGGAAGAATTCTGATCTTTCAACAAAGATAGATGCCTTGGACACAAGAATGTCAGCCATGGAAGCATCTTTAACAGCCATTCATCTTCATCAAGCTCAACAGACAGATTTACTTCAAAAATTGGTGGCTGCTCAAACCTCCTCCTCTACTCAACTTGATGATAACAAAAAGGGGAGAAAGGACCAAGTGAGGGGGAGGGGCTTCAAATTCAAATCAGTAAAGTAATTGTGCCTTCAATTACTATCTCTAAGCCACCAGTTACAGACAGTATATATCTGATAAATGCAGAAGCCGACATAAGAGCAGCTGATAAGGAGAAGTTGAGTTTAGTCAACTGGGAGAAAATTGATGAGGATATACAAAAGAAATTTGAACTCGTGAAGGAGCCAGTTAAGTCAGCCATCCATCACTCTCAAGTCAAGCAAATTAGTGTGAATGAGATGAGCATGAACTATCTGGAAAGGGGACAGCCATCTTGCATCAAATCTCTAAAGGCTGAAACAATTCTGAAACCAAGGGTAAACTATTCAAAATCATCATTGAAGAACCCTTTGGACACTGTGTATGAGACACCTAAGCCTGATAAAAAGAAGCTTTTGTCAAGGTCAATTGCTTCCTACAAAGATCCAGCTGATTCAGCTTCAAAAAGAAGAATTGCTAAAATTTTCAGGAATGGGAAAAAAATTTGTGTGGTGGCTGGACATCCTCAATTTGCTCAAGCAAAGAGAGAAGAAAAAGCTAGATTGAAGCAGGAAAAGAAGCAAGCTGCTCTAGATGCTAAAAAGGATAAACAAAAGAAAGAGCAAATTGCTATCTTAGCCAAGCTACATGCTGTAAATTCATCACAACAAATTCCTACTTAGTCATCTGAAATCATTGAATCAAAGAAGCAAGTTGAACAACCGAAGAAATCTCCAAGAAAGAAGGAATTGGCTAAAAGAACTAAAAGGAAATTGGACATTGCTGATAAGGAATTGGAGAATAAGTTTCCCAAGGAATCCACTCCAACTACAACTCAAGCATCAAAGCCCTCTGTGGTATTTGAAGATATCAAGGTGGTGGATCCCTACAGGAACATTCACGGTGAACCTATTGTGCCTAAGGATGAGCCAATAGATTGGGAGAACATACCAATTCCTGACTTCAATTTGCCAATCCTTAGCAAGACAAAGAGAACAAAGTCAAGAGCATTCAAGAAAGTGAAGCTGTCACCTCTCAAATCCAAATCTCTAGTCAAAGCTCAATCTAAAGTCAATAAGGGAGATTACTTGTACTTGTATGAACTCAAAGAATTTTCTGATCTAAACCTCTATCTAGATGAACTAGATGAAGTGAGAGTAATTGATGCATACAGAAACCTACATGAAAGGTTATTGTTCAAGTACAAGGGAGGAAAGGAGATTCAGTGGCCACTTCACAGGATCCTTCAAGAAAACCAAGCTATACTGATTAAGGTTTATTCATCCTTCAAGAAGAACTTTGGGTTCAATATTACTGCAAGAAGATTGGTAATGAAGAAGATTGAAGAGCTAAGGAGTGTTAGAGCTAAAGATGCACTCCCAAAGACTCTAATCATCCCTTACACAGGGAGAAGAGTGCATCTAAGGCCCTACTGGCTGATGGAGTTCATGGATGACAAAGGTGTGAGAAGATTTTTCAGATTAGAAGACCAATTGAGCATCTCTAGCAATGAGACTCTTTTGGAAATGCAAGGAAAGCTAAATCTCTCAGAATATGATGAATTGGAATTCTACAGGCAGCTCCAAAATCAGATTGAGAAAAACAACAGAAAGCTTGGAAAGAGATCCAGACCTTCAAGGAACTAGATAAATCTGCTCAGGCTAGAGGAGCATCTTGAAAATGACTGTGAGCAAAACTTTGTACATTTTGTTAATTGAAGCACTTTTCAGTATTATCTACTGTCTTTTAAAAGTTTTATTTTTAGGGTGTTTTGTTATCATCAAGTATCTCTTAATTTATGGCTACAATTCCAGTAGACATAAATTGGGGGAAATTGTTGTGTATATGTTGTATACTTGATGATTTCATGAAGAAAACACCTTGGTAGATTTTACTTAGTGAAATTATGTAGCACTCGACGGATAAGGTTTATAGTCCCGACGGATGACTAAATATAGTCCCGACGGATGATGACTTATTATCCATCGAGTGAGTAGCTTATGTAACAATAAGTTTGTAGCACATTTTTGCATACACCTTTGTATAGATTCTGTAGTAGCATATAAGTCATGTTGACTTTAACTAGATATGCAGAATAGGTTAATTAATTATACATAGATGATGTCTTGTAATTCTGTATAAATGAAATGAAGTCAAGTGCCAAACAGCTATCGACGAATGATTAACAAATCCATCAACGGATGATCAATATAGTAGTCGATGGATGATCAATAAAGCCATCAACGGATGATCATAAACTCGACAGATGATCATGTACTCAACGGATAAAGAATTCAAATATCTGTTGACAGTAACAACACAGTCACATGCGTCGAGTGTATGCAAATGGAATGTGGTAGCCTATTCAACTGGGTTTTCAAGAACAAAGAAGCATTTCCATTTCCATGCTATTATGAAGATATTCAAAGATGCTGGAATAGAGTAATGAAGTAGTATTGTAATAGACTAGATAATTTTTGTTTTATTATTCTGTCTCATTACTTTGTAATCTTGGTGATATATAAACCAAGAAGTAGCAACTAAGGAATTATCTAAGATATAAGCAGAGAAACATTTGTAAGCAGAATTTTTAGCATTTCTCTGTATTCTTAGTTGTTCAATATTTGTAAGCAGCTATAAGCATTTTGCACATAGAGTTCTCTCGATATATATTATATATCTCTGGTGGAATCATTCAAATCCACCAGAAAGTTTTTAAAGACTTTTGTTTTTAATTACTTGTATTTTGATTCATTTAAGTAACTATTCCGTATTGTGCTAATCAATTCACACTTATATATATATTCGAGTTAGAACATTTTTTTTCAAGAAAAAGTTTCAAGAATTCCATTCAACCCCCCTTCTGTAATTCTTGTTACATTGTTAAGGGACTAACATAGTTTATAGCATGGATAGGATTGAGGCTATCACTCAAATTATAGCTAGAGGCCATCTTAAAGGTCATGTTGATCCAACTCTACTTGAGACTATCCTAGACCTCATCACCTCCTTGATGGAGCCTTGATCCAGTGTAGTGTGCAAAGTCAAAACGATCAGACTAGGGTTTTTATTCAGCACCACTTTTGGAGGATTAGCCTAGTTATGAATGATTTGATTGACTAGATAATTATCTAAAGTAATACTTTTGGGATATATCAGATCCGATGATGTAATTCTCTTTCATGTGTTTAGTTGTTGGACTCTCAAACCAATGGTTATGTATATATTTTGTTCCTTTCAGTTAAGATCAGTTCTCTTATGATAAGATCGCAAGTTTATTCATAACAATATTTGAACTGTTAACACTTAAGAGTGCCATGAAATATATAAAAACTGGGGAATTTATATTTTTCGACCATGTAATGATTGTACAAGGGAAAAACTTAAGCAAAGTAGGTAAAACCCGATATAAAAAGTTTTTCAAAAATTTTCCAAGCATTATGCCACCACGAGGAATAAGATTTATGGAAAACCCTGAATTTGATAATCAGGGAGGTCACAATCAAGATAGAAGGAGCCGATCATATAATGAAGTGGAAAATGAGGATTATAATGTATAGAATGACCCCGATTATGGGGAGAAGGATGTAACCTTTCATACTGAGGAAAGAGAAGTCGAGCAAGAAAGGGAGAACTAGGACGATACTCCTATGGGGAAATTCATGAACTTGCTTAAACAGAACTTAGACTATTATCCCTAACCACCACCTTGAGGAAACAATGCGGTGAAAAATTCTTTCAGGTACTTTAAGTCGCTTAAGCTCTCAGTGTTCTAAGGAACAACTGACCCAGTCGAGGCAAGAGCCTGGCTAAAGGGAATAGAGGGATCATTTTGAGATTCTAAATGATTGATGAGGCGCAAAAGACTATTTTTGCCACTTACCTTTCGAAGGGAGAGGCCAACCACTTGTGGGAGGCCAAGAAAGATATGGAGACAGATGTTATAATAAACTGGTTAAGGTTCAGTCAATTGTTTCGGGAAAAGTACTTCCCAAGGTATATGGAAAAATGGAGATAGTGTAGGAGTTTTAGAGCTAGACCAAAAGCGGATGAGTATGATGAATTATGAATCTAAGTTTGTGAAAGTTGTCAAGGTTCATTTTGGAGGACACAAATTCAGAATGACGAGAGGTTTGAAATCAATGATTATGCTATGTTGGTTCATGAAATGATTGTAATAGAAATGAAAACAAAAAGACTGAAAGGGAAAGGAATATAAAGGGAATAGATTTTGAGGAACGATAAGGGAGTTGGGTATGTGGAAATCCTAAGAAACCCTAGCAATAAAGATAGAGAGTTATGTAATCATCAGGGTGATGGTGATTGACCATAAGGTGAAGTTGAGGTTTGAAGCCATAAGCGATACATATATTTAATCTCATTTAAGTTGGGAGAATTTGATGAAACTTTGAGATAGACCGATGGACTAATAATGAGATGCAGATGGACTAAGGAGACAAGAAAGCAAGAATTTAGATTACTGAATGAAGGAAGTTGACCTTCAAGGATGTGAAGTTATTTAACACTTGTGACTAGATACTCAAATGGGAGATGCCAAGTATAAAAGATATCCCAATATTGAGATGACTTTTGAGATAAATAACAGAAGTAAATGAGGATCTAGTAATAATAAATTCACGTTGAACACGACCAATATCTTCCAGAACATCCTTGCTACCATTACCAAATTAGGCAAGAAAAACGGATAATCATTGTTATCTTTTGGAGGCCATATCGATTAACCTCAGTTTAAAAAAAGATGTTACCATGAAATGAGGTATAGACTATCGAGGTAGGAATGATTGAATAAGATACCCTTATTAGGGATATATGACTTGATATATCCATGGAAGAATGTAAGTACCTTTTTAAAAATGGAATTGAGGATAAAACATCGATAACTTGAGATGAACCCTCGGGGATGCATAAAGGGTTGCATTTCACCCTTAATAGGGACATTATGAGTTTTGATAGTATGAACTTGAGGGATTAAGGTAGAAACAACCTTTAAAGATCAGTGGAGAAAGTTTTAGAACTATATAGACACAATGGTTATAGTATTAGTAAATGGTATCTCGTATGCCCTGTACCTAGGAAATACAAGAGGAATGATTAAAGGATAACCTGGGAGATTTTACAAGAAGAATGGTAATATTTATGTTTTTAAAATAGAAATTTGGTAAAGGAAATATGACATAATAATAATGATGCCAGGTGGGGCACATGTTAAACCATGAGAAAGTATAGATCGAACCAATGAAGGTTGAAATTGTTTAAAGCAAGAAGGACCCAAGATAAGATACGTCCTAAGTATGATCGAGAGTCGGCCGTGATAATGTTCACATTTAAAGACTAAGGCAATAACTTATGTAAAAATGGTGATTTTTCTCCCTCTTACCAGAGCTTAAGGAAAACGTCTTTACATAAGCAGTGATTAGAAATGATGTAGAAATTTTAGTTAAAAGTTATTTAAAAGATATTGATTGTAAAGGCCAATGAGGTGGCTGACACTTTAAGTGTAAGAGAGTAATTATAAACGCTCGTGCCAAAGGAAGATAGTAATGCTGGGTGAAACCATAAAGGTTATATTATGGTGAGGAAGATTTAATTCCTTTTGATGATTGTGCAATACTCAACCGTAATAGTAGTTTGCTAAAAATTTAATCCATGTTATCGCTGTGAGCATGCTACCTATCTTAGAAGGTCCTATCTTGAGATAAGCCAGGACCATGTTACAAAAAGGACTAAATGAACATTTGAGCTTCAAGTCTCCTATTGAAGACATATGATTAATAGTGGTATTAACCTTCTATCATTGCTTTGATTGAAACTCTTTTAGAATTTTATCTGCTTCATGTCATATCTACGTCAAGTTCATGAACTATTCTTCATGGATCATGAATGGTGATTATATTGCCTCCTTAGAAGATTTTGATACGATATACATGAATTTTGTATGATTAGTTATTAAGATATCGAGGAAAATAAATGACTATAGTAGATCAGCGATGGACTATAGTCATGCAACAATGACTCTGTGAATAAGGAGATGATAAAAACTGTGAGAGATATATTGTAATGGATGTTGAGATATGATTATTAATAATTGGGTCTTTAAGATGTATAAGTTATTGTTAATAAGACTAACTAAGTTGATTATTTACCTATTGAATATTTATTCCTTCGTATTGACAACGTGTAGTATTACTATAAGAAGGAGATTGTGGTGTAACGTAGGATTCTAATAACAATGATATCAAGTATGAAATCCCAAATTCAATTTTAGATATTGAGGGAGTCTCAAAGGTAATTGTTAATAAGATCGAGCAAGAGCATGAGTCGGTATAATGATGAACGGAGTAGCAAAAATATTCAGACACGTGAAAATACGATGCAGTAATACTTGATATTGATATATCAGACAAGTGAAAATATGATGAGTAATACTTGATATTGATATATATATATATAGGGAAGAGCATTCGGTCAGTTCGGTCGAAAACCGAACCGAACCGAAATAACCAAAACCAAATTAGTAATTTTTTTTCAAACCGAACCGAACCGAAATTATTTATAAACCGACCGAAAAACCGAACCGAATTTTTCCGGTTTATTCGGTTCGGTTTAGAAAAACCAAAATTTTAAAAACCCAATATTATGATGTTTAAATTATTATTTATGTTTGTGATAAAATAATATTCAAACATAAATAATATTTAAAAAATGGTAAAATAAATCAAAAAAGGTAATTAACAGGAGGATCATGAACTTCCTGGTGTGCAAGTGACACTGACACTGGTATCTTAAACATTGGTACACAAATATTTTAAAAAAACTGTTCTTCGTGTGACATGAGTTTTGAAGGGATTTGAGTTTAATAAGAAGGATTCCCAGAGAACTAACATTAGCTATAGAACACAAGCAAAAAATAAACCTGACTTGAATTCAGATTCAATGATCTTAAATTCAGATATAATAACTGCAATATACTAATTATTAAGCAAATTGTTAACACAAACACAATCATTTTCATGATCAAAGTTCCCCCAATTTTAGTGTTATACTTATAATAGATAACATATGCTATATTATAAAAAAATATAATTCAAATGTATGTATATATAATTCGGTTAATTCAAACCTATATTCTGACAAACCGAACCAAACCATTTTTATTTCGGTTCAAACCGAAAAACCGAATTAACCGAAATTCTAAAAAAAATTTTAAAACCAGGAAGCTATATATATGTTTGAATTTTTCCGGTTTATTCGGTTCGGTTTAGAAAAACCAAAATTTTAAAAACCCAATATTATGATGTTTAAATTATTATTTATGTTTGTGATAAAATAATATTCAAACATAAATAATATTTAAAAAATGGTAAAATAAATCAAAAAAGGTAATTAACAGGAGGATCATGAACTTCCTGGTGTGCAAGTGACACTGACACTGGTATCTTAAACATTGGTACACAAATATTTTAAAAAAACTGTTCTTCGTGTGACATGAGTTTTGAAGGGATTTGAGTTTAATAAGAAGGATTCCCAGAGAACTAACATTAGCTATAGAACACAAGCAAAAAATAAACCTGACTTGAATTCAGATTCAATGATCTTAAATTCAGATATAATAACTGCAATATACTAATTATTAAGCAAATTGTTAACACAAACACAATCATTTTCATGATCAAAGTTCCCCCAATTTTAATGTTATACTTATAATAGATAACATATGCTATATTATAAAAAAATATAATTCAAATGTATGTATATATAATTCGGTTAATTCGGTTAAATCAAACCTATATTCTGACAAACCGAACCAAACCATTTTTATTTCGGTTCAAACCGAAAAACCGAATTAACCGAAATTCTAAAAAAAAAATTAAACCAAACCGAACCGAAATTATACGATTTCGGTTCGGTTTTGCTCAGCTATATATATATATTCAAAGGTAGATTCCATGCCAAATATTTTATGACCATATATCTTTTTATAATTCTCTTAAATTCTTTCTTTTCCTCCCTTTTTTATATTTTTATAAACTGAGAAGAATAACCCTTCTAGAAGGGGAGGTATTGTCGAATAACTATCTATTTGTGTGATAGAAGCCTAGTATGATACTACATGTTGTTTAATTGTTTGTCAAGTACTAAAGGTTGGCCCCTTTT
Organism: Apium graveolens; assembly: GCF_009905375.1. Lineage (NCBI taxonomy): Eukaryota > Viridiplantae > Streptophyta > Magnoliopsida > Apiales > Apiaceae > Apium > Apium graveolens. The sequence goes on from NC_133657.1 coordinate 56,520,650, forward strand.
TATACTAACTATGCAATGTAACAAGTGTTCATGATCATAGCGATCTCTCAATAAATTCTTTTACTTCTATATGATTGATCAAGTTTTCAAAGATAGAAGAGGCTAAGAAATAGTTGTATAAGTGTGGTTGTCTCCAAAATCGAAATGTGTTCGTGATACTAAGGTCGACGTAATTATTAAAAGGTTATAGGACACTAACGAGTAAAAGTATATCCAAAATAGTAATATGTATAGAAAATAGTAATGATTGCGGCTAAAAAAGATTCGGCATTGAGAAGCAAAAGCTATAGCGCTAGAAGATATGTTGACAGTCTGGGCAATGGACTTTAAAGGAAGTTGGAATGATCAGTTACCACAAATCATGTTTTATTACAACAATAAATTCTATGTCAGTATTGGAATTCCGCCTTATGAGGCCTTTTAAGGAAGAAGATGTAGATCTCCCTTGTATCAGGATGAATTTAGAGAGCGCAAGATGCGCGGGCTAGAAGTGGTCCATAGAACCAAGAACATAATAGATTCAATCTAAGACTGGCTGGTAGCAGCCCAAGATCGAAAGAAAAAGTACACCGATTTAGCCCGGAAGGGCAAGGAGTATCAAGTAGGGGACCTAGTATTTCTAAAGGTATCCCATTGGAAAGGATTGATGAGGTTTGAAAAGAAAGGAAAGCTAAGCCCAAGATACATTGGTTCATTTGATATTTTGAGACGTATTGGAAAGTTAGCTTATAAGCTAGCCCTACCTCCGAACCTACAGTAAGTTCACAATGTCTTTCATGTGTCATTAAGGAAGTATAATCCAGATGCCAAACATATAGTGGAATAAGAGAATGTAGACATGCAACCAGACTTAACCTATATGGAGAAACCGGTGAAAATTATAGATCAAAAAAAACAAGTGCTTCAGAACAAGGTTATCAAGCTAGTCAGAGTTTTGTGGTAGAAGCACAATGTGGAAGTATCGACTTGGGAACTAGAAAATGCAATGCTAGAAAAGTATCTCCATTTGTTTTCCACCTAATTCTGGGACAGAATCCTTTTAAGGAGGGGAGACTGTAATAACCCAAATTTTTGTAACTATCTGAAACCCTGAAGAATAGTAAATTTTGCTGATTATGAAATATTATCAGGAGACCATATATAGATGTTCTTTTATAAAAATTCTGAGTACATATTAGTGTTCAGTAATGAATTTGAGTGTATGTAAAGGTTGTCTAGATTCGAAATAAAGCACTTTGATTTTTTCCGAAAATCCTCCAAAAACCGAAGGAATTAAGTATAAAGCATTAAGATTGTAGGAATTAAGTCCAAGGATTATAAAAAGAGGATTAATAAAGGAATAAAATATATTGAGAAGGTTTTAGGGAAACCCTAACAGTAAGATCACGGATATGTCTCCTTAAACGAGATTAAATGACGAATGAATAACGTAATAACGAGAAGCCAAATAAGGAAGAAATACATGTGACAATTAGAAGAACAAGGACTGCAACATTTGGAGTGTCAATGTGAATGCAACTAAAAGATCAAGCATGATGACATCATCACACCACAAGAAACCAACACTTGGAAAATGGATGAGGTAAGCAAGATAATGTAAGCACTTTATTAATATAACAAAGAGATATTATCACAAGTGATCACATTAATCATTCATCAACCAAGCAATCACCCTCATTTCCCTTTAAAGCTCTCGACTTCTTTTATAAAAGAAGAAAAGAAAATTCAAAATCCAAGATTGGCTCCTTCATAATTCCTAAGGTAATTACCATGGCTTCTTCATGTTATAACTTAGTTATCCTAGAAGTTAGAACATCAAATCCATTCCTAGCTAGTTCAAATAAATCATCAAAGATGATGATGAATAGTGATAAATAATAACTAACTTTTATTTTCTTGATTTTCATGGAATTTTAAGGTTGATTAAGCATAGATCAAGGTTCCTAGAGGCTATACAACCTCTTGTATAGTACTAAAAAGCATCAAGAAGGTACAAACAAGCTTTCACTTTTTGATTTATGATATGAACTTGTGTTGTTTTGGAGTTTAAAATGGATAAGTATGATTTGGATGAGTTTAGGCTTGATAATTGTTATTGGTTGGTCATGTATGATGCTTAGTGTTAAAGATGTTGTTCTTGAATGATTTGACTTAGAATTGGAGGATTAGGATGTTCTATTGATTATGGATGATGTTTGAGTTGGTTTGGATTGGTTATTGGATGTTTCGTAAATTTGGAAATCGTTAGTTTATAGCCGTCGTAATGCCCGATTTTATAATACCCTTATTTATGCATAAATTTGGAGTTGAAGAACCCACTGTTGAATGTCACCACTTCATGATCACTTAGGTCATGTTTTAAGCTTCTTATTGATGTATATATCGCGTTAATCGTATTTACGATTTAGGAGAAACGATTATTTTAAGTAACAATATTTTGCAAAAATTTCCTTGTCCATTTTCGTTTTGGGACATTCCACTTTCTACTTCCATAATCATGGCTTTCTGAACCACGGTTGTATACTGCCACTCTGCTACGAATCCATGGTTGCAATTCCTGTTGGAATCTCTTAGCCCATTTCTCATCAGTGTCCGCCTGTTCCGGAACAAACCTAGCCAATTCTATAAACTTGGCTTCATATTCCGTTACAGACATGTTCCTTTGTTTCAATTCCAAGAACTTGATTTCCATCTGGTTCTTCATATAACGAGGAAAATACTTCTCCTGAAATAATTCGGTGAACCTATCCCAAGTCACGATACCTTCACCTTCTAAAGCTTTCTTGGATTCCCACCAATAATTAGCTTCTCCCCTCAGGAAATAGCTAGCAAAATCATTCTTTTGATCCTCTTCAACCTTTACTAGCGTGAACGCTTTCTCTATCTCTTTCAACCATGCCCTAGCCTTAGTAGGATTAGCTGTGCCCTCAAATTCTGGAGGTTGCACTGATTGAAATTGCTTAAAAGTAACAGCAGGCACAACTGGTGGTACTTGTGGTTCAGGACGGGGTGGCTGCTGTAACATCTGCTGCTGAAACTGTTTTTGTTATTGTTGTTGCATCTGTTGTTGCATTAGTACCATTTGTTATTTCATTAGATGGAAAATTTGGTTCATGGGGTTATTATTATGTTCCTCAGAATTGCTGTTTGAAGTCTCAGTTCTGGTCTTTCTTTTTGGTGCCATTTTTCTGATAATAAAACAAATAGTTCTGTTAATAATTTTATTAAACAATTAAGAGTGGATAAAGAAATAATTTAACTTGTATTAAAACAGGAAATTTAAATAATTTAGGATTTTAAGCAAATGATTTGAAACAATTTTTAAAATTTTAAATAAATATATTGAACAATACTATTTTAAACATTTCATCTATCTTTTCAAAATTAAACAGAATTTAAAAATACAGAAAGACTGTAAAACAGTAAAATGAATGTAAATGCTGAAAAGATTGGAATTAAATACATAAAAGAAAAGAAGTTGAAAAAGGGTTTATTTTATAAAACAAACACCAGCATCAGGTGTTAGTGCTTGATACAAAAGGTCCATCATAAAGTCTATCATAACTGCTGCTGATACATATCGAAACTGAGTATACATGCATATCTAGTCTCGCTATAACTATAGCTGCCTCTATGAACATATATTACATATAATACAAGATCCCTGTCTACTGCACTGACTCAGAAACCCGGCGGAATACGGTCTATCTCCTGACGGAGGGTCTCTAAAACATACTGGGCAAGGCGGGTAGCTCTATGAAACTCTGCATACGTATGAATCTCATCATGAATCAATCCCTCTAACTCCCGAGAAGCTCTGTGATAAGTCTGCTGCAATCTATGTCTCAATAAGTAGTCAGGTTGGAGTGCTGCTAAAGGTCCTCTCTCTCTGCTCAAATAGTCCCAATATCTCACGACACTGAGACCAATACTATATCTCATCATGCATGCTACTGAACTCATGATAAGGAACAGTACCAGGCTCTCTAATCTCACCGAATGACTCTCTGGAAGGAACTCTGTGCATCCCAGCAACATCCGGCTGTGGAAATCCCAACTGTAAACCTACATCATAGTCTCCCATCCCTCAACAGGGGCCATATGAAATATCTCTGGGGCTAGAGCATAAATAGGTAGAGGAACTGGAGCTGCTGCTGGTGGAAACTCTGTCTCAGCCTCTAGCATAAACTGATACTGAAGAGGTAATGGGGGTGGTAGTAGTGGCTCAAAGAACTCCAGGGGTCAAACATCTTTATGGGATCTGGTAACTGCTCTGGAGGTCGTACTGGCTCCTGGGGTATCTGTGCTGGTGGTATCTGCACTGGGGCCTCTACTAACACTAGTGGGACCATCGGGGCTACTAGTCCCGTCACTGTCCTCTCGGATGATGATGACGCATTCTAATAACATAACCCAAAACACAAGAAAAGAGAGGGTCAACTTAGCATTCCTAGAACTTATAAATTCATAATATTAAAAGCTAACTAAACCCTAATAATCTTATTCCTATTTTATCTTAATCCTAATGTTCTTGTTTCAGGGACCAAAACCTACAGCTCTGATGTCAAACTGTAACGCCCTCCAAATCCGGGGTCTAGATCTAGGGGTTACTTGCTAATCTCCAACATAATACAAACCTGTACAACAATTATACAAACATATATCTAATCCCTTTTTACATCTATCCAGGATCTTTTAAGGTTGAGGTATGAAAACAAGAACAACACCCTATCTTTATTACAAACCCAAATTTAAAATCTCATATGACTCTCTTTATTACAAACCACTATCTAAACAAGTTTTAAACTAAATTCATTTTATTCCAAACACACACCACGTCTATCTACACTACACCTGCTCAGGTAGCTCAAAGCTCTCTTCTTTTATCAGGATCAACACATTTGCTACTAGAGGGCCCCGCTGCTTGACATGCTTCTTTACCACACAAGTCCAAATAGGTTTTATTCTCTTTCTTGACTGAAAAAACAAAGTGAATAACAACAAAAGGGGGTGAGCCATAATTTGCTCAGCAAGTCCACAATATATCAATAGTATTATAAGAAAGTTAAATGAACCGGTAATCTAAATGTATCTGTAACGATGTAATTCTGCCAAGAATAATAAAGGACGCTATCGGCGATTATCAACAAACGAGACTGGACACAAACTCACAGTACTGTAATCTGTTGATCAGTCATATATAGTACGCATCTATGCTATCCACATAGATCCATGTCATAACGAGGTTCCCAGGCTCATTTTTGGCCTTCGTAATTCATTCAAGGGTCCAGTTCATCACTTGCCCTAATTGTAACCATCCAGTCCACGGAACAAGTATCTGGAACTATCGGTTTGCTTCGATGTCATCTTAATCATCAAGATACACATCACGATATAAGTATAGCATAATCTTATTGGAATATGAATAGAGTATTCAGCGTATCAAGAGAAATCAAGAATCGAAGTGAAATAAATATAATCAAAGAAGCAGTAATTATGTATCAGTGTTTGTGAACAGAAATCATCAATATTTATAGAGTTGAGAATTTGAATAAAAGAAAGCAATTCACTATTCTAGATTTAGAATAGGGGAAAAACTTTCCTGGTACGTGCTCTACCTCGAGTATATCACATTTTTTTACCGCTGGCTTGCTTTGCCTTGCTGGTTTCGTATCTATCAAAGAAAGATACTCATTTAGTCGACCCGTGTCTTAATCGCGTCTCAAACCGACTTCATGTAACTTTTATAGTCTACCCGTACGATTATAATTGACTCGTACGATAATTACTAGCAATTAGGACTCGATTAACCAAAAAAGTCACATAGTCATTCTAGGTTTAAAAATATTTTTAGAATTGAAATCGGATCAATATTTGCATTTTCAACAATATCTAGATCGTTTCCTAATCTTCAGAATTTATTGGACTCGTCTCTATAATTAATAGGGTCTATAAATAAATAAATATCGAAAGCCGATTCGTTTTCAAAAGAAAGTAAGATTTAAAACTATTTTTATTGAAAATAGATCATTTTTCTGAGTCAAAGGGCTTTCGTTTCGTTTAAATCGGATAAACGGTTAAATTATAAATTAATAAATAGGAATAAATCAATTTATTATTCAAGATAATCAATTATTTAAAACAGTTGAACCTCAAATATATTTTTAAGTAATTATTTGAAAAAAATCAAAATTAGAAATGATTTTTCCAAAATATTTGGAATTAAAATGAATTTATAATGAATTATTGAAAATAACTGATTAATTATCAAAATAATTAATCATTTTTAAATAATTAATTAATAAGTAAATAGATAAATAATTTCGAATTTTAGAAAAGATTTCAGATTTATTTATAAAATAAATAAATTAAATTAATTAAATTAATTAATCAATTTATTTAAATAAATAAAACTGATTTTTATAATTAATAAAAAAAATAATTTTTCAAAACAGTTGTTAGAAAATAATATTGAATCAGAATAGATCAAAACCGGGTTAAACTAACGGGTCAAACGGGTCAAAATCCGGGTCATGAAGAACACGACCGGATTTTGCCCAGTATCCGGCGACGGCAAGGATTCCGGCCTGCCATTTTTAGGTCAAAAACGCAATCGTTTGGTAGGGGTTTTAATCCCAAACAATTCCAAATCACTTCCTCTTTCTGATTCAGGCCAAAACCATCCGCAAAAACCTCTGAATAATCTTCTCCGATCAAACTCGACTAAACTCCGGCCAAACAACGAATTCACTCGTTTGTACATGAACCTTTGATTTTAGTAGCTCAAATCAAAGCTTGTTCTATGTAAAATCAAACCCCTAACCTCTTACAAACCTCAGATCACTCAAAATCAAAAACATATAAATCAAAAATTCACATAAACCCTAATAATCGAATTCGATCATACAAGAATCATTTGATGAAATTGAATACATAAATCGACTGTACACATCACAGAGAAGCTATATCAATCATCAAATCAATCAAATAACTCTAGAATCAAAAAGTCCTAATTCGAACATAACCCCGATAAATTAAAATCGAAAAATAACATATTAAAACATGAAATTGATGCAAGAAATTGAAAGAACAGATCTAAATCATCGATTTGAGTACTCACACGACTAGACTTGATGTCGAAAATCGATCAAAATCACCGGTTAATTCTTCAACCCGATTCTGGAAAACCCAACCCGAAAAACAGAGAATTTCTGATTATTCTGAATTTTTAATGATTTAATTATAATTAATTATTAAAAATTAGGCTATTTATAGTAACGGAAATAATACTCCTAATTAAAATTAAGGCCCTAATTATACATCTAATAAAATTGATTGGCCCTCAATTAATATTTTTTGAGTAATAATTTTTAAATTTTTAATATTAAATATATACAATATATATGCCAAAATTTCCCAAAAATTGTGAATAATTCAAAAATACAAAGAAGTGGAATAATTGAAAGTCCCAAAATTTTATAACAATAAAAGTATGATTTTTATGGGGTTTTTGACACCCGAAAGGGCCCGAAAAAGTCATTTTCGCGAAACGAGATTTTTTTTAAAATAACTGGATGTTCAGAATAACGATATGGTACAAGCCATATTAGGAAAAATAAGGCCAATTAATTTATTTGAAATATTAGCTATTAAAATAGGATTTGGGCCGTATAACTTTTGATACGAAAATATTTAACATAAAATAAAATACCCTATAGATACCCGGAAAATACCCTGACTATACGAAATACATATAACACATAGCAACTAGGGTTTTACGACCACGCATACTTAATAACATAATAAAACACATATTTCACCTTTATTATGATATAATCCAATCGTAATTTCCCTGTCGTTACAAAACACAATGCTTGCATTGTGCTTTCTAACTCAGAACCTCCATCTAGATTGGGCTAAAGGCTACATGTTGATGTAAACCTTAATAATGCCACTTTAAAACCAAGGGTTTCATCACTCTCAAGTGAATACCTTGGACATCTAGCACATTTTAGGTGCAAGTAGGCCTGCAATGGCTACATGGTTTGAGAATGATACTTATGAGGGGAAATCATTCAAATTCATACCTATTCAAATAGATGTTTAGCTTAACTGAACAATAACCCTCAAAACTATTTTCAAAGATAAACTTCACTGAAGTATTGAGATAAAAAGTTCTACTAACCCGATTTATCAAGTTAGAAAATCCACATTTGCGATGGTCTCTGTTAGGTAATGAATAACACACAGGGGGGTGAATGTGTTTTACTGTTTTTAGGCTTTTCTTGAAAGTTAATGGTTAAACAAAGTAAATTAAATCTTATAGAGAAAATTGTTCATGCATAATTTAAACTTGCAGAAAGTAAAGAACACAGATCTTCAAAACTCACTTAATTTTATATTAAAATTAAGACTGTTTTGCTACAAAATTTCTAAGCTCTTTGATGTTAAAGAGCTCAGATTCTTCTTGAGAGTGTTACAAGAAATCTAATCTAAATTGTTTCAACTGACTAAGGACCAGTGTTAACTTTATAACTCAGTTAACTGCTGGTTTACATAGTGGATAATAAAACATGCTATTAGCTTTTCTAAACTGTCACTTGTCATTTCTATTTATAGAAAAGCAGATCTTCCATTTCTGGCTTAGCATATCTTTAGCATCCCGTGTTCACTTTAGTTTTCCTCTTTCAGTTAATCTTTTCCAGTGATCTTACACACTCTTCAAGTTGCTTTTTGTAGACTTGTCAATCCAGTTGTTGGATTGTTTGTTGATTGTTTATCTTAGATATTGAACTGATCTGCAACCTTGTACTTTGAGACTGTACATCGAGATCTCCAGTTTAGGTATATAAAACACTTGACATCTCGATAAGTATATTGGCTTATCGAGCTCTCTAGCACTCCATATTTAGATTGGCTTGTAGAGGTCTTCAGCTTGTCGAGATCTCTAGTCTTCACATCTACACTTTGATTTATTGATAAGTCTTAGTTCTCTAGTGGCTTCTTGACTTGTCGATATCTCAGAGTTCTTTAGTCAAATTCACCTTGTCGATATCTCAGAGTTCCCTAGTAAATTTTGACTTATCGATATCTCTGAGTTCTCTAGTGAAACTTGACTTATCGATAACTCATAGTTCTCCACTGAATGTAGACTTGTCGATAACTCTGAGTTCTCCAGTGAAGGAATGACTTGTCGATATCTCCAAACTTTAGTTCTTCAATTCGGCTTGTCGATATCTTCCTGAGTTCTCTAGTAGCTATACTGACTTCTCGATAAGCCATTATGAAGTTCTCGAATGACTTCTCTATAACATTAAATCTGTGACATGTAGAGATCTTGACTTAAGGTATTTTTTTCTCCAAACAGATTTATTCAACTCAAAACTTCTTCAAAATTCTTCTGAGACATGATCTTCTTGATCTTCTTCTCAATAGAATCCTTAGGCTTGATACTGTTTCAGGAAAAAGACTTCAGTCTACTCCTTTGTATTTTTACAGACTTTAAGTGTTATAAGTACAACATACAAATTAAGATAACAATACAACTTACTTAGGGTTGGCCCCAAGTTTAACTGATTACCAAAAATAACAGTTCATTAATCTCCTCCTTAGATCAGATGTCCATCTGGCTTGCTTCATACTTTGATCAGAGACACTAATGATATTGTTATTTCCAATGATCTTTGACATCATCACTTATATATTACAATCTCCCCCAACCTGTTCATTATGGAATTATGCACAAGTTCTGATTGATGATGTCAAAACTCTAGCTAAATGCAGAATTCAATCTCCCCATCTGGTCTTCTTTTGTAAGTTATATTTAGATTTGTTCTTCTCTCCCCCTATGAAGAATAGAATTTTATTATCTGGCAACATCCATCAGCTGTTTTGGCATATAGACATATTCTTCCCCTGTTCGACATTATCTCCAAGTAGAAAGATCCAGCTAGATGTACATTGTTCAAGCCGTCGTCATTGTTGTAATAACCCCAAAATTTTGAACTTTTTGTAACCCTTATGAATAGTGTTTTAGCTGAATGAGAAAACTTTTCATGCCACACTATGTAGGGGTTCTGTTATGGATATTCTGAGATTTTATTAGTACTCTATATGGTATATAAGTGTATGTAAAGATCGTCAGAATCCAATTCCGAACACTTTGATTTTTCCCGGAAATCCACTAGATACGGAAAGAATTGAGTATGAGGTAACAGGATAAAAAGGATTTAAATTAAAGGATTATAATAGAGGATCATAAAAAGGAATATAATGTATTGAGAAAGGTTAAGGGAACCTAAGTAATAAGATCCCGGGTATGATCCCTCAAACGATAAACGAAAACGAAAGTTAAGCGAACCGTATAACAGATCAGCGGTCATTAGGCAAACAATTAGAAGCTAATCAAAGAGATTAGTGGGGATGATGTCATCCAACCAATAGAAATAGGACAAAGGAGGGATGATGACATCACAAAGTGATGCAAGCATGACATAAGAAGGAAGAAAATGTGGTGGATTGTTAACCACACAAAACCAAGGTTAAATTGGTAATTAACCTAAAATAAAACAAATCAAATTCAATCAACCAAGCCAAACATTTCATTTCATCAAAACAAAAAACACAAAACCTCTTATTTCTTCATTGCTCTCGGCTTTTGCCATTTTCAAGAGAAAGAAATTTCAAAACTCAAGATCAAGGCTTCCTAAATTGGTAAGATAATTCCCTAGTCATCCTTATGCATAGTTATGGCTATCTTATGAGTTTAAGCCTTCAATTCTTTCTCAATCTTCTTCAAGAAATCAATGAAGAAGACAATGAATAGTGATTTCAAAGTTTTTAACTTGATTTTTTCTTGTTTTCCTTTAAGATCCAAGCATCCCTAAGACTTCTCAAGGCTTCTTAAGGCTTCCTAGCTACTCCCACCACTTCAAGGAAGGTATATCATCTCCAAACCCTAGATTCCTTTGTATAATAATATGATTTTGATTGTTATGGTGATATAGTAGCTTAATGCTTGTGGTTTAGAGTTTGGGTTGGAGTGGTAGTGAAATGGAATGGTGAATCTTGTTGTTTTGGTTAAAAGAACTTAAGTATAGTTAAATTCAAGCTTAAGCATAAGTATAAATGTTAATATTGAATTTATTGGGGATGTTATGATGTGATAAGGATGGACTTTGGTTGTATGAATGGATTGGGGTTGTTTGGTGATGAATTGGAGTGATATAAAATTGGGTAATCACGTAAACATAGTCGTCGTAATGTCCGATTTACTTTAGGCTGTTTATATTCTTAACATTAGGACCCGAGAACTCACTGCTAGGTTTTGACCATTGCCATGTTTAGATAGTTCATGTTACGAGCTTCGTTTTGATATATAGGTCGTTTGATTCCGATGTACGGTTTAGGAGAAACGGCCGTTTTAAGTAACGACATTTCGCGAACGAAACCTTATCCCTCGCCTTACTTTGAAACATTGATTAAGGACCCTAATGGACTAATTGGAGTATGAATCATTTATGTAGAGTGTATTAGGCAAATGTTAAGGCACTCGCGAGAGAATCGTCTTAAAACTCTTAATGGCTAAATTATTAAAAATGGTGGAGCCGAGGGTACTCGAGTGACTTAAAAGAATCAGTAAGCGCAAAACAAGCGTTAGAGTCTAAGTTAGTTAAAGTATAGATTTACAAGTGACTTTGGTTTAATTCCAACTTACTTGTTGTTTATAGGTTACCAGACTCGTCCAGAGCCTTTTATCACCCCCAGTCGCTCAGGCAAGTTTTCTACCCGTTATACTGTTGTTGTGATGTATACACTTGTATATGCATTATCTTGTAATAAATGCATGATGGTTATATTAGCAAATTCTTGCGATATATTGTAGCATGTGATATGGTACATATGCATGCCTGTTTCGTATTCTGGCCATATATATCTGTTGGTTCAGTTGATAATACTTATGCTAGAGAATAGCGGTAATTTGCATATACCCTTAGTATAGGGACCCAAAGGTGAAAACATTTTCTAAAAACGGGAGTCGAGGATCCCGAGTAGATTTTATATATATATATATTTATATATATATATGGTTATAGTTTTCAAAACTATTAATCGAATAAGGTTTATTCGATAACTTTATTTTATTAATGAATATTATCTTGAATATTCATTCGAGGACTTATGACTCCTTTATATTATTTATTGAATATTACTTGGATATTCATTTGAGGATGTATGACTCCTTTATTTTATTTAATGAATATTATTTATAATATTCATTCGAGGTATTATGACTCCGCTTATTATTTATTAATATTTTTTATTTTATTAAAGAATAATGTTCGATAATCAAACTTACTTTTGATATTCAAATAAAGATATTACTTTCGTATAAGTATATCTTTGATTAATTACTATTCATTTCAAGTATAAGTTTTCCAACTTTTACCTCAATTATTCTTTATGGGAATATTATTAAATAATAATATTCAGATATTTCTTCTGATTTACTTTATTAAATCGGCATTATTCCAAACACTCTTTAAAGTGTTTTCAAGTCTTTAAAATGATTTTCAAAAGTTAGAGCGGATCCCAAAACTCATTTTTATATTTAAGATCTTCCTTTTAAAAAGGGAATTTAAATACTCGCTCAAAACCGGAGGGATCCGGCTCTGTGGTGTATTTTATATTCGCAACAAGGTTGTTGTCTTGATAAAAGAGTCTTTGATTACTTACCCAACACTCGGGAAGTAAAATTCTTGGAACAAGTTAATCCATTAACAGGCATCGCCTGGGAAATATCGGTGAGTTTTCCTTTCCAACTAGATACGACTTCTTGGTGGAGCCGTATCAACAAGTTTCTACTTGGGGAAAGTGGGGACGAGCTTTACGTTTCAGAGTCATGGATTTCATCTGAACTAGGAGTGGCGTAAGTGGTCGAGTAGCGCCGGCCCAGCCTTATTATATTGGCCCAAATGGCCTGGAAGTTCCGCTAAGGCGGTCCATTCCTTAGGAGTTCAGTGTTCGGTTGACAAGTAAATCCGACAGGTTCTCCTCTACATGTAGAAAATGGTGGGGTTGTACTACTACGACTGATCATCGTAAGTGGTCTTCCTGGCGCGGCAAACTCCCGTAATGAGTTCATCTTCCAATTGGATATTTCTGCAACACTACCCAGAGCACTTCGATCGAAAGGCTACGGTTGGGTGATTGTTGAGTGTTGGCAGGGTCGAGTTTCAAAATGATGTTTGCATCAAATGAAGTATCTCGTAACTTCATTTTATTTTGATGATATTTTAAAGATTGATTCTATACAAGTTTTGTCTAGTAACTTAATCTATGGGATGAACTAATTATACATTGAAAGGTGGTAGTTCAAGTAGTATTCGGAAAAGATATAAGTATATTGGAGTATCTTGTAACTTCATCTTTTGAACTTTTATCTAGTAAATGATTATCTTATGCATGTCAAAGATTTTCAGAAAAATGTTGAGACAAGGTTAGATATATGAGATCACCTTGCAACGATAGTTTTATACAGTTATAAACTGGAACTTTGTGTATATTATACACGGAAGAGGACTTCCAAGATTTTGAAAAGTATATATGTATATATATACTGAATATTTTGCGACTTCATCGCATTAAGATATCAAACTTGGTTCATTTCTTTTGACCAAGACTTTCATGAGTACTATGAGAAGGCTCATATATTGTTAATCATATTATATATTATTTTGGTGGGCTTGTTGCTCATCCTTGCCTTCTTCTTTCATCACACAACATCAGATAGACAAGATGAACAGGACCAAGCTCCCGATTCGCAAGCGGTTAGAAAACGTTCTGCAGTCTTCGGGAATCGTTGATGCCGCTGTAGCTGAGGTAAGAACTACCAATAGGCTAGGCTTTCAACTTTTGATGTACCAGACTCATGTATAATATGAATTGTAATAATGGCAAAGAAAATGTAAATTTATCCAGAAAACCTTTTAAGGTGTATTGGCAAATAATTGTGGAATAAAATGACTTGTGATTATTTTTTGATGTTCATCTCTGAGACTATAACTTGTGGTGTGTGTGTTTATTGTGGGGTCACAGTACAGAGTAGATGATTAATTATTAAGATTGGGTGTTATTAAGAGAAATGGAACTCGTGACAACCCGGATCCCCGACCCCGGATTTGGGGGTGTTATAATTGTCCATTTAGAGCACTGTCTGCAGCTTCAAGCTTCAGTTAGATCAGTGCTGATGAGTTTATCAAGTAGAATGGGAGTTTCACTTAGATCTGCAGAAGAAGTCTGTCAGTAACAAAAGTCCTATAATCTCTGTTCTTTTGAATAAGTAGTCTCACTACTTTCTCACTGCATTAGTCTCATGAATTTTGAGAATCAGAGTTTCCTCACAAGGATTACTAAATCCAGACACTCATCTACCTCTCTTTTTACCAGGAAGGATCCTGCCTCTCTTACTTTCTGTTTTCCTCTCAATTTTTTCTCTCATTCTCACATGAAAAGCTCAATTGTTGTTTGACTTACAGAAATAAGAGGTGGATGAGAAGAGTTGTCTGTGATCATATGATTAGGGGTAATCCATATAGGTCTAACCATACTCATTTCATTAGAAGAGTAAATACCAGTTTGAGATTGTAAAATGAATGAATCATCATGAAGCACCTGTGATTAGAGTCACAGTTTGACTCACAGATTGCTCTATGGTTTTGACAGTGTGTTGTTCCTCACTTGTGGTGGGAAGCCCCAACTGAATTGGACGGGATTTGACTGGGTTAGTATCATGTACACAAGCCTCAAACCCTTGTGTGTCTTGCAACACACTAGCACATAAATGTTCTATACTTGCCCTTCTCATGACATTGTCAAAGGCAATTGTACTTCTAGCTTTGACTGTTAAGGCAGCTTTTGCTAGAGTTATGAGGGGAGTTGTTCCTTCAAGAGGAACCTCCAATTGAATTGAAGAGGATTCAGATAGCTCCCCCTCATAAGTACTACCCTCAAACCTTTCAGTCTGTGAAGACTGTTTTGCACATGAAGGTGCATTAGAGGTGTTCATGGGATATTTGGTAGGAACTGATAAATTTCCCATGTTAATGATGGTTTCTTTTCTCAAATAATAAAACAATCTGAAGAACATGGTGAAATTTCTATCCTTTTGTAAAATAGGTTTCTTTTGAGAGTCAGCTGAGTGGGATTGTGTTTGAGTTTGTGTTTGTGTTGCTGTGCCTGGGTGAACTGCAGTTTGGTTGAGAAGTGTTTTAGCTACAGTTTAGCACAAATACCTGTGATTGATTATTTGAATTTCCTGTTGTTGTTTGAGTAGATTGTATTGGACCTGTAATGCATTGAACATATTTGTCTTTTTGGAATTTTAATTAGGCATAAGCATTGAGATATACAGTTGCAAGCACTATGACAGGAAAGATAATAATCAATTGAATTGTAAACACAAGGAAATAATAACATAAACAACAAGCAACAAAAACAAATTGATAGAGAAGAAGATAATTTTTCATTGATAATAAACACATGGTACATTAAGATTTAGATTACATCAAGTAAATCCTAAACCTAACTACTCTAGTTTTGGCTTCTTCTTCTCGGCCTCTATCCTCCTTGCCCGGCGCTGGTAAGCTCTGGACATGGAGTGTGCAAGAGAGATGATCCTCTCCTGCAACTCCAGAGTAGTAAGGCGTTGCTGCTCAGCCACCCTTGCACGTCTCTCCTGCTCCAGAGAAACTTCCCCCTCAAAGAAAAAGAAGTTGAACTGATCGTCCCACGAGAGTTCATCGAAGACCTCAAGTGGAACATCAAAGGGGCTGCAAACAACCCCCTTGATACGGACACGAAGTCCGATAGGATCAAAGTAAACTTGGTCGTCATCCAGATGATGAACTGGTTAATAAAGTCCATTTAAAAGTTTGTAGAAGACTGGGGCATCCATTAGAGAGAGAGATGAACAAGAGGTGAGGTTTGAAATTAGGATGTTTGTTGAGAATGAGAGTAGTGATGGATACAGAGGAGTGAAGGGTTTTAATTTATAGAGGGAGAAAAGAAAGAAACCAAGAGACTCTTGAAATACCCGGTTAATAAGTGTAATAATCACACAAGCATACTTTACAGGAAACTAGACAGTTAGAAATGACTAGTTACTATTCCCCATGCAAGTACTCAGGAATCTTAGTTCACTTTCTAGGATAACTATTTCCCATGCAAATAAACAAATACTCCCTACACAAAAAGTAACCCCCTATCAGCAAAATATTTCACTAGCTAACTCATCAAAACAAATACCGATAAGGAATTATTTTGAATAAATTCAAAACACATAATTAGCACATAGTCAAATAAATTTAACTGTTATCAGCATTCGTAAAATATCACATATAATGCACTAGCCTACTTACATTGGAATAATATATTCCACATTAAAAAAAATTGCACATAAGCACATAAATGTGTCAATACGTCTGAGTAATTATAGACAAAGTGTGTCAAAAGTATTTTGCTGAACATAATTTATGAATTAAATTATTTCAGTTTTTCATACTTTTTGCTTCTTTTGATTTGTTATTTATTAACTTCATATATTTAGAATATGAATTAATATATATTCAATTTGCTTAGAATTTTAAGAAATTCTAAGTTAAAAATGTATTCGAGAAGTCTGGGTATTAATAGTAAAAGTAAATGACTTATCGAGAACTCAAAAACAGACATTTGAAGTTAGTCTGTCGAGAAGTCATTTTGAGAAATAAAGTACATATCGAGAAGTCATTTTAAATTACTCTTTTAGAGAACTCAAACTTGACTTATCGAGATGTCAAATAAATACCCAGTTTGTCCAAAAAGTGGACTGAATTAATTCTAACTTTTATTTGAATAAATTCAAAATAAAGTTAGAATAAAATTTTCAAAAGTATTTTACCAAAATAATTTATTAAGTTAAATTATCTCAATTCTAAGTTATTGGTAAGTCATAAATTGTACTTGTAGAGACCTCTGTGAATAAACATTACAAGAGAACTCTACAAGGACTTATCGATAAGTCACTTTTAAGCCTATCGAGAAGTCACTCGAGAAGTCAGTAAATTGACTTATCGAGGACTCACTCGAGAAGTCCTAAAATGACTTGTCGAAAAGTCAATTTATACTTATCGAGAACTCAATTTTCTATGTACTTTTGGTTTTTATAATTCTGCCTTGTGTTAATTTTACATATTGAGAATGTAAATTAACAACTGAGCAGTTTACTTAAAATTTGAAAAATTCCAAGTTAATTGAATTTGAAAAATAAATATGCAGAGATTTATGAAATATTTATAATTCATATTTCAGTTAATTTCCAATTTAATCAAATTAATTTTGATTTACTGTAGATTAATCTGCTGCAAAACATTAGCCGAGTTCTTGCCTTAGGATGAAGAGTTAAGCATTCCAATTTCACCTACAAGTCTAGTGAAAGTTGCTTCATCCAAAGATTTAGTAAAAATGTCAGCTAATTGTTTTTCTGTTGGTACATAAATGAGCTCAATGGCATCATTTGTAGCATGTTCTCTGATGAAATGATACCTTACATCAATGTGCTTTGTCCTAGAATGATTAAATGGATTAGCTACTATAGATATAGCACTAGTATTGTCACACTTAATAGGAATTTTATGTAACACTAGGCCATAATCCATTAGCTAATTTATAATCCAAAGCACTTGAGCACAACAACTTCCTGCAGCTATGTATTCAGCTTCAGCTGTAGAAGTTGATACAAATTATTATTTCTTGCTATACCAGGATACAATCTTTGTCCAAGAAATTGACAACTTCCACTAGTACTCTTTCTATCAACCCTGCATCCAAAAAAATCTGCATCAATGTAACCAACAGCTTCAAAACCAGTTCCCTTAGGATACCATAATCCCAAGTTTAGAGTTCCCTTCAGGTATCTGAAAATCCTTTTTACAGCCATCAAATGTGATTCTTTTGGATTGGCTTGAAATCTTGCACATAGACATGTGGCAAACATGATGTCTGATCTACTTGCTGTTAGGTAAAGCAATGATCTAATCATCCCTCTATAACTTGAGATATCTATACTTTTGCCCTTTTTATCTTCATCCAACTTTGTTGTAGTAGACATAGATATAGATGCAGGTGAACAATCAACCATTCCAAACTTTTTCAATAGATCCTTGACATATTTAGTTTGGCTGATGAAGATACCATCACTTCTTTGGCTGACTTGAAGTCCAAGGAAGTAACTCAGTTCCCCCATCATACTCATTTCATATTCACTTTGCATAAGCTTGGAGAATCTTTGGCAAAGTTTCTCATTAGTAGAACCAAAAATGATATCATCCACATAAATCTGAACTAGGATCATAACTTCACCATGTTTCTTGTAGAAGAGAGTCTTGTATATGGTTCCTCTAGTAAAACCATACTTTAGTAGGAAAACTAATAGTGTGTCATACCAAGCTCTAGGTGCCTGTTTAAGTCCATATAGAGCCTTGAGTAGCTTGTACACAAAATTTGGAAATTTTGGATCTTCAAAGCTAGGTGGCTGTTGTACATAAACTTCTTCTTCTAGCTCACCATTAAGAAAGGCACTTTTGACATCCATTTGATACACTTTGAAGTTTGAATGTGCAGCAAATGCCAAGAAAATTCTTATAGCTTCAAGTCTTGCAACTGGAGCAAAAGTTTCATTATATCAATTCCTTCTTCTTGTGAGTAGTCTTTTGTAACTAACCTTGCTTTGTTTCTAGTAACTATACCATTTTCATCCATCTTGTTCCTGAACACCCATTTTGTTCCAATGATGCTTCTATTCTTTGGTGCAGGAACTAATTTCCAGACTTTGCTTCTTTCAAACTGATTCAATTCTTCCTGCATGGCAGATATCCAGTCAGGATCCAGAAGAGCTTCATCAATTTTCTCAGGTTCTACTTGAGACAGAAAACATGCATGTAGGCACTCATTAGCAGTTGCACTCCTGGTCCTCACACCAGCAGTAGGATCACCAATAATTGCATCTCTAGTGTGACTCCTATCCCACTTCCTTGTATGAGTTTATTGACTGGTGCCTTCATTATTTTCCTCATTGTTGGTATGACTGCTGGATTCTTCTTCTCTTTCTCCCCCTGAGTTTGTGCTCTCAAATTCAGGTGTTTGAGATGAGTTTCCATTTTCATGATTTTTCTGTTGAGTAGTCTCTTCATTTAATGTCTGATGTGCATCAACTTCAACTTCTCCATCAGAGTCACTATCAATGTTGAGGTTTTCAAATGCCAGGGCTTCAGCTTCATTATCATCAAGGCATTTCAAGCCTGGACATTTGTCATCATCAAAGATCACATATGTGATTTCCATAATCTTCTTTTGATCAGTCACATAAACTTGGTAGGCTGTTCTTTCCGGTGAATATCCCAGAAAAATTGTTTCAAAAACTTTTGAGTCAAATTTTCCCACATATTCAGAGTTGTCTTTCAAAATATAACACTTGCTTCCAAACACATGAAGATGCTTTACAGTAGGCTTCCTCTTAGACATGGTTGAGTAAGGTGACTTGCCATGTGCCTTGTTCATGAGATATCTGTTCTGAGTGTAACAAGCAGTGTTAACAGCCTCTTCCCAGAAACTTGTTGGCAATTTGGCATCTTGTAACACTGTTCTGGAAACTTCAACCAAAGTTCTGTTCTTTCTCTCAACTACTCCATTTTGTTGAGGTGTCCTGGCACCTGAGAATTCTTGAACAATGCCTTTGCCTTTGCAGAATTCACTTAATGTAACATTTCTGAATTCTGTTCCATTGTCACTTCTCATTCTTTTCAAACAATTGTAATTTTCATCCTGCTTTTCTATCTTCTTGATGTGCTCAATTATGATGTGTGAGGTTTCATCTTTAGAGTACATGAACTCTACCCAAGTGTATCTTGAGAAATCATCCACCATCACAAGTGCATATCTGTTCCTTGAAATTGATAAGACATTCACTGGCCCAAATAAGTCCATGTGAATAAGTTGCAAGGGTGCACTTATAGAATTCAGAGTTTTTGACTTGTGACTAGATCTTTTCATCTTTTCTTTCTGAAAAGCTTCACAAACTTCAGTTTGAGCAAATTCCAGTTTGGGCATGTCTCTCACTAACTCCTTTTTGACTAAGTTGTTAATTGCCTTGAAATTCAAGTGAGACAGTTTCTTATGCCATTGCTTGCTTTGTTCTTCTAATGCCTTGGTATAAAAGCAATAAATACCATCCTTATTTGTTGAGTCCAAATCTGCAACAAACAAGCTTCTTTTCCTTGCTCCTTTTAGAGCAACTTCACCAGTTTTCTTGCTGATAAGAGTGCATTCTTCTTTGTTGTATAAAACTTCAAATCCTTTGTCTGCAAATTGGCTAACACTGAGAAGATTCACTTCAAGACCAACTACTAGTGTTACATCATCAATGACAACATTTTCAGAAATAATCTTGCCATATCCCATTATGAATCCTTTATTGTTGTCTCCAAAGGTCACCAATGGGCCAGCTTTCTCTTCAAATTGTGATAAGAGGGCCTTATCACCAGTTATATATCTGGAGCATCCACTGTCAATGATCCATATGACTTTCTTCACTTTGCCCTGCACACAATGAGATTCAGGTATGTTTAGTGACCCAAGCAGTGTTGGGTACTTTCTTCTTGTTAACTGATTTAACAGAAGTAGAGTGAGTTGTTTCAGATAAAATAGAGTTCAATGATTGTTGTGCATTTTCCCTTTCTGATGTAGACTCAATTTTTGATTTTTAAGGTCTACTTTCAGTTTGTGGCAACTCTTCATCACTTTCAGGTTGCAAGGGATGTAGTCAAACTTATCACATAATAAGTAGGGATCATTTGAATCTGCTTCATGGTATTTGCAAGCTCCTTTAGTTGGCTTACTAACAACCTTTTTACAAAGGTGAGTTAGATGATTTACAGAGCCACATTTTTCACACTTCTTTCCAGGAGCATCTACAACATAGTCCAGATTATTGCTTTTGTTTATCCTTATTCTCCCATTTCTATTTTTCTTCTTCTTTCTTGCATCTTCAATCTTGGTTTCTTTAACATGAGTCTTGGTGCTTTGATTGTTCATGAGATTTTCTTCAGCCTTGGAAGATTGAGTTGAGTTTGCATTTTTCTTTTCATTATCCTCATCTACAATTTCTTGCTTGATAATCAATTCTTCTTCACTGAATTCTACTTTACAAGCCTTGAACATAGGTGACCCAACCTTTTTCAGCATTGCCGGAACATTTTCATTTTCTGTTGCTTTTTCTTTATCTCTTATATTTTTCTTTTTGCTGTTCAAAGCATCATAATCAAGACCAATAACAATGTTTACACATGGTTTGATTTTCTCATGGTACTAACTAACCAATTCAGATACATTATTGAAAGAGTTCAACCTTACTTCATTTTTCTTCAGTTTTTCCCTTAGCACAACCTCAATCTTATTTGCACACTTAAGCTTGTTCTTCAAATTACCATTTTCTTGTTTCAAAGCTTCAAGCTCCATTGTCAACAATTTAGTTCCTTGTTTTTCATTCTCAAGCTTCTCATTTAACTTTGTTAATCGGCTAACTTCTTCATTAGCAGCAACCATGATTGTGTGGATGTGAAACATTTCTATGCACATCTTCTCAACGATTTCCATATATTGATTCACATTTAAATCACTGGTGGTAAGAGTTGGTACCTGTGATTTAGATGAGGATGATTCTCCTTGCTCCAAAGCCATGAGTGCATAGTTTCCAAGTTCTTCATCTTCATCAATTTCATAGTCATCCCAACTTTTACCTTCTGCAATATAAGCTTTGCTTTGCTTTTTCTTCAGAAGAGCTTTATACTTTACTTCAAGTTCAAGATAAGTTTTATCTTTTGTCACCTTCTTGGGTTTCCTGCATTCTGTAGCAAAGTGACCAAGTTCATCACAATTAAAGCAACTTATCTTAGATCTGTCAACAGATCCACTTTTGTAGCCATTCTTGCTATCAGTATTGTACTTCCCTTTTTCCTTTCAGCTGTTGTCTTTGTTGAAAGACTGTCCTATATTCTTGAAGTATCTTGGCTTCTTTACTCTAATATTAGAGAATTTCCTAGCCAAATAAGCCATTGACTGATCTAGCTCATCCAGTTCTTCAAGAGTATAGAACTCATCTTTTTACAATTCAAGAATGACTTGTTCCTGTAAATCATTAGTTCTTTGCTCTCTTGTTGAGGCAACTGGAGTTTGAGATCTTTGTTCATCATTGGATGTTTGACTTTCAGTTACAATTAAAGCACCTGAGCCATCCACAACATGTCCTTGACTAGATCTCAATGATTGTCTTTGAATCATCTTTATTTCATATGTTTTGAGAATTCCATATAGAACTTCCAGTGTTATTCTGCTTAAATCTCTCCCCTCCCTGATTGTTGAGATTTTCTATTCCAAATGATCATAGAGAGTAAGCAGGAACTTTAGATTCACTTCTTTAGCTTTATAGTATTTGTCATGAAGTTGCAAGTCAATTATCAGCTTATTGAATCTTTCAAACACATCAGTAATGCTTTCCTTTGGCTTAGTCATGAAACCTTCATACTGTGAAATAGTATTCTTCTTTGGTTTGACCTAACTTCTTCAGTTCCTTCACAGAGTATCTCAATCTTTTCCCATATTTGCTTGACAGTGTCACAGTTGACAATGTTGTTGTACATCACATTGTCAATTGACTTAATCAATATTAATTGCAAGTTACTATCCAAGGAGACTTTCTCCTTTTCAGGGTCAGAATACTCAGCAGGATCTTTTGGAGCATAGAGAGCTGGGATAATCCTGTCTCCATCTGTAGATTCCTCGATTCTAACCGTAGGAATGAAAAGTCCATCCTTGAGGATCTGAATGTAGAATGGATTGGCCATCTTGATGAACAACATCATTTTCTTTTTCCAAAGAGTGTAGTTAGCTTTGTCAAAGGTAGGAATTTTGATGCTACTGATTTTCTGTGTATTCATTCTTCCAAGATCTTAAATCTGCTTACTTTCAGATTTTGCTCTGTTACCACTTGTTAGGTAATGAATAACACACAGGGGGGGTGAATGTGTTTTAATGTTCTTAGGCTTTTGTTGAAAGTTAATGGTTGAACAAAGTAAATTAAATTTTTTAGAGAAAAGTGTTCATGCAGAATTTAAACTTGCAGAAAGTACATAACACAGATCTTCAAAACTCACTTAATTTTATATTAAAATTAAGACTGTTTTGCTACAAAATTTCTAAGCTCTTTAATGTTAAAGAGCTCAGCTTGTTCTTGAGAGTGTTTCAAGAAATCTAATCTAAATTGTTACAACTGACTAAGGACCAGTGTTAACTTTATAACTCAGTTAACTGTTGGTTTACATAGTGGATAATAAAACATGCTATTAGCTTTTCTAAATTGTCACTTGTCATTTCTATTTATAGAAAAGCAGATCTTCCATTTCTGTCTTAGCATATCCTTAGCATCCCGTGTTCACTTTAATCTTCCTCTGTCAGTTAATCTCTGTCATTGATCTTGCACACTCTTCAAGCTGCTTTTTGTAGACTTGTCAATCCAGCTGTTAGATTGTTTGTTGATTGTTTATCTTGGATATTGAACTGATCTGCAACCTTGTACTTTGAGACTGTACATCGAGATCTCCAGTTTAGGTATATAGAACACTTGATATCTCGATAAGTATATTGGCTTATCGAGATCTCTAGCACTCCATATTTAGATTGGCTTGTAGAGGTCTTCAGCTTGTCGAGATCTCTAGTCTTCACATCTACACTTTGATTTATCTATAAGTCTTAGTTCTCTAGTGGCTTCTTGACTTGTCGATATCTCAGAGTTCTTTAGTCAAATTCACCTTGTCGATATCTCAGAGTTCCCTAGTGAATTTTGACTTATCGATATCTCTGAGTTCTCTAGTGAAAATTGACTTATCGATAACTCAGAGTTCTCTACTGAATGTAGACTTGTAGATAACTCTGAATTCTCCAGTGAAGGAATGACCTGTCGATATCTCCAATCTTTAGTTCTTCAATTTGGCTTATCGATATCTTCCTGAGTTCTCTAGTAGCTATCCTGACTTCTCGATAAGCCATTCTGGAGTTCTCGAATGACTTCTCTATAACATTAAATCTGTGACTTGTAGAGATCTTGGCTTAGAGTATTTTTTCTCCAAACAGATTTATTCAACTCCATGCTTCTTCAAAATTCTTTTGAGGCATGATCTTCTTGATTTTCTTCCAGATAGAATCCTTAGGCTTGATACTGTTTCAGAAACAAGACTCCAGTCTGCTCCTTTATATTTTTACAGACTTAAGTGTTGTAAGTACAAAATATAAATTAAGATAACAATACAACTTACTTAGGGTTGGCCCCAAGTTTAACTGATTACCAAAAATAACAGTTCATTAATCTCCTCCTTAGATCAGATGTCCATTTGACTTGCTTCATACTTTGATCAGAGACACTAATGATATTATTATTTCCAGTGGTCTTTGACATCATCACTTATATATTACAGTCCCTTTCAAAGGGAACCAGGGTTGTAGAATGTTATTTAAGTGGGAAATACATTCAAATCCCCTCTAACCAGGGGCTTCATGAAAATGAAAAACACATCCACATAACCACATGAATGACTTGATTCTGAATCACTCCTCCTGTGAGTAAAATTGTTCAGTTTAGAAAAAAATGCATCTAAATTCTTAGGAAAATGCCTTTCTTAAATTCAGATTGATGTGATTTCTATCAATGAAAAGTCACATCCCAAACTCATCAAATCCGAAATTAACTCCTCATAAACACCCACATAGCTCATCCAGTCTTCACCTGAATGTTGGTTAAATACCAATTCTTTCAAATAATATTACAATTCTTGAGTTCATGGTGAATGCATATTCCAAAAACACTAATATTCATTATCCTTTAGATGCTATATTGGAATATTAGTATCTCATTTCAGTCATAAACATTTAAACTGTGCTTTTAAAATCTCAAACAATTTTCATAGAATTCAACTAATATTACACTCTCAAGTGCTATCCTCTTCTCTTCATCAACAGCTATTGTTCAGCCATTGATAAGTGTTAGTTCACCAATGGCTAGTCTACTGGCATATCCATTGACAAGATAAATTGTTGCATCAACAACTATAACAATTGATAATGGTATGTTCCGCAAACTTTTTGCGTATTACTAACAACAATCATTCTAACACTCCTAGGTCTAAGGGAAGAAAGTGAATATACTGAGAATGAGAGACAGCTTTTGTGGAAGGAAAAAGAAGAGAGGTGAATAAGAGGCAGATAAATTCTTTCAATTGTGCAAGTAAGGGTGAATGTTTTACTTTACAAGGTGATGGTAAGGGTGTGAGATGTGTGAGCCTGGGGGAGCCCCTGATGTAAGAAAATAGAAAACATGTGAAAAAACAGGTATAGCTAGATGCAATATGAATATCTTTAGTGTTACACTAGAACACTGTTACTCCCTTAACAATATAGCAAGAATTACAGAAGGGGGGTTGAATGGAATTCTTGAACCTTTTTCTTGAAATAAAAATGTTCAACTCGATTATAGATATATTTGTTTCGATTAGCACAATGCGGAATGTAAACTTAAATGAATCAAAACATAAGTAATTAAAAATAAGAGTCTTCAAAAAATTTCTGGTGGATTTAAACAATTCCACCAGAGATATATATAATATATCGAGAGGACTCTGTGTGCAGAAATGCTCACAGCTGCTTACAAATGGAACTGCTGAGAATACAGGAAATGCTAAAGATTATGCTTACAAAGATTTCTTTGTTTTTGTGTTTCTCAGCTCTCTCAGTTATTTTTCTATTTGCTACTCTCTTGGTTTATATAATACCAAGATTACAAAGTCAAAAAGACTTAACAAATATAAAATCTAACAGTCTTAATCTTTGTTGCTTTTCGTCCTCTATTACCCAGTTAATGGGCTTCTACAATGTGTTTGTATACAACTCGACGGCTGTGTTCAGCTTTCACTGTTCAACTGATGTTTGAATTCTTGATATGATCATCCGTCGATGACTTAATTGATCTATGTTAAACATCCGTTGATAGTCATTTGATCATCTGTCGAAGGCTTTGTTAATCATCTGTCGATAGCTATTTTGGCACTTGACTTCATTTCACTTATACAGAATTACAAGACATTACTTATGTACAATTAATCAACCTATTCTGCATATCTAGTTAAAGTCAACATGACTTATATGCTACTACAGATGCTATACAAAGGTGCATACATCACTGTGCTACAAACTTATTATTACATAAGCTACTCACTCAATGGATAATAAGTTAATCATCCGTCGGGACTATAATGAGTTATCCGTCGGGACTAAAATTCTTATCCGTCGAGTGCTACATTATTTCACTAAGTAAAATCTACTTAGATGTTTTGTTTAAGTGATCATCAAGTACACAACATATTCACAACAATCTCCCCCAATTTATGTCTACTGGAATTGTAGCCATAAATTAAGAGATACTTGATGATAACAAAACATCCTAAACATATATTTTTAAAGATAAGTAGATAAAACTGAAAGTGCTTCAATTAAACAAAATGTACAAGGTTTGGCTCACAGTCAGTTCAAGATGCTCCTCTAGCTTGAGCAGGTTTTTCTAGTTCCTTGAAGGTCTGGATCTTCTTCCAAGCTTTCTGTTGTTTTCTTCAATTTGATTCTGGAGCTGCCTATGGAATTCTAGTTCATCAGATTCTGAGAGATTTAGCATTTCTTGCATATCCAAGAGAGTCTCATTGCTAGAGATACTCAATTGGTCTTCTAGTCTGAAGAATCTTCTCACACCCTTGTCATCCATGAATTCCATCAGCCAGTAGGGCCTTAGATGCACTCTTCTCCCTGTGTATGGGATGATTAGAGTCTTTGGGAGTGCATCTTTAGCTCTAACACTCCTCAGCTCTTCAATCCTCTTCAATACTAGTCTTCTTGCAGTTACATTTAACCCAAAGTTTTTCTTGAAGGATGAATAGACTTTGATCAACACAGCTTGGCTTTCTTGAAGTATCCTGTGAAGAGGCCACTGAATCTCCCTTCCTCCTTTATACTTGAACACCAACCTTTCAGGTAGGTTTCTGTATGCATCAATTGCCCTTACTTCATCCAGTTCATCCAGATAAAGGTTTAGATCTGAGAATTCTTTGATGTCACACAAGTACAAGTAGTCTCCCCTGTTGACCTTGAATTGAGGTTTAACTACTGACTTGGATTTGAGAGGTGACAGCTTCACTTTCTTGACTGCCCTTGATTTTGTCCTTTTTGGCTTGGTAAGGCTTGGCAAGTTGAAGTCAGGAATTGGTAATTTATCCCACTCTATTGGCTCATCCTTTGGCACAAAAGGCTCTCCATGTATGTTCCTGTAGGGGTCCATCACCCTTATGTCTTCAAATACCACAGAGGGCTTTGATGCTTGAGTTTTAGCTGGTGTGGATTCCTTAGGAAATTGATCTTCCAATTCCTTGTCAACAACATCCAGTTTCCTTTTTGTTCTTCTAGCCATTTTTTTCTTTCTTGGGGATTTCTTCTGTTCTTCAATCTTCTTCTTTGATTCAGCAGCTTCAGATGGTTGAGAGGGAATTTGTTGAGAAGAGTTTACAGCCTGTAGCTTGGCCAAGATGACAATCTGCTCTTTCTTTTGTTTAGATTTATTTGCATCTAGAGCAGCTTGCCTCTTTTCCTTCTTTAATCTTGCTTTTTCTTCTTTCTTTGCTTGAGCAAATTGTGGATGTCCAGCTACCACACAAATTTCCTTTCCATTTCTGAATATCTTAGCAATTCTCCTTTTTGAGGCTGAATCAGCTGTATCTTTATAGAAGACAATGGATCTTGACAGAAGCTTCTTTTCATCAGGCTTGGGTGTCTCATACACAGTGTCCAAGGGATTCTTCAAAGATGACTTTGGATAATTTGCCCTTGGTTTGAGAATTATTTCAGCCTTTTGTGATTTGATGCAGGAAGATTGTCCTTTCTCCAGATAGTTCATGCTCATCTCATTCACACTGATTGGCTTGACATGAGAGTGATGGATGGCTGACTTAACTGGCTCCTTGACTAGTTCAAACTTTTTCTGTATCTCCTCATCAATCTTATCCCAGTTGATCAAACTCAACTTTCCTTTTTCAGCAACTTTCAAATTTGCTGCTGCTGCTTTAATTAGATCTATACCATCTGCAACTGGTGGCTTGGAGATAGTAATTGAAGGTACAATTACTTTGCTGATTTGTACTTGAAGTTTCTCCCCCTCTGTTGGTCCTTTCTCCCCCTTACTTGATTCTCTCTCCCCCTTTTTATTATCATCAAGTTGAGGAGTTAGGCCTTGTGCTTTAGCCAGTTGCATGAGAAGATTTGTCTGAGTTTGTTGATTTTGAAGAAGAATAGCCACTGAATCTTCAATAACTTGAACTCTATTTTCCAGCTTGGCTAGATTCTTTTCAGAGTCTGATTCTCTCCTCAATCTTAGTAGTAGATCTTGCATGGTACCATATGGCATTACTGAATCCAGCTTCTCAGAGTTATAGGTCTTCAAGTCAGCTATATCTCTTTTCAATTCATCCACACTGAGATTCTGTCTTAAGTGCTGGATCTTCATTAGATGTAGGGAGTCTAGGTGAGCTTGAAGAACAGCCTTGGTACCAGCATCTGAAGTTTCCTGAAGGGCCTATTGAATAGCCATTACTTGTTTGACCAAAGACACCTCAAATTGTCCTGGTGTAGATTCCTTTGCCCATGCCCATTCAGGTAAACTTAAAGCAGAACTTGGGCCTTCAGCTCCCCCTAAGTTCATGCTTTCATTCAAAGAACCAGAGTCATCATCATTAGAATTTACTCCAAATTCTTCAGATGGCTCTCCAGCTTGAGAAGGCATCCTGTTAACAACAGCTTTATCTCTTTAAAGAGATTCTGTGGTGTGCACTAAATTCAAATTCTGCTCTGCCTCCACATTGCCCTGAGCAGCCAACAATTGATAAGCTGACACATGATGAGTAAAAGTGTCAGCATCCAAGGAAATATTATCAATTTCAGCTTTGTAATATTGCTGAAATTGTCTTTCCTTTTCAGCATCATCCACAATCATTGACTCACTAGCAATGGCTGGATCCATCCTTATTTTTCCTGTACCTGCCTTCCTCTCATAATCTCTCTTTTGTTGCATCAGGGTCTCACCCTAGCTCCCCACCCTCACACCCTCACCTTCACCTCCTAAGGCGGGACTCCTCTCACTCACTTTTGCCAATCCTGAATAAATGGATTGCTGAGATTCACTCTTTTCCTCTCCTTTTGCCTGGGAGCAACCCAGCCTCTCACTCAAAGCACTCTCCTCTCTCAGTCCTAAGAGTGACTGTATTACCACTAAATCTTCTACACTTGAAATAATTGAAGTTTGAAGTTGTGCAGAGACACTCGACGGATAAGTGATATCCATCGGGTGAGTGGTAAAGCTATCCGACGGATAACTGCTGTTAAGCTTATCCGTCGGGATACAATCACTACTCGACGGATGAGCAATATCCATCGAGAGAGTAGAAATGAATGAGGTGGGAAGAGAAACTATTGTTGACTCTGTGTTGATTGAAGTTATTTGAGGCACAGTTGTCACAATAGTATCTGAAAGAATTGGCAAGTGAGCCAACAAATCATCTAAAAGATGATGCTCACTTGCACTAGATTTTGGCTTCCCCAACAGAGTTAAAGAAGGGGAATCAGGAATTGAAGTGTTTATCATATCCACTTCCAGTGAGTTAGTTGGTGAGTATGGTGTTTCAGTGGCTTCTATTATAAAAGATTTTGGCTGTGACTCCACATTTATTGGAGCCACATCAATCTAAATTTGAGAAGGTGTAGGGACTATGTCTTTAGCACCAGTTTGCACTGTGTGTGTGCCTTGTGCATCCCCAGTTGTTTTGGATTTCTTCTTTCTAGTGTAAGTTTGGGGTGAGCTTGTGTCCCTAACCCTTTTGGCCTGTGCTCTTGGATGAGAGCTTTGTTCAATAGCCACATCCTTTTGGGAGGATGCAGCTAGAAGTGAGCTTTTGTCCCTTTTAAGCAATACAGTTTGTTGGGAAACTGCAGTGTGGCTAGGCTGGGATTCACTCAACTCTCCAACCTTATCCTTGGGGTTTCTTTGATTTTTACCCCTCCCCTCACCTATCTGACCCTCCTTCACACTCCCCTCTTTGGCTTTGGTAGATTTTTCAACTAGTACCTTTTGAGAGATACCAGAGGGGGTTTTCTTTGTTTTGGATTGGGAAATTACAGTTGTTTTGGCAGCTTTGGTAGGAAACTGTTTGGTCATTGTCATAGTTGCCATAGATATGCCTGAAATCAAAGAAAAAGAGGAGATTGGGATAGTTGAGGGTATGGATGAACTTACCTCACTTACCTGAGGTGTCTGCATTATAGGAAAGTAGAACATTGGCACATCCCTATGATGATTGGCTCTGTTCAAATCTACAACGATTCTTCTCTCTTGAACCCAACAAGCTAATTTGTTGTTTGGGTTCTCAAGTACAATCTCTTGACAAAGATGGTTAGCCAATATCATGAAAAATCTAGCATAATATACATTCTTTCCCCTTTTGGCTAACTCACCTAGTTTAAAACCTAACTCATACAAGACAAGGTCACTGAAATTGTAAAATTTATCGGTAACTAGCATGTATAGCATGTTAAGCATGGAAATATTCACAGAATCAAAATTACTGACTTTTCCAGAGAAAACTTTAGTCACAACATCACACATGAAACTCCATTCCTTCCTAAGACCTAATCTTCTAATTTCACTTAGCTTATTAGTAGGAAGTGCATAATGCATGGAATTAAGCATATTGATAATATCAGTGTCAGTGTGTGGTGAAGTTACATTATCATCAGGAATTTTGAAACATGCTTTTATCACATCACTATTGATACATAACTCATTACCTTTGATAGTTAGAGTGATGGTTTTGTCAGTAGAGTTGTAGTTTGCAGTAGTTCACATCTCTTCAACAACTTCACAGTAAACTGTGGGTGATTTAAGCATGGCATAACTTAACTTGCAGTGTTTCACGAAGTCCATCATCTTGTGATAGTCTTCTGATTGCTGAATACCCTTATTGACCAAAGCAGTGAAATTGTTCTTCTCATAAATGAACCCAGTCTGAGACATGATCTTTACTACAGGTGCCATTGTTAGAGAATGAAATCTTGAAGAGAAAGAGGATATTTGCTTGAGAGAGAATAAAATAAAAGCAGTTGAATTTGAGAATGATAAAAGAAAATAATTGGAATGAAATAAGCTTTTATACTCCCTCAAAAACAACGGATGAAAATAATAGAGAAAAGTAAATTACCCAATAGAAATTGCCTAAATTAGCCGTTTAAAAAATAAACTGTAAAAATTCCACCCATTATCAGTCATGTAATGCTTACAAACTGTAAGTATACTCGATGGATAATGTTCAGGGAATTAACGAAGATTTAGACACTTTGACGGATAATGATAAACTGTTATCCGTCGAGTTTTAAAAGATTCCAGAAAAATAATTGATTTTTATTTGCACATTGTATATCGACGGATGACTCAACTCGATGGATAGTGGTCATCCGTCGAGATGCAAATTTTGACTTAGCCAAAATTTCACTCAAGACTAAAAATCAGTTAAATTTCTGGCTACTTATTAACTTGCAAAATAACTCAGATACATTCAAGAGTAATTAAGCATACCTAACTCACTTACCAACCTAGAAAAGGTGGATTCATCCAGTGGCTTGGTAAATATATCTGCAAGTTGCTTATCACTTGAAACAAAATGTAACTCTACAGTACCATTCATTATATGTTCCCTTATGAAATGGTACTTGATGTCTATGTGCTTTGTCCTTGAATGTTGCACTGGATTTTCAGTGATGGCAATTGCACTTGTGTTATCACAGAAAATAGGGATCCTCTCAACTTGCAAACTATAGTCTAGCAATTGATTTTTCATCCATAAAATCTGTGCACAGCAACTGCCAGCAGCAATATATTCAGCTTCAGTTGTAGAGGTAGAAACTGAATTTTGCTTTTTACTGAACCAGGACACAAGCTTGTTTCCTAGAAATTGACAAGTTCCTGTTGTGCTTTTTCTGTCAATTCTGCAACCTGCATAGTCTGCATCTGAATAACCAGTTAGATCAAAACCAGAATCTCTAGGATACCAAATGCCAAGTTTTGGTGTTCTCTTGAGATATCTGAAAATTCTCTTAATAGCTATCAAGTGAGACTCTCTAGGATCAGCCTGAAATCTAGCACATAAACATGTAGCAAACATTATATCTGGCCTACTAGCTCTTAAGTACAAAAGTGAGCCAACCATGCCTCTATAGCTTGAAATATCCACAGACTTTTCAGTAGTGTTTAATTCAAGCTTAGTGGCAGTGGCCATGGGAGTTTTTGCAGATGTGCAATTCATTAGATCAAACTTCTTTAAAAGATCAAAAATATATTTAGTTTGACTAATGAATATTCCATTACTAACTTGTTTAACTTGTAAACCAAGAAAGTAGGTTAGTTCTTCCATCATGCTCATTTCATACTTACTTTGCATTAGTTTGGCAAACTTTTTACAAAGTTTCTCATCTGTAGAGCCAAAAATAATGTCATCTACATAAATTTGGACAAGTATGCTATAGACATTAACATTTCTGAAAAATAAAGTTTTATCTACAGTACCTCTTGTGAAGTGATTTTCCAAAAGGAACTTTGATAAAGTATCATACCAGGCTCTAGGTGCTTGCTTCAGTCCATAAAGCGCTTTCAGTAGATAATAGACATACTCTGGGAAATTTGGATCTTCAAAGCCAGGAGGTTGACTAACATACACTTCTTCCTCCAAATCCCCATTCAGGAAGGCACTTTTGACATCCATTTGATAGACCTTGAAATTGGCATGGGCTGCATAGGCTAAGAAGATTCTGATGGCTTCAAGTCTTGCAACAGGAGCAAAAGTTTCATCAAAATCTATTCCCTCTTGCTGGCAATAGCCCTTAGCAACCAATCTGGCTTTGTTCCTTACTACTATGCCATTTCCATCCATCTTGTTTCTGAATACCCATTTGGTGTCTATTGGATTCTTTCCTTTAGGCTTGGGTACCAGCTTCCAGACTTTATTCCTTTCAAATTGGTTTAGCTCCTCCTGCATAGCTAAAATCCAATCAGGATCCAACAAAGCTTCTTCTACCTTCTTTGGTTCTTTCTTTGACAGAAAGCTACTATATAGACATTCTTCCTGAGTTGCTCTTCTTGTTTGAAGTCTAGAAGACACATCACCAATAATTAGTTCAAAGGGGTGATCTTTTGTCCATTTCCTTGGTTGAGGTAGATTAGCTCTAGATGAAGAGACCTCAATGTTGTCTTGATGTGTGATTGAGTTTTGATTGCTAGAAACTCCCCCTGAGTTTGTGGATCTTTGATTTGAGAAAGGGGTACTTTCTATGGGTGACCTTCCTTGATTTCCTGCTCCTTTAGATAACCCGACGGATGGTGAATTTTGAGTACCAACGGATGAGTCAGGTTGTCTTCCAACGGATAACACAGATTGCCTTCCGACGGATGAAGCATTATGTGACTCGACGGATGTTGAGTTATGTGCTTCATTGGTGGTAGATTTGTCTGCATTATCCTTAGACACTGTTTCTTGATCACTCTCATCATCACTTTCATCACTGACCATCTCAACATTGTCGAATTTGAGGCTCTCATGATATTCTCCATCTTTTAGTCCTTCAATCTTTTTATCATCAAACACAACATGTATAGATTCAACAACAATGTTGGTTCTTAGATTGTAGACTCTATATGCTTTACCAACAGCATATCCAACAAAAATTCCTTCATCTTCTTTAGCATCAAACTTCCCATTTTGATCAGTTTGATTTCTCATAATATAGCATTTACAACCAAAGATATGAAGAAAGTTTCGAGTTGGCTTCTTGTTCTTGAACAATTGATAAGGTGTCATGCATCTTGCTTGATTAATCAGAGAGATGTTCTGAGTGTAGCATGCAGTGTTTACAGCTTCAGCCCAGAAATATGTTGGTAATTTTGATTCTTCAAGCATTGTCCTTGCAGCTTCAATAAGAGATCTATTCTTTCTTTCCACTACTCCATTCTGTTGTGGAGTCCTTGCTGCTAAAAACTCATGCAAGATCCCATTTTCTTCACAAAATGCTCTTATGACATGGTTCTTGAACTCAGTTCCATTGTCACTCCTGATTCTTCTTACTTTGAAATCATGATGATTGTTAACTTGCCTTATGTGATTGATGATGATTTCACTAGCCTCATCTTTAGACTTTAGGAAATATGTCCAAGAGAACTTTGAAAAATCATCTACAATTACTAGGAAAAATCTTTTCTTTGAAATTGACAATACATTGACTGGTCCAAACAAATCCATGTGAAGCAGTTGCAGAGGCTCTTCAATTGCTGAATCAAGTTTCTTCCTGAATGATGCTTTGATCTGCTTCCCTTTTTGGCAGGCATCACAAGTCCATCCTTTGTAAACTCCACTAGAGGAATGCCTCTAACTAGCTCTTTCTTTACCAGCTCATTCATGGTCTTGAAGTTTAAATGGGATAGCTTCTTGTGCCATAGCCAACTTTTATCTTGACTTGCTTTGCTGAGAAGACAAGTTACAGATTCTGCTTTGGTTGAGTTGAAGTCAGCTAGGTACACATTTTCTCTTCTCACACCAGTGAGAACCAATTTGTTGTTTTGATTGTTAGTCACAATACAGGCTTCTTTGTTGAAGGTTACTGAGTTGCCTTTGTCACAAAGCTGGCTGATTCTCAGCAGATTGTGTTTGAGACCATCCACTAAGGCAACCTCTTCAATGATGACATTGTCCTTTGAAATCAAGCCATATCCCACAGTATAACATTTGCTGTCATCTCCAAAAGTAATACTTGGGCCAGCTCTCCCCTTAAACTCTGTGAGCAGGGTAGAATCACCAGTCATGTGTCTTGAACAGCCACTATCCAAGTACCAAAGATTCTTTCTGTTTCCCTGCACACATCAAAATCAAATCAAGTTGATTTTGGTACCCAAGTTTCCTTGGGTCCTGCCTTGTTAGCTTTCTTCTTCTGTTTCTTAGATCTTATCTCATTTGACTTAGGAATTTCAGATTCTTCCTTAGTCAATTGGGTTGTACCTTTGAAACCACTAAATGCAACAAAATTATCATGCATGTTATGGCTAACAGGAAATGGCATGCTTGGTGTAAACATGTTATTCCAGTAAGGCATGCTAAATGGCATTTGAGGCATATTGTATACAGCATAGTATGGATTAGGTGCAAATGGCATATTAACAAACTGTGCATTCATATTCTGTGTAGGCATAGCATTAACAGGCATGGGAGGCATGGCATTCATGTTAGGAAATTGAGGCTGAACAGACATGGGAGTAGGCATGGCAGATTTGCAATTAACAGACAAATGATTTACACTACCACACTTGACACAGATTTTTCTGGGGGCATATTTATCAGGTGTGTAGTTATTGTGTTTGTTAATCCCTACTTTACCATTCCTATTGTTTTTCTTTTTAGTCTCTGTTTTTACCTCTATCTTCTCAAGTCTGTCACTTAACTGTTTGACAGTCATGTGACCAATATTAGCCTTTTTCCCTTTCTTAGCTTGACTTGACTCTCCTGAAACAAAGTTCTTGGAAACAGACCCATACTTTTCATTTAGCTTGATTAATTTGGCTTTGCTAATGGGTTTGCTTATAGCCGACGGATGAGGATTTTTATCATTCGACGGATAACACTTTTTGTTATCCGACGGATAGTCCTCATCATCCGTCAAGTCTACATCTGTCAGCAACCCATCTACCAAAATAGGTTCTAGTTTCTCCTTATTCTTTTTCCAGGCTTCATCACAAAAAGACTCAATTCCTTGAACCTTGGTGATTTGAGCATGAACATCTCTGGATGTTTTCCATGCTTTAATCACCTCTTGTTCACGATCGAGCTGCTTCTTCAAAATTTCTTCCTTTTTCAAGGACTCAGTTAATTCCTCCTTAGCAATCTTACACTCAATTTTTAATTTCTCAAACTCAACATATTGAGACTCAAGCACATTATTCCTCTCACTTAAAAACAAGTTGTTTTCTTTGATTTTAGCATTTTCTTTAGTGAGAGACTTAAGTGTAACACACAAATGATACAATTCTATAGACATGCCATTTAATGCATCATTACACTCAGCTTTAGATAAATGTGCAAGGTTTGTAGTGATTACCTGATTGCTTGAGGAACTTGTCTCTGTTTCATAAGACTTGGCCATAAGGGCTAGATTGACATAACTGACATCTTCATCTTCATCCAAACCATCAGTTGCCCAGTCATTCTCTTGTGTAATAAAAGCCCTTTCCTTTTGTTTGAGTAGATCAAAGTATTTTTGCTTGTAATCTACAGACTCAAACCTTTTCTTACTGGAATCTGACTTTCTACACTCATTTGCAAAATGCCCTGCCAAGCCACATTTGAAACATTTGAATTTTGACTTATCCACCATGTTTCTATTTGGCTTGGCTGCTCCAAAGTACTTTTTGAACTTGAGCTTGACAAATCTTCTTGAAAGGAATGCTAGGTGCTCATCAATGTCCTCCATGTCATCTTGGCTCAATGAATCTTCACTTTCTGCCATACAGTCTCTCTAAAGTAAACTCTTTATAATCTTGTAAATTTCTCAATGAGACTGTCATTGGTTTCCATTCCTTTGGAAGAGATCTGAGAAATTTCAGATTGGAGTCTTTAGTCTGATATACTCTTCCATGCAACTTAAGAGCATTTAGTAGTTTTTGGAATCTACTAAAAATGTCAGTGAGTGACTCACTTTCTTCATTGTGCAAATACTCATATTGCTGAATCAGGAGCTGCATTTTATTTTCTCTTACTTGCTCAGTACCATCACAAATTATCTGTATTGTGTCCCAAACTTCCTTGGCAGTCTTGCAGTTGATGATGTTATCAAACATATCTGCAGTTGATGATGTTATCAAACATATCTGCATCAACACCATTGAACAAAATGTTCATGGCCTTTTTATCTTTCCTGACTTGTTCAATGTCAGGATCAGACCATTCATGCCTTGGCTTTGGAACAGATGGCTCATTTCCTGTTGCATCTCTCATTGGAACATGAGGGCCTCTTTCTATGGAGTCCACATAGGCCTCATCTTGAGAGAGCATGTGAAGATGCATCTTTACCTTCCAATGATGGTAATTATCTTTATCAAGAAAAGGAATCTTGACTCCAACATCTTTCTTGTTCATCTTGCTGAATTGTTTTGATCTTTAAACTCTTTGTAGATTAAGAGCTTGCTCTGATACCAATTGTTAGTCCCTTAACAATATAGCAAGAATTACAGAAGGGGGGTTGAATGGAATTCTTGAAACTTTTTCTTGAAATAAAAATATTCAACTCGATTATAGATATATTTGTTTCGATTAGCACAATGCGGAATGTAAACTTAAATGAATCAAAATATAAGTAATTAAAAACAAGAGTCTTCAAAAAATTTCTGGTGGATTTAAACAATTCCACCAGAGATATATATAATATATCGAGAGGACTCTGTGTGCAGAAATGCTCACAGCTGCTTACAAATGGAACTGCTGAGAATACAGGAAATGCTAAAGATTATGCTTACAAAGATTTCTCTGTTTTTGTGTTTCTCAGCTCTCTCAGTTATTTTTCTATTTGCTACTCTCTTGGTTTATATAATACCAAGATTACAAAGTCAAAAAGACTGAACAAATATAAAATCTAACAGTCTTAATCTTTGCTGCTTTTCGTCCTCTATTACCCAGTTAATGGTCTTCCACAATGTGTTTGTATACAACTCGACGGCTGTGTGTCAGCTTTCACTGTTCAACTGATGTTTAAATTCTTGATATGATCATCCGTCGACTTTCAGATCATCCGTCGATGACTTAATTGATCATCCGTCGACTGCTATGTTAAACATCCGTTGATAGTCATTTGATCATCCGTCGAAGGCGTTGTTAATCATCCGTCGGTAGCTATTTTGGCACTTGACTTCATTTCACTTATACAGAATTACAAGACATTACTTATGTACAATTAATCAACCTATTCTGCATATCTAGTTAAAGTCAACATGACTTATATGCTACTACAGATTCTATACAAAGGTGCATACATCGCTGTGCTACAAACTTATTATTACATAAGCTACTCACTCAATGGATAATAAGTTAATCATCCGTCGGGACTATAATGAGTTATCCGTCGGGAATAAAATTCTTATCCGTCGAGTGCTACATTATTTTACTAAGTAAAATCTACTTAGATGTTTTGCTTAAGTGATCATCAAGTACACAACATATTCACAACAAACACTGCTGCAAAGTACATGTCAATATGTCACACTCTAGCTGTATAAACTCAGTACTCTATTAAAGAAAGTTTATCTTCTCAAATCCTCAAAGTGAATCAAATGCTCTTGATGAGAATTCTGTTTCGAATCCTTGATGCTAACAAAATGGGGAGAAGTTTACAGGAGTCACTGCTCTAACTGAGAAGTTTACAGGAGTTATAGTTCTAACTGATGGGGAACAACTCTAGCTAATAGAGAGCAAGATGTCCTTAGCAGAAGTATACAAGGGCTACAACTCTAGTTGAGCTGCTGAGAGGGAGAAGTATATAAATCAGAGTTCTAGCCAAGAAGGAGCAATAAGCAAATGAGAAAATTCTGTAGATTTGTTCAACTAAGGGGGAGCAAGATGTCTCTAGCTAAGGGGGAGCTAAAGACAACCCTGAAAATATTTGCAGCTAACAGAGAGAAAGGGACATCAAGAGTCTACTAGAAGGATAACAGTGCATCAACAACAGGTAGGAATGACTCAAGAAAAAATCTTTCGATCACTTAGAGGCTATGAACTGGCTTAGGTTGAAGACTTGTAAACACATTGAATTATCAATGATTCAGTGTCTAGTTGAAGTTGTCCACAGAGTCAGTTTGGCAACTATAAGCTAATAAGCAGTCAACAAGTCCGAGGGAAAGAAAATAAGCACAGCTGCAAGGAAGAAACATATTTTAGTTGTTCGGTTACATCAACTACTAATTTTGATGAGGATCCAATCTTGTCCACATGACTTGACAATCTTGAAAAAAGTGTGTCACAATACTCTTTTCTAGAATGGACATGAAGGTCATCAGAAGTAAAAAATTTCCGGATAAATCAGTCTTTAAATATCTAAATCTTCTGTTTCAGAGAAGGGCGCTGAGGAAAACAACTCTATCATGTATTTTTCCAACACATATGAGTGCTTTTCTAAGACAAACTTCATCCAAACAAGATCCATGAAGTTGGAAAGTTACATTTCACCTCAGAACTGACTGTAAGACAGTGTCTGACCATAAGAAACGAATTAGTAACTTGCAACTTCTATCTTAATTTATCAAAGTAGGATATACACTCTTGACATGAAGCTATGCCCAGAATTAACCAGAGCTGGAAATTGCACTTCCACTTCCAGAGTCTAATGCTTCAAAGAATCAATGAAAAGGCTAGTTTTTCAAAGTGAAGGATGAAAGGATCTTTCTTAAAGGGACATATTGGAATTTCAAATTGCAAGAAAATTTGAAAGAATATATTTCTCACATGCTTAGATAGAAGGAGCTACTTTCATAGTAACATCTTATCCTCAAAAATACTTTCTCATACTTTTCATTTATAAGCAGTTTAACATATCACAGTTATGCACGCTTAATGATTCATTTATTAGGATATTTTCTGTTATCATCAAGGGTGTAATTTATGGATGTTATTTGGGAATATCGTTAGGAATTAAGCCTAAATCCTAATGATAAAGAAAATCACATTGGCATAATTATGCTAAGATAAAATGTAACCTCTAATTGGTATGATATACATGAATAAGGAATCCTAATACATATCCACTGCTGATTGTTAGAAATAAGTAAAGTCTTGCACAGACACATTTTCTGTAAATCATATCTTCTAAACATAATCAATCTTTTACCGGAGTCCAGCTTTGATAGATACTGACACACAAATGCTAATAATAAACTATGATCGTTCAAATACTCATACGACAATAAACTCTGATATTTTTCAGTTGTAAATCCTGATGGAAAACTCTAATAGTAACGCTGATATTGTCAATTTCATTTAACAATCCCTCTCAACATGTGCACTATAAACATATGTACAAGTTTCTAATTGATGATGTCAAAACTACTATTTAAATGCAGAAATACTTACAAGTATATAGTTAATGTATTAGACTTAAAATCTTTAATCTTGAACTTTAGCATTTCTTGTAGCTTCATTGAAGAAATATCTGAGTAAATTTTCTTCAGCTATGTTTAAGTACATTTTCAGCCTTTTCTTGACATTCTTGAACTTTTGAGAAGATTCATCAATATGGTAAATAGCAGCCTTTAGATCACAAATTTTACTTCTGCTAAGATATAGATCAACCAGTTGAATCAACCCATAATTCTTTGCATCATGGCTAAAAGAGATCATCTTAGAACCAAACTGCTCAATCGGTTGTGCTCCTCCTTTAGGCATATCAACAATTGAGTCATCTTTCAAAATGTACTTTGGAGTAAACTTGGATTTGGACATACATTTCTGCTTCTCATGTACTTAGTTCTTCAAGAACTTAGACCACCTTTTAGCAGTGGAATTTTTAACAGTGAGCATGCAGACAAGATACTCAAGCTCCTGCCAAGAGATTGAATATCGTATCCATAGACACTAAGAGGAGAAGCCAAGAGGAGGAGGAGAAAGACTTCATGCTTAGAGACTTCAACGTCAATATCATAGGGATAATCCTTTATTCTCTACACTTTGTATCGTATTCTAGTCTTCTCATGTATTCTATCACTTTTACTGTGATTATGGTTGGCTAGATTTATATTGTTGAACAACTGTTTTGAAACCCTAAACTTTATAAAAAATA
Source organism: Apium graveolens (assembly GCF_009905375.1). Taxonomy (NCBI): domain Eukaryota; kingdom Viridiplantae; phylum Streptophyta; class Magnoliopsida; order Apiales; family Apiaceae; genus Apium; species Apium graveolens. The sequence goes on from NC_133657.1 coordinate 56,561,732, forward strand.
TACAGTTCTGATATTTGGAGATGTGTTCTTGATTGTGCTTATATATACGTCAATGCTTATAGAGATGCATGAATTAACAATGATATGTGGTCATCCAAATATGTTTTATGATTGTTATCTCTGTAAAGTCAATTAATCTTCTATGAGGTCATGGGATTAGTTGTATTAGTGTGTAATTCGTTTTAACCTTTCTATGTGGTCGTGGGGTTATACGGGTAGGAAAACTTGTTTCTATGTGGTCATGACAAGTTCTCTATAAGTATTTTTCGGAACATATCAGAAGAATTTTAGAATTATGCCCTAGGTTTAGGGTATATCCACATGCTTTGTAACATGTTTATTTAATTTTTTATTAATATACTTTTCCGTGTTTACTACTAGTTAATATAGTTATTAGCTAAACAAAATAAAATCCATTCTTGATATTATTAGAAGAGAAGTGAGCATTTGATCCTGGGCATAGCCGAAAGCTTGTTTACTCTACATTACAAATGACACAATTTTTTTTAAGTTGATTCACATCATACCGACCAACCAAACTTATGTTTGTATTTAATAAAATATTTAAAATAAATAATAACTAACCAACTATTTTTTTCTACTCAAACCATTATCTATTTCATTTTAAATAACAAAATTTGTTCTTTTCGCAATTCACAAATACACTATTTTGCATAATGTAGGATAACGATCGATCTAACAATTTATTCATCTAAATTAAAATTTCGGTAATTCAATATATCATTATCTATACTATACTATTATAAACAGAATACTCTTTATTTGGTAGTCAGTTGCTCGGTACAGTTGTTTGGTACGACAAATAACAACCGTCATATCTAACAACCGTCATATCTAAAGTCAACTGAGCTTAGTATTACCTGCTAATTGTGCAGGAAACATAATTTTATAGTTTGCTCCATTAATGCATTCCAATTTCTTCCGTCCTAGGAACATTAATTTGTGTAGTGTGTCGCATGTAGAATCATGCAACTTAATGCTTTATATCATTTCTAAACTTACGTCAAAATTGTATGTGTGACCAGATTTGTAGGTAATGTGTTGAGAGTTGGTCAATTTGTTGTAGCAATTTTGATAAATGATACACCAATAGTTAAGAGACTAATTGTGGTTAGCAAAATGTAATGTTCATAAAAATATAGAGTAGTATGCTAAAAACAAATTTGCAAAATGTAATAGTATACGATCCACACTGAGGTGAACGTCTTTCTGAGAACAGACACAACATATATCAAGCTTCTCCACCATATGTACTATACAAATCCAAAAATACTGATCACATACCAATTAAATGAAACGGAAAATCTTTCTCCTCAATACTCGCCATCGAAAGGATATCAAAGCATTCTTTTTTAACAGGACAAAGCCGCAAGATCAACAAGAACATGTAGATAATTTCTTCATTTCACTTACCTCGAAATCTATGGAGCCAGAGATAACATCAATCTTAGAGCCTCTAAGATCAGTACCACTGGATTTACCATCACCACAATCCAATACTTTCTTGGACACAACTTTGTATATTTCTTTTAGCAGCTTAAAAAATGCAGCTTCCACATTGTCCCCATTTAGAGCTGATGTCTCAAAGAAAAATAGGCCTTGATCTTCTGCAAACTCTGTTGCATCTTCTGTTGATACCGCCCTCAGGTCTACAAGATCAGCCTTATTTCCGATCAACATGATCACTATGGTGTTATCAGCGTGAGCTCGGAGTTCTTCCACCCATCTAGCAACATGATCAAACGTTTGTCGCTTGGTGATGTCGTATACTAGCATTGCTCCCAGTGCTCCCCTATAATATGCACTTGTCACTGCTCTATACCTGTTTCCAGCTTGCAAGTTGTAAGGGACAAAGAAAACATACGCAGAGTCCCACGTAGATATCAAATTAATTTTCTTTAATTTCCAAATGCAGTCCCAACACCAACCAGATAAAACTTCACTGATGATGTCAAAAATATAAGTAGTAGTGTTGAATAATTTTCCATGGGGGTAAAACACATTATAGTCAACTTTAACTTCTTGCATGTTCATAAAACAAGGAAAATGTTAATTCCGGAGCACCTTTTCAATTTCGAGAAAAGGAATGTGTAAACACTAAATGCCCTACCTCAATCTACATCAATAATCCTATTAAAAATTAATGTGAGGGTAATTCAATCTTTTTAGAGCTCTTTTACTTTGAAAATTAAAACTCTGCTCTGAATTTAACATTTCCCTGAAATAAATAACAATTAACATCATATCATAATCCAAGCACTATATAAAGGCTAACAAAATACACTCAATAATATTATCAGATCATAACTGATGAATGCATATCAAACTGGGTCCTTGGAAGATAGCAGCAGTACTATAAAAAAATAATGCAGAGAAATAATCAATGTGCTACTTGTTATGTCTCAGATAAAATAAATGCACCCAACAAAACTATTAAAATCTGAGATATAACAGCATCCTACACTCAAAATCAAAATCAAAATTTATCATATTTTTACACTACTCTTCGACTGCAATTCATAAATAAAAGATAGATAAAAAAGGTACCTTTCTTGGCCAGCAGTGTCCCAGATCTGAGCCTTGACAAGTTTGGAGTTAATAGTAACAGTTCTGGTCTGAAATTCAACACCAATGGTTGATTTAGAGTCCAAACAGAAGTCATTCTTGGTAAACCTGGACAGAATCTGAGACTTCCCCACTGCAGAGTCACCAATCACCACCACCTTATACACATAATCTGTCTTTTCCATATTCACACCATTATTTGTATTCTCGTTTGTATTTCCCACCACCACCACCTCCTCACCATCATTCATCTCTTTCTTCATTCCGCTATTCCTTAATTAACTTCCAACAACACAGAACAAGAAAGGAAATTTTGTTATGTTCCTCAAAAACTAATAAAACTAGTCACTCACTTTTGTTTATTGGAGTAGGTAAAGTTTGTGACAGACTGATGGAAACAAAATACCAAAAGATGGTCAGACCAGCTAGACTTGTTTCAGTCACTATACACACACATGTGTGTGATATGTGCAGGCAGAGAGAGAGAGAGAGAGAGATTTATGTTACAGGTTATGACAGAGCTTGAAATATATGATAAGAATATCTGTACATGTTTTTAGAGCACGCTGTTTATGAGTATATCCTCGCGAGATTACGAAATTATCTATTAAAGGACTGTGTAAGTTCTAAACCATCTCATTATTAGTATTATTAGTAGATGTATTTTAATCTGAGAGGGGTTATGATTTGGGCCATAGCACTGTCTTAGTCAAAAGCAGCTCAGTTATTCCAACATCTTTGAGCAGGCTTAATTCATAATGTTTGTAACATGTTTATATGTAAAATTTCAATTCAATCGAAAAAAATCATTTGATTATTTTAAAAGCAAACACGAAACTTCACCTCTGGATGGCCGAAGAACCGAAAGAGATGCTTATGATATTTTCAGGGAAGTGGATTGAAATTAAGCAGAGGCAGATTAGATTCTGCTTAACGCAGGGTTGAACTAATTCCGGCTCAAAGGCACACTATTTATCTATAACTAACATAATTCCTGCCTTAATTCATGGCCACCTTTTTTTCTGCTAAGCAAATTCATGGCCACTTTATTTGAAGTACTAGGGATATATAACTGTGTTGGACCTTGAACTAGAGAGGAGAAGCCCAAGAAGAAATTAGATCACAATAACTTGTATTTGGCCCAAAAAGCCCACTTTGTAATGAATAGCCCATTTTGGACCTCTATAAATAGAAAAACATAACCTCACTTAAAGAGGTTGACAAATTAACTAAAGAAAACACCTCCTCAAAGTTAGTCTTAGTTGTAAATAATATTAAGGCATATCATTTGGCGCTAGAAGGAGGTATACTTCACAGATCCAACGGAATATGATTGTTGAAGAGATTGATCCGGAAACAGCCGGACCAACTCAGGTAAAGGAGTTGACGGCAGAAATCGCCGCCGACCCCTCGACCCACGGTGGTCATGAACTGCCCAAGCAATCGGCATTAAAGCCGAAATGTTTATTTCCTCCATCGGAGGGTCCTTCTGATGACCAGTCGGGGAACTTGGAAGATACACATCAAAAAGACAAGAAGAGAAAATCCACTTCAGACCAGTGTTTCAGAGTACAGACGTCTAAAGGCAAGAAAGTTCTTTCAAGTGACATACGACTCCATTTAGAAAAGAAAGAAAGGCTAAAGGCTCAAAACCAAAAAAATCCAGAAGAGCCACTTGATTCAGATGAAGAACTTGAGCTACTAGAACGAGAGACTCGGAGGCTGCACGCCAAGCTCGAGCAAAAACGTGAAATTCACCGTCTCCGTCGAGAGCTCCAACAAACAACAATACAGAACAAAGAACAAGATGATGAGCTCTACGATGAAGATGACGACGCCGAATACGAATATGAACCATCGGCAGCGTCGACATATTCACAACCGCGCGAGCGTCGACAGCGAACAGTGTCATCCGATGAGGTCTCGCATCGAACCGAATCAACAGAGTCCATCTCTCACGAAGAGTTTGCGAAAATACAAGAGGAAATCGCCCAAATGCGCAACATAATGAGAAATCAATCGGGATTCGAGACTGTCTCTGAAAGCCCCCTGTCGTTAGTCCTCGAGAAAGCACACATCGACATGACGCTAAAAACTCCTTCCCTCGATCACTTCGACGGATCTTCAAACCCGTTGGCATTTCTCAACACATTCGACGGTCGAATGGCTTTCTTCGGCCACTCTAAAATCGCATGTTGTCAGTTTTTCTCTACATGCCTTCAAGGCACAACACTCTGATGGTACAGCAATCTGCCTCCTCGATCAATCGACTCATGATAACCTTAAAGTGCAAATTCCAAGCCCGATTCTCCAGTAACTATAAAGGCATCAAGGTCACAGCATCTTTAATGACAATGCACCAGCGCTCGGGTGAAAGCCTCCGCAGCTTTTTAACTCGATTCAGGGAAGAGATCGCCGAGATTCCTGATTTAATAGAACAAATGGCCGTCAATTTCTTAACGGCAGGTATCGATAAATCACGACATGGGCTGCTCTTAGAAGAAATTTTTGAAAAAAGGCCAAAAATCCTCCAAGCAGCATTCCAGATTATTGAACACCGTATGATGCTACAAGAAGCAGTGAGTTGCATTCAGTCACCCCGACGCTCTTCAAGGTATGAGCGTCGTCGTAGTTATAGACCGCGATCTCCCACACGAGAGAGGCGCCATGAGCGTCATCGATCTCCGCCATCGCGTGCGGAAGATCGCCCTCCGAGGGATAGGAGAGAAAGGGACTGGTAACCCCGCACACGACCAGAAAAAGAGTTTACTAAACTGAACACAGGAAAAACAACAATTCTAGCAGTCCTAAAAACGAACCAGACTACCGACCACCAAGGCCCATGAAGGCCGGTAGACCTCCCAGTTCCAGATATTACGAATATCATGAAGATACTGGCCACACAACAGAACAATTCTTTCAACTCATCAACCTTATTGAGGGAAAGATCCGCCGGGGTCAGTTAGTACATTACGTACAATAAGAGGATAATCTTAGACGTCATCATCGGGATGAAGATGACCGAGTCATTGATGTTATATTTGGGGGGTAGCTTCCAGAGGATTCTCACACAATTCTAGAAAAATATACGGCCGGAAAGTCTTTAACGTCAATCTGATGACGGTCAAACGCCCCCGGGCCAACCCGACCCCCGTCATTTCCTTCTCCGACGACGATTACCACCCGAGACTTATTGAGGGTCATCAGGATACTCTGGTCATCACAACCCGAGTGGGAAACAATACTGTGAAGAAGATGTTGGTTGATAATTGAAGTTCTGTCGATGTTCTCTACCATCACTCCTTCTCGCGGATGGATATCGGCGATCGACGACTTGAAAACTCCCGAACTCCGTTGTATGGTTTTACAGGAAATGAGGTCCATGTGGTAGGAACCATTGATATGCCAGTCCTCTTCGGCTCTCCACCTTGCCAAGTCTGGAAGGTCGTCAAATTTCATTTGAGTAATGCCTCTTCCAGCTTTAACGCCATCTTAGGCCGCACTACAATCACAGCCCTAAGAGCAATAACTTCAATCTCCCATCTGAAGATGAAGTTTCCCACCGACTTTGGCGTTGGAGAAATGAGTGGAGACCAAGCGACTGCGAGACAATGCTACCTAACAACAGTTTCCCCAAAGAAAAAGGGGGATGGCGATCAAGAAATTAATCAAGTGCTCAACATCGACCCCCGAAGTTCTATTGAAACCATAGTCCAGAATTCTTGCTTACCTGCAGACGAAATTGAGGAAGTCGAGGTAGTTGTCGGAGATCCTACAAAGGTAACCAAGGTGGGAAAGAAGCTCCCCGGGCAGTTGAAGCAAGAGATCATTAACCTTATTAGGGAATTCGCAGATGTCTTCGCTGGGACCCGAAGGACATGCCGGGAATTCTTGAGGTAGTCGTAAGACACTCCCTTCACATCAACAAGAGTGTCACCCCAATACGACAAAAATGCCGAATATTCTCTGATGAAAAGAAGGCAGCTATCGATCAAGAAATCGACCGACTGCTCGAGGCTAAATTCATCGAGCCCGTTTAATTCCCTACATGGATATCAATTGTTATTTTAGTTAAGAAAAATAATGGGAAATGGCGAATGTACGTCGATTACTCGGATGTCAACAGAGCTTGCCCCAAAGATTTTTACCTACTCCCAAATATCGATCAGCTGATCGACACCATGACAGGAAACCAACTTCTTTCCTTTATAGATGCATTTTTGTGGTACAACCAGATAAAAATGGATTCTCATGATTGGGAACAAACATCATTTATTACTCATAGAGGGGTTTTCATATATCGAGTTATGCCATTTGGCATGATTTATGCCGGCGCAACTTTTCAACAGATGATGGATACGATTTTCGGATCGCAAATAGGGAGGAATATGCTGATCTATGTAGACGACATGATAACTCATCAACTGTAATAACCCCAATTTTTGGAAAATTTTTGAAACCCTTATGAATAGTGTTTTGCTGAATGAGAAAACTTTTCATGCCACACTATGTAGGGGTTCTGTTATTGATCTTCTGGGATATTATTAGTACTCTATGTGGTATATAAGTGTATGTAAAGATCGTCAGAATCCAATTTCCGAACACTTGGATTTTTCCCGGAAATCCACTAGATACGGAGAGAATTGAGTATAAGGTAACGGGATAAAAAGGATTTAAAGTAAAGGATTATAATAGAGGATCATAAAAAGGAATATAATGTATTGAGAAAGGTTAAGGGAACCTAAGTAATAAGATCCCGGGTATGATCCTTCAAACGATAAACGAAAATGAAAGTTAAGCGAACCGTATAACATATCAGCGGTCATTAGGCAAACAATTAAAAGCTAATCAAAGGGATTAGAGGGGATGATGTCATCCAACCAATAGAAAGGGGACAAGGAGGGAAAGATGACATCACCATATGACATAGGCATGACATGGGAAGGAAGGAGGTGTGGTTGAATGAGAACCACACAAATTCAAGGGCAAGAAGGTAATTGACTAAATCAAACACAAAAACAAAGCAACCAAGCCAAGTAAAATCATTTTCATCAAAATCAAAAAGAACCAAGGCTTTGTTCTTGAAGAAGCTCTCGGCTTTTTACTATTCAAAAGGGGAAGAAATTCAAAATCAAAGATCCAAGCTTCCTAAATTGGTGAGTTAATTCCCTAATCATCTTCATGCTTAGTTAGGGCTATATCATGAGTTTAAGCCATCAATTCCTTCTCCATCTTCTTCATTTAATCAAAGAAGAAGACTATGAATAGTGTTTTCAAGTTTTTAACTTGAAGTTTTTCTTGTTTTCCTTGAAGATCCAAGCATTCCTAAGACTTCTCAAAGCTTCTTAAGGCTTCCTAGCTCCTCCCACCACTTCAAGGAAGGTATATCATCTCCAAACCCTAGATTCATATGTATTATAAGATGATTTTGATTAGTAGGGTGATTTTGTAGCTTGATGTTGTGATTTAGAGTTTGGGATTTGAAATGGTAGTGAAATGGAATGGTAAATGTTGTTGTTTTGATTAAAAGAACTTAAGTATGATTAAAGTTAAGCTTAGGCATAAGTATGAATGTTAAAATTGAATTGGTTTGGGTTGTTATGATGTGATAAGGATGGATGTTGGTTGTATGTTGGATTTGAGGTTGAATTGGGTTGGTTTTGAATGGTTTTAAATTGGGAAATCGCGTAAATATAGCCGTCGTAACGTCCGATTTTCTTTAAACTGTTTTTGTGCATAATATTAGGACCCGAGAACCCCCTGCTAGATTATGACCACTGCCATGTTTAGATAGCTCATGTTACGAGCTTCGTTTTGATATGTAGTTCGTTCGATTCCGATGCACGGTTTAGGAGAAACGACCGTTTCAAGTAACGGCGTTTCGCGAACGAAACTTTTCCCCTCACCTTACTTTGAAACATAGGTTAAAGACCGAAAAGGGTTAATTAATGTATGAAACATTTATGGTAAGTGTGTTAGGCAGTTGGTAAGACACTCGCGAAGGAATCGCCTTAAAACTCGTAAAGGTTAAATTATTAAAAATGGTGGAGCCGAGGGTACTCGAGTGACTTAAGAGAATCAGTAAGCACAAAACGAGCGTTAGAGTCTGAGTTGGTTAGAGTATAGATGTACAAGTGACTTTGGTTTAATTCCAACTTACTTGTTGTTTATAGGTTACCAGACTCGTCCCGAGCCATTCGTAACCCCCAGTCGCTCAGGCAAGTTTTCTACCCGTTATAACTGTTGTGGTGATGAATATATATATTTGCATTATCTTGCGATAGATGCATGTTGGTTAATTAGCAAATGTTGTTATATATTGAAGCATGCTGCTATGGTATATATATATGCATGCCTGTTTCGCATTCTTTCCATATATATATCTGTTGATTCAGTTGATAATACCTATGCTAGAGGATAGCGGTAATTTGCATATACCCTTAGTACAGGGACCCAAAGGTGAAAAAATTTTCTAAAACCGGGAGTCGAGGATCCCGAGTAGATTTTGTATATATGGATATAAATATATATATATATATATATATATACTTATATATATATATATATGGTCATAGTTTTCAAAACTATTAATCGAATAAGGTTTATTCGATAACTTTAACTTTATTTTATTATTGAATATTATTTTGAATATTCATTCGAGGACTTATGACTCCTTTTATTTTATTAAATGAATATTATTTTGAATATTCATTCGAGGACTTATGACTCCTTTTATTTTATTATCTGAATATTATTTGAATATTCATTCGAGGGCTTATGACTCAGTTTATATTGTTAATGAATATTTTTGAATATTCATTTGAGGATCTATGACTCCGATTATTTGCTGAGATTTGTTCTTTATTTTATTAAAGAATAAGGTGTAAATAATCAAACTTATTTTCGATTATTCAAATAAAGATAGTACTTTCATATAAGTATATCTTTGGTTATTTAATACTCGTTTCAAGTATAAGTTTTAATACTTTTACTTCAAATTATTTTTATAAAGATTATTCTTTATGGGAATATTATTTAAATAATAATATTCAGTCATTTTCTAAATATTCTGGGGACTGATTTACTTCATTAAATCAGCTTTACTCCAAACACTCTATAAAGTGTTTTCGAGTCTTTAAAATGATTTTTAAAAGATAGAGCGGATCCCAAAACTCATTTTTATATTTAAGATCTTCCTTTTAAGGGGATTTAAATACTCGCTCAAAACCTGAGGGATCCGGCTCTGTGGTGTGTTTTATATTCGCAACAAGGTTGCTGTTTTGTTAAATGAATTGATTACTTACCCAACACTCGGGAAGTAAAATTCTTGGAACAAGTTAATCCATTAACAGGCATCGCCTGGGAAATATCGGTGAATTTTCCTTTCCAACTAGATACGACTTCTTGGTGGAGCCGTATCAACAAGTTCTACTTGGGGAAAGGGGGAACGAGCTTTACGTTTCAGAGTCATGGATTTCATCTGAACTAGGAAAGGCGTAAGTGGTCGAGTGGCGCCGGCCCAGCCTTATTATATTGGCCCAAATGGCCTGGAAGTTCCGCTAAGGCGGTCCATTCCTTAGGAGTTCAGTGTTCGGTTGACAAGTAAATCCGACAGGTTCTCCTCTACATGTAGAAAATGGTGGGGTTGTACTACTACGACTGATCATCGTAAGTGGTCTTCCTGGCGCGGCAAACTCCCGTAATGAGTTCATCATCCATTTGGATAATTCTGCAACACTACCCGTAGCATTTCGATCGAAAGGCTACTAATGGGTGGTTGCCGAAGCAGTGACAGGGTCAAACATTTTTATTGGTGTATCCATTGAATGAAGTATCTCGTAACTTCATTTCTTTTCAAAATATTTCAAAGATCAAATATTTTCAAGTTTTATTTGTGGTCTCATCTTTGGGATGACCTCGTGAATCTTATTATACTTCGAACAATAGTAGTTCAAGTAGATTTCTAAAAAAAAAATGGTATAAGTATAGTGAAGTAATTGGTAACTTCATCTTCTTTTAAAACTTATATCCAGTAAGTAATTACCTTACTCATGATAAAGAATTCTAGTAAGTATCCATTTAGATACTTGTATTATTGTTATCACTATATATTATCTTGCGAGCTGTAAGGCTCACTCTTGCTTTATTTCTTCATCACACAACAACAGTTAGGAAAGATGGTCAGACTCCAGCAGACCCAGCGCAAGCGCGTGGGAAGCGTCCCGCGTCTTCCCGATGATGTTGTGGCTGCTATAGCTGCAGAGGTAGATCCATTGGTAGATCAGGCATTCTATTCTGAGAATCAAATTATGTATAATTATAACTTGTGGCAGATAATGGCAATTAACTGTAAATTTATCAAGTAATCATTTTGGGTTGTAATAACTTTTAAATTGTGGATTCAAAGACTTGTACTTATTTAAATTTCATCTCTGAGACTATAATGGGTTGTGGTGTGTGTTAGTGTGGGGTCACAGCATAAGGTTATTATTATTAATTAAGTGAAGTGATATTGTGGAAAGAAAGACCGTGACGACCCGGATCCCCGACCCCGGATCTGGGGGTGTTACAGAAATGGTATCAGAGCTAAGCGTTATAAACCTCAGAGATGATGGGACGTTAAGATAATAAGTTCACAAAGATAATAAGAAAGCTTGCCAAGTTCATAGTCGGGCGACCTAACGTAGTACTGACAGTTAAAACCCTTATGGGAACCCTATAAATATCGTAATAGGAGCGTAGTTCGTTATCGTATATGGTAGCGGGACTCCGAACCCTGAGGTTGAGGAGCAACAGCGCGATGATGTTTTATTACTAATTAGAGATCGGATTGTGGATCCGATAGAGTGTCCTAATGCAGGACCGGATGATGTTGATATTGAGGATGTAGCGGTTGAGGATGTTGTCCTAGAAGGGATAGTTGTTGAGGAGGATCCCATGGAGGATCCCATGGAGGATCCTGACAAGATTGGATAAAGGACCACTGATGAATTGATGACCATGGTTAGGTCGACTACCAGAGGTAGGATTGGCCGGTCACTACCGGAGGTTCGTTCAAGTTGTAAAGATAGTAGCCCCTTTAACGCGGCTTACTCGTAAGACTGAGAAGTTCGAATGGACAGAGAAATGCGAGAACAGCTTTCAAGAACTGAAGCAGAGGTTGGTGATGGCCCCTATGCTGGCGTTGCCGGATGGAAAAGGAGATTTTGTGAAGTGTAGTGACGCTTCGCACAAGGGCTTAGGGTGCGTGCTTATGCAGCACGGTAAGGTAATCGCGTACATGTCAAGACAATTAAGGTAATATGAAATTCGATATCCCCGCTCATGAGCTTAGGCTCGTGGCAATAGTTTTACCCTAAAGATTGGAGGCCCTACTTGTATGGAGAGAAGTGCGAGAATTACCTAAGCCATAAGTGCTCTAGTACATTTTCACGTAGAAAGAGCTCAACATATGCCAGAGGAGGCAGTTAGAGCTAATCAAGAATAATGATTGGGAGATTCTTTATCATTCGGGGAAAGCCAATATGGTGGCTGATGCCTTAGTAAAAAGGAGAGACTCAAGATGATAATGTCTTTTGGAGAGTTTACAAGAGATTTTGAGAAAATGGAAATAGAAGTGAAGGTAACTGGAGCCGGTACCGAAAAGCTGTTTGAGATTGCAATACAGCCCGAATTATTGGAAAAGATCATATTGTGCCAAGAAAAAGTGATGAATGAAGGCAGAGAGCCAATAAATAGAGAAGAGATTAATACCGAGAAAGATGATAAGGGAATAATGAGGTATTCCTAAAGAATTTGGGTTCCAAATGTTCTAGAGCCTAAAGATGAAATCTTAGATGAAAGCTAGTTTGAGGAATAAGATTTAGAGCAAACCCTGAACGTGATAGTCAGGGAGGTCGCCATCAAGATAGAAGGAACCCATAACATAATGAAGTGGAAAATGAGGATTTTAACGTATAAAATAACCCCTAGTATGGGAGAAGGATGAAACATTTCATACTAAGGAAACAGAAAGACGAGTAAGGAAGGGAGACCCGAGACGGTTCTCCTATACGGCAATTCATGGACCTGTTTAAAAAGAACTTAGACTATTATCCCCAACCACCACCTTGAGGAAATAATGCGATAGGAAATTCTTTCAGGACCTTTAAGTCTCTAAGCTCCCAGAGTTCCAAGGAATAGGTTGACCTAGTCGAGGCAAGAGCCTGGCTAAAGGAAATAGAGGAATCAATTGAGATTCTAAATGATTGACGAATCACAAAAGACTTTTTTTATCACTTACCCTCCTAAGAAAGAGACCACCCGCTGGTGAAAGACCAAGGAAGGCACGGAGCAAGAGATTATAATAAACTGATTTAAGTTCAGTCAATTGTTTTCGGGAAAGTAATTCCCAAAGATAAGGAGATAGTGTAAAAGCTTTAGAGCCAGAACAGAGGCAGACAAGTATGATAAATTATGAATCTAAGTTGTAAAAGTTGTCAAGATTCGTTCTGAGGACACGAATCCAGAATGACGGGATGTTTGAAATCAATGCTTATGTTGTGTTGGTTCATGAAATAATGATAAGAGAAAGGAAAATAAAAAGAAACTGAAGTGGAAGGGAATATAACGGCAATAGAGTTTGAGGAATGATAAGGGAGTCGGGTATGAGGAAACCCTAAAGACTCGTAGCAATAGAAATAGGAAAGTATGTAATCATTGGTATGAGGGTGATTCACCATGAGTTAAAGTTGATGGTTGAAGGCATACGAGTTATTTACATTTTATCCCCTTTAAGTTGGGAGGATTCAAGGAAACCTTTAGATAGTTCGAAGGATAAATAATAAGACGCGGATAGACTAAAGAGGCAAGAAGGTAAGAAAGTAGGAAAATTGGATGGAGGAAGTGACCTTCAAGAATGTGAAATGTAAGACCGGTGGCAGGATACCCAGAAAGGGAGACGCCGGGTATGAGAGATATCCCAACATTGAGATGACTGTTGAGATAAACAACAAAAGTAAATAAGGAATTATTAAGAAGAAGTTCACGTTGAACATGACCAATATCTTCCAGAACATCCATGTTATCATTACCAAATCAGGAAAGAAAAGCGAATGACCATTGTTATCTTTTGGAGGCCATATGGATTGACCTCAATTTGGATAAGGATGCTATTATGAAGTTAGGTATAGACTATCGAGGTGGGAATGATGAATAAGATAATCTATCAAGGATATTTGACTTGATATATCCGTGGAAGGATGCAGGTACCTTTTAAAGGTGGAATTAAGGATAGAACATTGGTAACTTAAAATGAATCCTAGGGGACTGCATAAAGGTTGGCATGTCACCCTTAATAGGGACAGTATGAGTTTTGACAGTATGATTTGGAAAGGGTTAAGGTAACAACAACCTTTAAGAATCAGTGGAGAAATTCTTCAGAAGTATATAGACAATGATTCTGGTATTAATAAATGGTATCTTGATATGCCCTGTATCTAGGGAATACGGGAGGAACGATTCAAGGATGACCCTAGAGGTTTTACAAGGAGAAAGGTAATATTCAAAATTTTCAAGAATAGAAATGTTGATAAAGGAAATATGACGTAATTATATTGATGCCAAGTGAGGCACGTGTTAAACCACGAGAAGGTATGGATCGAACCAGTAATGGTCGAAATTGTTCAGGGCAATTAGGACTTAAGATAAGATGTTCTAAGTATAAATTGAGAGTCAGTCGTGACAGTGATTAACCTCTAAAGACTGAGGCAATAACTTATGGAAAAAAAATGGTGATTTTTTTTTTACTCATCAGATTTTAAGGAAAACATCTTCACATAAGCTGTGATTGAAATGAGGTAGAAAATTATTTGGAGGTGGTTAAAATGACATTGACTGTAAGGAAATTGTACTATCAGGAAAGGCCAAAGAGGTGGCCGACACTTTAAAGGTAAGAGGATAATTATAGGCGCTTGTGCCAAAAGAATACAGTGATGATGGTTAAAGCTGTGAAGGTTGTATTATGGTTTGGAAGATTGACATTCCTTCTGATGACTGTGCAATACCCAACCGTAATAGTAGTTGGTAAAGGTTTAATTCGTGTAATCGCCATGAACGGGCTATCTATCTTAGAAGGTCCTATCTTGAGATAAGCCAGGACCATGTTTCAAAAAGGACTAAACAAACCTTTGAGATAAGTCTTCTATTGAAGGCATATGATTACGAATGGTATTAACCTGCTATCGTTGCTTTGAGCGAAACTCTTCTGCAATTTTATCTGCTTCATGTCATGTATGTATGTCAGAATCAGGAGTGTTCTCCATGAATCATGAATGGTGATTATGTTACCTCCTAAGAAGGATTTGATACGACATGTATGGACTCCGTATGGTTAGATATTAAGACTTCATGGAAAATGAATGACTACAGTAGGTCAGTGGTGGACCATAGTAAGGCAGCAATGATTCTGCGAGTATTGAGCTGAATACAACCATGAGAGTTGTATTGGAATGGGTGTTGAGATTGAGTACCACTAATCGGGTCGTGGTAGTGTATAAGTTATCATTGATAAACTAATTAAGTAGAGTATCTACCTAGTGAATTATTATTCTTTCTTATCAATAGAGAGTCGTATTATTATACGAGGAAGGTTGCGGTGCAAGCATAGAATTCTAGTAACGATGATGTATAGAATGAGATCCCAGATTCTATTTTCGATGTCGAGGGAGTTTCAAAGGTGATTGTGTATAAGCTCGAGGAAGAGTGTGGGTCCATAGAATGATGGACGGGATAGCGAAAATATTTAGGCATGGGAAATACGATGCTATAATGCTTAATGTTGATTTATATACGTATATGATTTGTTCTCCTGTGACAAACCTCTATAGTTCAGAGGTAGGTTCCAAGCCAGATATTTTGTGGCAGTATATTTTTTTTTCATATATACAATTCTCTTCAATTCATTCTTTTCTCTTCTTTTCATTTCATGTAAGCTGAGAAGAACAACCCTTCCAGAAAGGGGAGGTATTGCCGAATGACTATCTATCTGTGTGATAGAAGCCTAGTAGGATACCATCTATTGTTTAATTGCTTGTCAAGTACTAAAGGTTGGCCACCTTCTGTACTAACTATGCGATATAACAAGTGTTCATGATCATAGTGATCTCTCAATAAATTCTTTTACTTCTATAATGAAGGATTAAGCTTTCGAAGATAGAAGCAACTGAAAAAGGATAATAAAATTGTGATAGTATGCGGAATGGAAACACATTCGTGATACTAAGGTTGACGTGGTTATTAAAAGGTTATAGAACGCTAACGAGCAAAAGTATAACCAGTATAATATTAGGAACGGAAGGTGATAGCGATTACGAACTGGAAAAGAATGGGTATTGAGAAGCAAAAGCTATAATGATTAGAAGCTATGATGAGAGTCTGTGTAATAGACTTGAAAGAATTTGGAATGATTACTTAATGCGGATTAAGTTATCTTACGACAATAGATCATATGTCAGTATTGAGGTATCGCCTTATGAGATCCTTGAGGGAAGACAATGTCGATCTCCCTTATGTTAGGATGAAGTTGTAGAGCACAAGATGCTCGGACCCGCAGTAGTCCAAAGGACCAGGGATATAATAGATCTAATCAGAGGACGACTGGTAGTAGCCAGGAAGGACATAAGAAGTATGTCGATTTGACACAAAAGGACAAAGAATAGGAAGGAGCAACCTTGTATTGTTAAAAGTATTCCCTTGAAAAGAATTAATGAGATTCGGAAAGAAAGGAAAGCTAAATCCACCAAATTGTTGGACCCTTGGATATATTAAGAAGTATTGGGAAGTTAGCATATGAGCTAGCCTTACCCCAGAACATGTAGCAAGTCATAACGCGTTTCACGTATCAATGTTAAGAAAGGGTAATTCAGATGCCAGATAAATAGGGGCATAGGAGCGCATAGACATGCAACCAGACGTAACCTATATGGAGCAACCAGGAAGGGTATAGATTAAGAAGGAACGATTGCTTAGGAGAAGGGTTATCAAACTAGTAAGAGTTTGATGGTAGAACCACAATGTGGGAAAATTGACTTGAGAGTTAGAAAGTGCAATACTAAGAAGGTATCCATATTCATTTCTATCTGATTCCGGGACGGAATCCTTTTAAGGAGGGGAGACTGTAATAACCCCAATTTTTGGAAAATTTTTGAAACCCTTATGAATAGTGTTTTGCTGAATGAGAAAACTTTTCATGCCACACTATGTAGGGGTTCTGTTATTGATCTTCTGGGATATTATTAGTACTCTATGTGGTATATAAGTGTATGTAAAGATCGTCAGAATCCAATTTCCGAACACTTGGATTTTTCCCGGAAATCCACTAGATACGGAGAGAATTGAGTATAAGGTAACAGGATAAAATGGATTTAAATTAAAAGATTATAATAGAGGATCATAAAAAGGAATATAATGTATTGAGAAAGGTTAAGGGAACCTAAGTAATAAGATCCCGGGTATGATCCTTCAAACGATAAACGAAAACGAAAGTTAAGCGAACCGTATAACATATCAGCGGTCATTAGGCAAACAATTAAAAGCTAATCAAAGGGATTAGAGGGGATGATATCATCCAACCAATAGAAAGGGGACAAGGAGGGAAAGATGACATCACCACATGACATAGGCATGACATGGGAAGGAAGGAGGTGTGGTTGAATGAGAACCATACAAATTCAAGGGCAAGAAGGTAATTGACTAAATCAAACACAAAAACAAAGCAACCAAGCCAAGTAAAATCATTTTCATCAAAATCAAAAAGAACCAAGGCTTTGTTCTTGAAGAAGCTCTCGGCTTTTTACTATTCAAAAGGGGAAGAAATTCAAAATCAAAGATCCAAGCTTCCTAAATTGGTGAGTTAATTCCCTAATCATCTTCATGCTTAGTTAGGGCTATATCATGAGTTTAAGCCATCAATTCCTTCTCCATCTTCTTCATTTAATCAAAGAAGAAGACTATGAATAGTGTTTTCAAGTTTTTAACTTGAAGTTTTTCTTGTTTTCCTTGAAGATCCAAGCATTCCTAAGACTTCTCAAAGCTTCTTAAGGCTTCCTAGCTCCTACCACCACTTCAAGGAAGGTATATCATCTCCAAACCCTAGATTCCTATGTATTATAAGATGATTTTGATTAGTAGGGTGATTTTGTAGCTTTATGTTGTGATTTAGAGTTTGGGATTTGAAATGGTAGTGAAATGGAATGGTAAATGTTGTTGTTTTGATTAAAAGAACTTAAGTATGATTAAAGTTAAGCTTAGGCATAAGTATGAATGTTAAAATTGAATTGGTTGGGGTTGTTATGATGTGATAAGGATGGATGTTGGTTGTATGTTGGATTTGAGGTTGAATTGGGTTGGTTTTGAATGGTTTTAAATTGGGAAATCGCGTAAATATAGCCGTCGTAACGTCCGATTTTCTTTAGACTGTTTTTGTGCATAACATTAGGACCCGAGAACCCCCTGCTAGATTATGACCACTGCCATGTTTAGATAGCTCATGTTACGAGCTTCGTTTTGATATGTAGTTCGTTCGATTCCGATGCACGGTTTAGGAGAAACGACCGTTTCAAGTAACGGCGTTTCGCGAACGAAACTTTTCCCCTCACCTTACTTTGAAACATAGGTTAAAGACCGAAAAGGGTTAATTAATGTATGAAACATTTATGGTAAGTGTGTTAGGCAGTTGGTAAGACACTCGCGAAGGAATCGCCTTAAAACTCGTAAAGGTTAAATTATTAAAAATGGTGGAGCCGAGGGTACTCGAGTGACTTAAGAGAATCAGTAAGCACAAAACGAGCGTTAGAGTCTGAGTTGGTTAGAGTATAGATGTACAAGTGACTTTGGTTTAATTCCAACTTACTTGTTGTTTATAGGTTACCAGACTCGTCCCGAGCCATTCGTAACCCCCAGTCGCTCAGGCAAGTTTTCTACCCGTTATAACTGTTGTGGTGATGAATATATATATTTGCATTATCTTGCGATAGATGCATGTTGGTTAATTAGCAAATGTTGTTATATATTGAAGCATGCTGCTATGGTATATATATATATGCATGCCTGTTTCGCATTCTTTCCATATATATATCTGTTGATTCAGTTGATAATACCTATGCTAGAGGATAGCGGTAATTTGCATATACCCTTAGTACAGGGACCCAAAGGTGAAAATATTTTCTAAAACCGGGAGTCGAGGATCCCGAGTAGATTTTGTATATATGGATATAAATATATATATATATATATTTATACTTATATATATATATATATGGTCATAGTTTTCAAAACTATTAATCGAATAAGGTTTATTCGATAACTTTAACTTTATTTTATTATTGAATATTATTTTGAATATTCATTCGAGGACTTATGACTCCTTTTATTTTATTAAATGAATATTATTTTGAATATTCATTCGAGGACTTATGACTCCTTTTATTTTATTATCTGAATATTATTTGAATATTCATTCGAGGGCTTATGACTCAGTTTATATTGTTAATGAATATTTTTGAATATTCATTTGAGGATCTATGACTCCGATTATTTGCTGAGATTTGTTCTTTATTTTATTAAAGAATAAGGTGTAAATAATCAAACTTATTTTCGATTATTCAAATAAAGATAGTACTTTCATATAAGTATATCTTTGGTTATTTAATACTCGTTTCAAGTATAAGTTTTAATACTTTTACTTCAAATTATTTTTATAAAGATTATTCTTTATGGGAATATTATTTAAATAATAATATTCAGTCATTTTCTAAATATTCTGGGGACTGATTTACTTCATTAAATCAGCTTTACTCCAAACACTCTATAAAGTGTTTTCGAGTCTTCAAAATGATTTTTAAAAGATAGAGCGGATCCCAAAACTCATTTTTATATTTAAGATCTTCCTTTTAAGGGGATTTAAATACTCGCTCAAAACCTGAGGGATCCGGCTCTGTGGTGTGTTTTATATTCGCAACAAGGTTGCTGTTTTGTTAAATGAATTGATTACTTACCCAACACTCGGGAAGTAAAATTCTTGGAACAAGTTAATCCATTAACAGGCATCGCCTGGGAAATATCGGTGAGTTTTCCTTTCCAACTAGATACGACTTCTTGGTGGAGCCGTATCAACAAGTTCTACTTGGGGAAAGGGGGAACGAGCTTTACGTTTCAGAGTCATGGATTTCATCTGAACTAGGAGTGGCGTAAGTGGTCGAGTGGCGCCGGCCCAGCCTTATTATATTGGCCCAAATGGCCTGGAAGTTCTGCTAAGGCGGTCCATTCCTTAGGAGTTCAGTGTTTGGTTGACAAGTAAATCCGACAGGTTCTCCTCTACATGTAGAAAATGGTGGGGTTGTACTACTACGACTGATCATCGTAAGTGGTCTTCCTGGCGCGGTAAACTCCCGTAATGAGTTCATCATCCATTTGGATAATTCTGCAACACTACCCGTAGCATTTCGATCGAAAGGCTACTAATGGGTGGTTGCCGAAGCATTGACAGGGTCAAACATTTTTATTGGTGTATCCATTGAATGAAGTATCTCGTAACTTCATTTCTTTTCAAAATATTTCAAAGATCAAATATTTTCAAGTTTTATTTGTGGTCTCATCTATGGGATGACCTCGTGAATCTTATTATACTTCGAACAGTAGTAGTTCAAGTAGATTTCTAAAAAAAAAATGGTATAAGTATAGTGAAGTAATTGGTAACTTCATCTTCTTTTAAAACTTATATCCAGTAAGTAATTACCTTACTCATGATAAAGAATTCTAGTAAGTATCCATTTAGATACTTGTATTATTGTTATCACTATATATTATCTTGTGAGCTGTAAGGCTCACTCTTGCTTTATTTCTTCATCACACAACAACAGTTAGGAAAGATGGCCAGACTCCAGCAGACCCAGCGCAAGCGCGTGGGAAGCGTCCCGCGTCTTCCCGATGATGTTGTGGCTGCTATAGCTGCAGAGGTAGATCCATTGGTAGATCAGGCATTCTATTCTGAGAATCAAATTATGTATAATTATAACTTGTGGCAGATAATGGCAATTAACTGTAAATTTATCAAGTATTCATTTTGGGTTGTAATAACTTTTAAATTGCGGATTCAAAGACTTGTACTTATTTAAATTTCATCTCTGAGACTATAACGGGTTGTGGTGTGTGTTAGTGTGGGGTCACAACATAAGGTTATTATTATTAATTAAGTGAAGTGATATCGTGGAAAGAAAGACCGTGATGACCCGGATCCCCGACCCCGGATCTGGGGGTGTTACATCAACCATACACTCGACCTCCGTGAAACCTTCGAGAATGCCCGAAAACACAATTTACGTCTCAATCCTAGCAAATGCTCCTTTGGGCTTACATCCGGCAAATTTCTAGGATTCTTGGTCACACAACAAGGTATCAAGGCTGACCCACACAGACAAAGGCAATCCTAGAAATGGAAGATCCAAAATCCATCAAAGATCTACAAAATTTAACTGGGTGTATAGAAGCCCTTCAGAGATTTATTCCCCAGTCATCCAAAAGGTGCCTCCCATTTTTTGCCGACTCAAAACATTTTTGACAAGTCCTCCCATCCTTACTCGGCCCGTCCCAAGCGAGGCCCTGCGTGTTTACCTGTCGGCCTCCGATGAAACAGTCGCAACTGTCCTCGTTCGCCTCGATGAAGGAAAGGAGGTTCTGGTGTACTACATTAGTCACTCGTTATGAGATGCTGAGACTCGATACCCACAGGTTGAAAAACTTGTATACGCCCTGATCATTGCCAACAGAAAACTGCGACATTACTTCCAAGTAAGAGAAATCCACGTGTTAACAAACCAACCTCTCAAAAGAATCTTACACAAGCCTGACATGACGGGGAGACTTGCGGTATGGACCATTGAGTTAAGCCAGTTTTATATCGAGTACAAGCCTCGACCCGCCATAAAGGCCCAAGCCCTCTCAGATTTTGTGGCGGAGTGCCAATTTAAGGCCAAATACTCGAACCTCGACAAAAATCAGCTCAGACCATGGCTATTGTTCATCGATGGATCCTCAACCACCAATTTAGGAGGAGCAGGAGTAATCCTTATTAGTCCAGAGGGGTTTAAGGTCCAGCAATCCCTCAAATTTGAATTCCAAGCGATAAATAATGTAGCCGAATATGAGGCATTAATCGCAGGGTTAAAGCTCGCAGCAGACCTTGAGGTCGACATTATCGATATATTCGGCGACTCTCAGCTGGTGGTTAAGTAGATAAAGGGAGAAATCAAAACTCATAGCGAGAACATGGCCAAGTACCTTTCAATCACAAAAGAGCTGCTCAAAAAATTCTCCTCATGGAAAATCTCGAATGTCGATAGGTCGGAAAATCAGTGGGCAGATTCCCTCGCCAAGTTAACCTCGTCTAATTAACAAATCAATCTCGACCCAATATATGTGGACATCCTAACACTCCCAGCCATCGATGCACCATCAGTTAACCATATTCAGAGTAATCCGGACTGGCGAAAGCCCTTCCTTGAATATATCCTTGAAAATAAGCTCCCAACAGAGAAAAACGAAGCTCGGTCGATCATGTTTAAAGCAATAAAATACTACACAACAGGCTCGGTGTTGTACTGACGCGCCTTGACCAAACCGCTGCTTCGATGTTTAGGCCCCGAGGAAGCCGATCAGGCAATCCTCGATATACATACAGGAATATATGGAGAACATCTCGGGGGAAAGAATCTGGCCCTCAAGATTATTAGGCAGGGGTTATACTAGCCCACACTCCGGAAAGATTGTGAGGATTATGTTCGAAAGTGTCAAGCATGCTAGTGTCATGGAAGCGTGAGTCATCGACCCACAACGGAGCTAAACACGGTCCTCGCCCCCTGCCCTTTCTACCAATGGGGTATAGACATTGTGGGACCTTTTCCAAAATCCAAGAATCAATGCCAGTATATAGTGGTAGTGGTCGACTATGCAACCAAATGGGTCGAGGCTAAGCCGCTCTCCAAAATTAGGGAAAAGGATATGATCGAGTTCTTTATGGAGTGCATCATGTTCCGATTTGGAGTGGCTTGAATCTTAGTCTCTGACAATGGCACCCAATTCGTCGGCTCCCAGTTCGAAAAAGCATTAGAAGAATTAAAAATCCACCACATCAAGGCTTCAATTGCATATCTGCAGGCTAATGGCCTCGCAGAAATAACAAACAAAACCATTCTACAAGGCCTGAAGAAAAGGATTGAAGAAATTCCCCGATGCTGGGTTGATGAACTCCCAAACGTGTTATGGTCCTACAGGATGACACCTCGAAGCGCAACGAGGGAAACCCCTTTTCACCTCGCGTATGGCATTGATGTTGTCTTACCTGTCGAAGTCAGTTTGATTTCACCAAGGATCAAAGCCTTTGATCCTGCCCCGAATCTCGAAGGCATACGCTTCCATAATGACTTGCTTGAGGAAACGAGGGAACAATCTCGTCTTCGCATGATCACACAACAAGAAAAAACAACAAAGTACTTCAAAAAAAAGTCAAAATCAAGGCCTTTAGAGTTGACGATCTAGTATTTCGAGACTCGGCTGCATCACAACTGACGGTGACAGGAAAATTTAAATCAACTTGGGAAGGCCCATATCGAGTTTCAAAAGTGGTGAGTGCAGGAACTTACGAGCTAGCATACCTCGACGGTAGACCAATTAAAATTGCCTGGAACGACATTCATCTTAAAAAATTCTTCCAGTAGTTCAATATATGTCTGTATTCCTAGGGAAAAGAATGGCGACAGTCGCCATACCAAAAACTACCCCTCGATGCAATGTGGGTCGTTATGAGATCCCTATCAAGGGACTTTAAATTATAACAATTTCAATTTCCGAAAAACCCGTCGTACAAAAAATTGCACAAGGTTACTCATCCTCACCACGGTTGCCTTCAAAAAAAGGGGTCGAAGGGATTTACTTAAAAGCAAAGGTATATCTTTACGATCACAAATTTTAAAATTTGCTTAAAGTCGAAGGGATATTTTCATGACATTAAGAAATAGTACATTTTAAAGTCTGCATTAAGTTGGAAGGAAGATTCGCAAATAAACGTTAAAACCCCTGCGATAACAAAAAAACAGGGTGCATAACTCCGGCAACCGGAAGCAAAATACAAAAAAGGACAGCAATACATGAATTCTTGAAAAAAAGCGACCACAAAATAAATCATAATAACATCAAAATATCTAAAAAGCACATAAAAACCAGAGTATCAACGGCAACATAAAGTGCAAATCATTCAAGAGTACTTAAAAGTTAAAAAAGAAAAAAAAGCAATACATTAATCATGGGGCATCCCCCGCCTTCAAGAATCACCAACTGGATTTCCAGTCTGCGAGGCAGCAAGGTCGCGAATATAATCCTCGAAGGTGTGCCCTGACGTGTCAAACCCCGCGTTCTGCATCCGGGTGACGCAGCGCCCATAGCCTTCCCTGAGGGCAGTAGCGATATCCTCCACTCCCTTCTGAACATCAGCCTTAAGCGTAGCATTTTCCTCCACAATCAGCTTATAAGACTGGTTCATCCCATCAACTTGCCGATCTAAGCCCTTACATCTACCCTTCAATCCGTCATGTTCCGACTCAACATCACGAAGCTTACCCTCAAGCTCAAATACCTTTTCACTCGATGACTTCTCCATCGACTCCAGATCCGCAACGCGCTTTGACAAAGTCGTGTTCACCACAGATAAGTCACTCACCCTTTTTTCCAACTCCAAGCAACTGGTCCCCAACCTCTTCTTCTCCTTTTTAAGTGCCGACACCTCGGCTTCCAGCTTGCTTCGAATTTCACCACCATCATCAGACTTATATTCTTCCAAAACATGTATAAAACCAAATAAAAACTGCAAAAGAAAAATAATAAATATTAGAGTCTAAGTAAGAAGAAAGCAAAGATAATAGCACAACAACATATAAACTACATACCCGTCCAATTCGAATCTTACACCTATCGGCAAGATCATCACGACGGCGACTGGTATAAGCGACGGAGTCCCGGGGGAGCTGAAACATCTTAAATGCCCGCAAAGGAACGGTCGAACCCCCAGTCCAACGTTCCGTCGGCTGAATCTCTAACCTCATCGCTTCCCTACTCGCCCGAGGGTCAATTGTATTGGTCATCAATGCTCGACTCCCGATAAAAGTTATGGTCTTATTAACTCTCTCACCTATCACAGTATTCTCAGCAGCATCTTCCCTCTTGACACTTTCCCTCTCCATCTCACGACGGTTCCTCTTGCGAGGGTTCACGTCAGCAACCTCAACATCCTGTACAACTTTCTTGACTTCCTCCACCACTTTATTCCCCTGCTCATCCAAAAGTTCGATTGAGACAGAGTGACCAGCTCCAGATGGACCACCCCTCGACGAACCGGCCTGCGACCCTTCGGTTCCCTTCCTCGAGGCACGTTGAAGAAGCAGCATCATCGCCTTATCCATTTCCTTCCTTATTCCACTATTGAAAATCTTCTGCAAAGAGTCACCAGCCACTAAAAATAAACAAACAAGAGGAAAAAATGAGATAACTGACAAACAACAAAAAAAGGGGAGAAGGGGAAGAAAGAGAGGGCAAACCCCTTACAATCATGCATTTCCAAAAAACTTAATTCCTTTAATTGCAAATGGGTATACACTGATGCCAACCCCTGAAACTCATTCAACTCACTATCGTCACACTTTTCCAAATTATTCAGATAATCGATAGTCAACTAACATACCTTCCCATAAAGTTTCACAAATTCTAAATCTGGGCCCCCAATATACAGCCACTTCGAGTGGTATCCGGAGTTCGAGGATCAAACGCTAACAATCTTAACCCTCTTGTAAGGACAATCAAAGTAAACTTGACTGTCGTGATACCGGATCGCATATATCGAGAAGAAGAGCTTAAAAGACGGTACTCGACCCTTATCACAACACAGAGCTACAAACCCACTAAGCTGCGCTATGGAATTCGGTGTTAGTTGACTCACCCCATAACCAATCGCCTTGAACATCGCCAAGAAAAAGGGATGCATAGGCAACCGAAGGCCGAAGTGAAACATAATCATCGGTATCCCATGCATCCCATATTCTGGCATCATCCAAACTCTCTCTTCAGCTGTCGGCACCCGATACCGATACTCATTCGACATATACACATACTGCTTCAACTTATGTAACGGTGGGTTCTTGGTAATATAGTAACTTAAATAATTCAAACTAGACTTCCCTCTAAAGTCACTCATACCCAACCAAAGACTTTCCCCCACAGTTCGATTCATATTCTCTATTGTTCGCGGACTCAAAGGGGGTGAGAGCAACGGTCCTACAGGTATACCCCCCAAAAAGTTGTCATGATCAATAAAATTGAAAGAACCACATTGTTCTAAATCTGGAATCTCTAAATGGTTGAGGTTAAGAGAAGATTCTTGATCCCCTTCATCTAAAGGTCTCTTACCAAGATCGCGAGTAGACTCAACGGGCAACGATGAAGAGCTTGATTGATCCATAGGTTCAAGAACAATACAATGACAATCTACTAGTATAAGACAATGCAACGCCACAAGGAAGAATAACAATGAAGAAAGAGTGAGGAAAGAAAAACTTACAGACGGGAGAAACTCAATTTGCACGTAGTGAAACTCCGGGGAACTGCTGCTGCTTTTGTTAAAAGAAAAAGGAAGCCGAAGAGCCACCCCCAATCGATGTCACCAAAAATAAAACAAAAAAAAGCAGTTAGACACAAATATAAATATATATTTTGGGGAATGGTAAAAATGCACATGTAATAAAGATAAAAGTTTATTTTCAAAATCAACTTGTCATTACACCCTATTACACTCCCACCTCCTTTATTATTTATTTATTTATCCATTTATTTTCACCCTCATTACCCATTTACTTTTTTCATCAATTATCACCTACTAATTAATCTTGTAGGAATCCAAAAGACTATTAGGTGCAAATCTAAAGATATTGCTCAAAAACTGGGATGGGGACAAATGTTGGACCTTGGACTAAAGAGGAGAAGCCCAAGAAGAAATTAGATCACAATAACTTGTATTTGGCCCATGAAGCCCACTTTGTAATGAATAGCCCATTTTGGGCCTCTATAAATAGAAAACCATAACCTCACTTAAAGAGGTTGGCAAATTAAATAAAGAAAACACCTCCTCAAAGTTAGTCTTAGTTGTAAATAATATTAAGGCATATCAAATTGATTTCTAAAATAATTATAAAGTATTTTTTTTTAAAAATTTGAAACAAAATATTTAATTTTTATTTACTAAATAAAAATGAATTACACAAATTATTTTTTTAATATTATCACATTGTTAGGGCAAAAACAAGCGCTAATATTCACGCAAGTATACGCGTTTGCAAGTAGTATAAGATATAAATTAGATTCGTCCCCACAGAGACTGGTTTAGGTTAAGTTCAATTTATGCACCTATGCAACAATGTATGATTATCGCTCAATGCTAAGACAAATAATAAATTGGGTTTTTATTAAACTAAGAGATTATACTAAATAACATTAACTAAGAGAATTGAGGTTGAATTAATATATATGACAAACATGGGATCCTGACTTCATTACTACTTCATTCAATAGCCTTTTCGTTCTTAACCTTAGCATGTGATGGTGATGACACTAATCAGATAACACGAAACTGAAAAACGCCAACTTTCGTTGCACGAGTACCATTCTACCAGACATCCACAAAAGAGATAAAAGCTGAATATGCACCAATTATATTGAGACCCTATATGTCTATAGGATTTGACAACATACCGGTTTAAGCATAAGTTATCCATAATGATTACATAGGGCAAGTAAAACGGTTAGAGTTACCTACGAAACATGCATAACAAATACATGAACCTATGCTAGCATGGCAAGTTCTAAACCTCTATATTCACTGTCGCTTCAATAGAGATTAACACGCTATCTTATATGTTAGCTACGCACATAAGACGAATAAGCACAACCAATACTAGGATATCAATCAATCACCACACACCAAGATATCGAAACAATTAATTATTGAAATCCATAAGTAAATCCGCTAGAATTCCATGATAACGATTAGTTCATAATTGAACTGATCGTCACCATGGGTTCCAATGAAAGCATGGTATAAAACAAAGTCTTAATAAACTGAATAATAATCAAAGTACGAATAAACAAGATCTAGGTTCAACAAGAATGAAAACGAGCATCCAAAGTTATAACTAATTCAAAGAATCACAAGTTGAAAATAAGATCTTCTTTTTCAGAGTTGTTTTATGCTTCTAAGTCTTCTCCTTGGTATCCCAATCTTCCCGGATGATGAAAACCCTTTTTTTACGTATATATACGTCCCTAGTGGACCTGAACCCTTAAAATCGTCAAATTCCACTCAAAAAGGCTTTTTCAGGGAAATCAGCGACCAGCCGCGCCTCGGGCGGCCGCCTCAGCTCTTCGAGCGGGCGCCTCACATCCCGGGTGGCCGCCCCACATCCCGGGCGGGCGCCTGGAGCCTGTTTGGAAAAATTTCTGATGAATCTTGTTTTGGCCATAACTTGAGTTCTACTCGTCAGAATTAGGCGATTCAACTGCCCACGCGAAGCTAACGAGATTCTCTACAACTTGAAAATGGCCTTGGCTTCCAAATCTGATCACTTTTTATCATATTTCCTTTAAAATCTCCTTTCTTCATTTAACTGATATCTGAAATGTAATAACACAAAAACACATCAAAATACCAACAAGTTGAGTCCAAAACACCAATTTAAGCTTGTAATAAAGCATTCCAAGTGGATATAAAATCCACTTATCACACCCCCAAACTTGAATCGATATTTTTCCTCAAGCATAAACAGACTCAAAACTATAAAAGAAACCTAATACATAAATGCAACTACGTGAATGCGACTAAATGATAATGCAATCGATCCCCTCAGAATAACCATAACCAAATGAATAAGCCAATGCCTCTAAGAATGCAATGACTTAACAGAGCTCGAATAAATCCCACAAACAAACTCACAAACCAGAAACGTGCGTGTGTGGAATGCTTAACAGATATCTCTCGATACTAGATCAATAACCATAACTTATCTATCATTGAAATAATCAAAAGTTTATAAACAGAATAGACAATAAATGCATTATGACTCACAACACCTCCTTTCTACTAGAGTT
Source organism: Apium graveolens (assembly GCF_009905375.1). NCBI lineage: Eukaryota > Viridiplantae > Streptophyta > Magnoliopsida > Apiales > Apiaceae > Apium > Apium graveolens. Next base: position 56,590,535 of record NC_133657.1, read on the forward strand.
ATACAAGGATTCACACTATTATTGAACACATAACAAAGATGCTTATTTGATCGTGCAATGAATGAGGTCCCAAAAGACTTATGCAATAATACCCATGTAGCGAGCGTTAAGCTAGCGGATCACAGACTATAAAAGCCTTAGGTCACTAGGCACAAAGTCCCCTAGAAACTAATAACTCGAGTATTAAAGAGCTCACTCTTGATTAATTATGCATAAACACATACTTTTTTTCTCTTTTTTTTTCTTTTTTTTCAATAATTTCTGAATGAGTGCGTTTCGCTCCATCTCATTCAACCCTAGACTACTCATAAAATATGAGCCGACTACTAGCCATTTGACGCCTAGCCTTACAACAACTAGCAATGAAATCCAAGTTTTTCTCCAGATAAAAAAAATCAGTGTTTACGTCATTACGAGAATATCACAAATTCTAAATATAACCAAGTGATTAAATCTCAACAACAAACAAGTATGATCATGATCTAGATCCAAAGCAACCCTATAAGACTTTGTGAAAATATTTGTTTCTGGCATGCAAATCAATACATTAGGACTTAAACATCCCTCTATTCGTCATCACCACACTCAAATCAACATCAACTTATCAAATATCATAGTTCATCTTAAGGGATCATGCTAAATATACATGCAAATGCAACTATATAAAATCATATAAAAATAAACAAATATGTCCTATGTGAACAATCATGCAAAAATATAAATGAGCTACAACTAAACATGCAATATGAATCTATATGAATCTATATGGACATACACTACTAATCCTTACATTATCACCCCCAAACTTAAAATTTTCAATGTCCTCATTGAAGGTAAATAATAAGGATTTCAGGCATACCTAGTCGTCAGAAAGATCACCCTCTTCAGGTGGAGGATCAGGTGGCCAATCAACCTCGCCACCAGTGTCTCGGACAATAGTATCGAAAGCGTGTGTCAAATCTTCAGCAAAATATCAGTGGATGACATGCATGGCCTCCATACGCCTAGTCAATTTTCTATACTATTCATCACCAAGACCAAACCTATCAACTGTCTGTGGCGCATGAAAAGAACCCTCTGTAGGCACTGGAAGATCCGTCCAGCCACTCTTGAAAGGCATATGGCATAGCCTATTTGTATATTCGAGGATTTAACTCAACTCAAATAAGAATGTAATAAGTAAATAGTGGATCTATCGTCAGAGAGATCTCACAAAGTAACATCTGTCAAAGGGTTAAGAAACATTATTCATCTACAGACTTGAAGACTTAATTCACTGGAAGAAGCTCAAGAAATTGATCAAGCCTCAGTGATATAAATCAAGATTGTGTATTTAATCAAGTGACAGAGATCTCGTCAGGGTATCAATTAATTACAAGGATTTAGTCTGAAGAAAATCAAAGTCAAGACGTGAAGAAACATCATGGAAGTTAGTCACTCATGAACCAGACAGTACATCGAGTGTCAACATTGAAGTGGTGGAATTGATTCATATATTTCAGTGATTTTCAGAAGTTTTACAGGAGAATGGATGCTGCTCAAGATTAGTATTAACTCTCTATTAATTAATTAAGTCATATAATTTAATTAATAGAATAAATTATATCTGTAAAGATTAATTTATTTTTTTAATTAAATTAATTGAATTAATTGATTAATTAATTCAGAATTAATATTAAGGTTTTTCAGAATTTTAATTGATTTAAAATCTGTTATTAATTCAAAAGGCAACTGATTGTATTAGTATGACAATCGGTATGACAATCAATAGTCATACCGAAAGTCATGCTAATTCAAAAGGATTGTCTTATCAGATTTTTTATTACATTAAAATCTTTTATTAATTCAGTTAGACAATCTGATTTTGAACTACTATGACAATCGGTATGACAATTGATAGTCATACCGAAAGTCTTGCTAGTTCATTCTGATTGTCTTGCCAGCTCAAAAAGATTGTCATGCCAGTACATTCTACTCGACTGTTGGATTAAAAGAAGCAGGAGAAGACATTCATGCATCATACATACAGAATACACAAGAGTCAAGAACACAGCAGAAACAAAAGCAAATTATTTCATTTTTCATCTGCTTTATTCAAGATCAAAATTCTAGATTGTAAAGTTAAATCCAATCCACTAGAATTATTTATCTTGTTCTTGTGTATCAATCTAGCGGATTAAAATCCCTAGAACTTAATCTCAAATCGCATTTAGCATTTGATCTTTTAATTACAAAAATAGAAAAAGTTCATGTCAAATTTATTCTAGATTTGTAATAATTGATTTGAGATTAATCCCTTGTAATCGATACCGTAGTTGTAACACCTTTCAAGTTTAATAAAAGTTTTATTTAACTTGAATTTTGTTTCACCTTTTTATTCCACATTTTATTCGATTAAACGGTATTGTTTGCATTCAACCCCCCCTTCTACAAACAAATTGGGACCTAACAATTGGTATCAGAGCCTTCTGATTAACGTACAAATCTAGATCCTAGACTTTTGTGTTTCTTTCACTTCTTGAATTTTTTATTCACTCAAAAAATTCATAATGACTACACAAAAAGTTGGAACCGTTAAAATTCCACTTTTCGATAAAGAAAATTATGGTATGTGGAAGAAGAAGATGCTACTGTTTTTACAAGTTGCTAATCCCAAATATTTGCAAGTGTTAAAGAAGGGTCCAAAAATTCCTATGGTTATTGAACCAGAGGTAATAGAAAATGATGTGGTGATCACCAAAGCGAGAACTTATATGAAAGATCCTGAGGATTTCTCTCCTGCTGAAATAGAAGAAGCCTCCCTGGATGCTAGCCTTCAATTAATCTTAGTAGATTCCCTTAATCCCTTGATGAATAGACATGTGATGAATTGTAAAGATTCCAAACATATCTGGGAAACTATTGAGATTATTAATGAAGGCACAGAGGAAGTTAGGGAGAACAAGATAGAATTCCTAACCTCTGAGTATGAATACTTTAAATCCAATCCAGGGGAAGGAATCACTGAAGTGTTTGAGAGGTACAATGCATTGATCAACAACCTGAACATTAATGGTAAATACTATTCCATCAGGGTGGTCAACAAAAAGTTCCTCTTAACACTGCCAACTCATCTCGAACATAGAATCACTGCCATAAGAGAAGCAAGAAATCTGAGTGAGATTTCTTTGAAAAGGCTCTATGGTGTGTTAAAGACTTATGAGTTGGAGTAGATTCAGCAAAAGGAAGTTTACGGGAAAGGAAGAGTGGTCAGTACGTCTACTGCTCTAGTAGCTGATGAACAACAACAACAACCACAATATCAACAACAATCTCAACAGTCAGAAAGAATGGTACAGTCTTCCAAGGTTGAAGATAATGTGATAGTAGCAGAATTTGATTCTCCTACTACAAATCAATCAGGAGATGATTATTATTCCTTGGAAGAACTGGAGCAATTGGAGGATGAGTCAATGGCCCTGATTGTCAAGAGATTCTCAAATGTCAGATTCAAAAGGAATCCCAAGTTCAAGTACAAGTCCAACCAACAGATTTCAGAAAGGTGGATCTTCATCCTCTAACACCAGCAGTGGTGGGTATAAAACAGGGATGGTTGATCGAAGCACCATTCGATGCTTCAACTGCAATGAGTTGGGATACTTTGCCACAGAATGCAGGAAGCCAAAACAAGCTAGGAAGAACTCTTACGATTCTAATCAGAAGAGTAAATCTGAAAGGGCTTACCTGGCAAAGGGAAGAAGCTGGGATGATACTGACAGTGAAGATGAAGAAGTTGGGAATCTTGCTCTCATGGCTAGTGATGCAAGCACCTCATCGTCAAGAAAAGAGGTAAAATTTACTGATGCTGAATTAGTTTATCATCTAGGAGGTTCCTTAGATTGTGCTCGTCGTGATAATGAATTGTTAAATCAACAAATCAAAGACCTTGAGAAAGAGGTCAATGAATTAAGACTTGTGCACATTAATCAAGATAAATTAAAAGAACAAGTGTCTTTTCTAGAGAATAGAGTTGACTGTTATAGATAACTTGAAACTATTCTCAAAGACAAGATCACTGGTCTTGAGGCTAAGGTTAAGGCTTACTTTAATTCTTGTTCGAAGTCCAAAGAGTTTTACAATAAGCAAGTTGTTAATCAAACATCTGGAATAGGTTATGATTACAATGCTGCTATTGGAAAATTAGGCATAAACTCCCCTCCTCATGTATGTGCTAAAGGCAGGGAAGTACCACATGTGCTTAAGGGTGTTGATGAACCCCTCTATAAAGAATCAATTGCTGAAACATTTGATGAGACCTCATTTATTATTCAAGAAGAAATCCGTGTTGAAGATAATGCTAATGAGAAAGCTATCTCCAAGTCAAGTGTGTCAAAAGTTCCAGTCAAGGTTGTGAAAGCAACTGAGACTAACTCAGACACACATGAGTTGGATAACACAAATGCCATGTCTACCATGCATAAGTTGCCTATTGTTAATCCCTTTCATAAAGCATGTGGTGTTCCTGATTGTATGTCTTGTGCTTTTAATCTGATGTATGCTTATTTTAATGGTAAGCATGTTTCTAATGATAAGACTACTCCTCGTCAGCATGTGAATAATAGAAAGCATGATAGGTCTAAGACTGCTAGTCCTCCTAAAGCTAGAAAGGAGATATTTGTGCCTAAGCCTAAACTGAAATTTGTCAAGGCTGTTCACAAGGACAAATGTTCAGTCATTGAGAACGTTGAGAATATTAAAATTAAGAATGTTGTTTTGCCTGATAAAGGCCAATTTTACAAATATGCCGGACCCAGCCAAGCTTGGGTTCCGAAGAAGGTCTAATCCATTTGTATTGCAGGGCATTAAACAGGTACAACCGGTAGTGTGGATTCTTGACAGCGGATCGTCAAGACATATGACCGGAGATAGAGCCCTGCTATCAAATGTGGTTGAGAAAGCTGGCCCAGTGGTTACCTTTGGAGATAACAACAAAGGTTTAACGGAGGGATATGGCTGTTTGCTAGCTGGAAATGTTATCATTGAAAATGTATATGTTGTGCAAGGACTTGAACACAATTTGCTTAGCATTAGTCAGTTCTGTGACAACGGCTACAATGTTTTATTCGACAAGCTGAAGTGTCAGATTCTGCACAAGAAAAGTGAAAAACCCTCCTTAATGGGAATCCGGAAAGGAAATCTGTTCGTAGCTGACATGAACTCTGGAAGCAATCCTGAAGTCAATTGTTTCTATGCAAAGGCATCGTCAGATGAGAGTTGGCTATGGCACAAGAGACTTTCTCATCTCAATTTTAAAACAATGAATTCTCTTGTAAAAAGAGAATTGGTAAGAGGTCTGCCTCAGCTGGAATTCTCTCTAGAAGGACTATGTGAGGCTTGCCAGAAAGGAAAGTCAAAGAAAGCAAGTCACAGAGGCACTAACACATCTTCCATAACTGGTGTTCTGCAATTATTGCACATGGATTTATTTGGACCAGTTAATGTCCTTTCGATGTCAAAGAAGTGTTACTGTCTTGTGATAGTTGATGACTATTCCAAGTATACGTGGGTTTTATTTCTTCACTCTAAGGATGAAACACCACAAGTTATGATTGATCATATCAAGATGATTGAGTTAGATTCTAACATCCCTGTTAGAGCAATAAGGTCAGATAATGGGACAGAATTCAAGAATGCACTTCTCAATGAATTCTGTACAGACAAAGGGATTACCAGACAATTTTCAGCTCCTAGAACCCCTCAGCAAAATGGAGTGGTAGAAAGGAAGAATCGTACATTGATTGAAGCTGCAAGAACGATGTTAAGTGAATCAGGTCTTCCAATGTACTTTTGGGCTGAAGCTGTCAATACTGCATGTTATACTCAGAATCGAACTCTAATCAACAAAGACTTCATGAAAACTCCTTATGAGATTTTGAATGAACAGAAACCTTCAATCAAATACTTTCATGTATTTGGTGCCAGATGCTTCGTGCTCAAGGATGGAGATGATCGTCGTGGTAAGTTCGAGGCAAAGGCATATGAGGGTATTTTTGTTGGATATGGAAGAAGATCATACAGAGTGTATATCATTGATCAACACAAAGTAACTGAAAGTGTCAATGTTACATTTGATGACACTAAACTCCCTAGTATCCAAACTGAAGATCCTTTTGAGAAACTGAAGTTTGATGATATGTCAGATTCAGAATCAGAACATGGTCAAGAACCTGAGGTTGTTGCTGGTGAAGAACCTGTTAATCATGATGATACTCAAGGTAATAGTGATGGAAACTTTGGCAACAATGGAGATACCACTGCTACTGACGGAGAATCTTCAAGTCAACATGGCAACAACTCAGGGGGAGATGCTGAACGATCATCTAGTAGGACACAACATCACAATGAATTTCAAGGCGAATCATCAAGATCAAATATTCCAAGACAGACTGTCTGGAATAAAGCTCACCCTTTTGAGTTGATTATTGGTGATCCAGATGTTGGAGTCAGAACTAGACGTGCTACTCAAAATGAGTGTCTGTTCTCAGGATTTCTTTCTGAGATGGAACCTAAGAAGATTGAAGAAGCACTAACTGATCCAGATTGGGTGATTGCTATGCAAGATGAGCTCAATCAGTTTGAAAGTCAACAAGTCTGGAAACTAGTACCTAGACCTACACACAAGAAAGCTGTTGGTACTAGGTGGGTATTCAGGAATAAACTAGATGAAGATGGTGTGGTTACAAGAAATAAGGCAAGACTGGTAGCAAAAGGGTATTCTCAAGCTGAAGGCATTGATTATGATGAAACCTATGCTCCAGTGGCTAGACTTGAGGTCATCAAGATATTTCTGGCATTCGCAGCATTTTCAAACTTTAAAGTTTATCAAATGGATGTCAAGAGCGCCTTTCTGAATGGAAAGCTGGATGAAGAGGTATATGTAGAGCAACCTCCTGGTTTTGAAGATCCAGATCATTTGGATTTTGTCTTCTTTCTTTTCAAGGCTATCTATGGGCTAAAACAGTCTCCAAGAAAATTGTATGACACTCTCTCTGAATTTCTTATTGAAAATAGCTTTATTAGAGGTGTCATAGACAAAACTCTCTTTTCTAAAAAACATAAGAATGATACTATATTAGTCCAAGTCTATGTGGATGATATAATATTTGGGTCTACTAATGATAATCTCTGTAAGAGATTTGCTAAGTTAATGAACAGCAAGTTTGAAATGAGCATGATGGGAGAGCTGAAGTTCTTTCTTGGATTACAAGTAAATCAAAGGTTAGATGGAACATTTATTTGTCAATCCAAGTATCTCAAGGAACTCCTCAAAAAGTACAATCTAGAGGATTCTGCATCAGCAAGGACTCCATCAACTACAGCTGTCAAGCTTGGACCATGTGAAAATTCCATTAAGGTAGATGTCATAAGCTACAGAGGTATGATTGGCTCGTTACTCTATCTTACTGCAAGTAGACCAGATATTATGTATGCTACATGCTTATGTGCAAGGTTCCAAGCGGATCCTAGAGATATTCATCTCGTTGCTGTTAAACGAATCTTAAGATATCTTAAGGGAACACCAAATCTAGGTATTTGGTACCCTAAAGAATCTGGTTTTAACCTTGTTGGATATACAGATTCAGATTACGCAGGAAGTGTTGTTGATAGGAAAAGCACCTCAGGAAGTTGTCAATTCCAAGGAAGCAGGCTAGTCTCATGGTACAGCAAGAAACAACAAACAGTTTCCAACTCAACGGCCGAGGCTGAATATATTGCTGCTGGAAGCTGCTGTGCTCAGATCTTGTGGATTAGGAACCAGCTACGAGACTATGGCTCTGTATTGAAAAAAATTCCTATTTTATGTGACAATACAAGTGCAATAGCCATCACCAACAACCCTATGCAGCACTCGAGGACAAAGCACATTGACATCAGGTATCATTTTATTAGAGAGCGCGTCATGAATGGTACTGTTGAACTATTCTTTGTTCCAACAGAAGAACAAATAGCAGATATTTTCACTAAACCACTTGATGAATCCACATTTACCAGATTAGTTGGTAAATTGGGCATGTTGAATAGTTTTAGTGATTAATTTAGTTAATATCTGAGATCTGTTCTTGAATGAATTTACAAATGAATTTTTCATAAATGAAAAATTCATTTGCAAATTTATTTTATCATTCTATCATATTTCTTGCTTATTTCTATGGAATTTTTATTATCTTATCTGTTTTATTTACTCGACTTGTTAACTTCAAATATCTAAGAATATTTTATTTTCTCTAAAAATATTTTTCTATGAATTTTATTTGCTAAAATTCAACAGAAATCTATTTTTGAAATAAAAATAATTAATTCTGAAATATTGTCTTTATTTTTATATCTATTTTCTGTAATAATATATAATTGTCTTTCTACTGGAATGACAATCGGTAAGACAATTAAAATTGTCTTGCTGAAAATCATTTCAGTACACATGTATATATAAATCTGTTAATACTTAATTTATCTTATACTAGAATGACAATCGGCAAGACAATTGAAATTGTCTTGCTGAAAGTCATTTTAGTAATAATGATTCGTTATTTTAAAATCAGATTAATTTTATAACTGGCAAGACAATCGGTATGACTATTGATTGTCATGCCAGTAATAAAATTAATATCAGACTTATTATGTTTTATTTTGTACTGGTATGACAATCGGTATGACTATCAGATTGTCATAACAGTTATTTATTTTTATTTGTTTTGTTTTGTTCGTTTTTTTCCTATTTTTAAGCTGGTGTGACAATCGGTATGACAATCGGTATGACAATCCGATTGTCATACCAGTTATACTACTTAACTTTTTTTTGTGTGTTTGTTTTGTTTCATAACTCATTCATTGAAGTTTGTTTTTCAAAAAAAAAAATTTCAACAGTTTTTTTTCTCTCTTCTCTCTCTTCGACCAAAATCAAATTCAACTGCCATTGTTGTTTTCCTTGCTCGAGTTTTTAGTCAGCATACATCACTCCTGATATATATACATACAAGTATATACATAAAGGAGTGCTGCCAAATTTTTGTTTTTCGAATCAATTTTTTTTCTTTTTCCCTTTCAAAATCAGTTTGTGTGTGTTGAATTTGGGTATTTTTAATTTCAATTTCTGTTTTGTGTCTTTTGGTTTTTCAAATCTGTGTTTGTGAGTTAGGAATTTTAACGAGATACATTCCTGTCTAAATTTTTCGATTATAATTAATTTAATTCGAATTATTAAATTAATTTAATTAATTCGAATTTTCTTAATATTATTCTTAAAATTCTGAAAGTGTGTGTCTTATTATTATTTTAAATGGCTCTCAATTTCCAAATTGTCGCGCATAATCAGGTTGGTTATTTTAATCCGGAAAAATGTGATGTGGAAAAATTTAAGCCTTGGATTAGATTTTTAAATGACCATTCGATTGTTAGCTCTGCTATTAAATCAAATGTGATTTTAAATGTCGATCTGCTTAGACTGATTTGCACAACCTCTACTGTGGCCGATGATTCAAAATCTTTTTCATTCACCGTGGCAAACACACAGTATGTAGTTGATGAATCAGTCATCAATCAGGCGTTAAATTTTCCATTGGATAATTTCTGTAATTTACCCTCTGAAAATGATATCACAAACTTTTTCCATGCTATTCACTATCAGGGGGTGATCAATTTAACCAAACTTTCAAAATCCAATTTGGTGTCTGAATGGGATATTTTCTTCGATACACTTTCTAAAGTGTTTGCCAACTGCACTAAATCCAACTTTCACAACATCACTTCCACTCTGCAGTATATTGGTCTTGCGGTTGTTTTCAATCAAAGGATCAATTTTGGCAAACTACTTTTTCCCATTCTCTTGAGACGTCTCACTACTGCTTTACGTGATCATTCTACAAATCGTAGGGTATCATGTTACTATGCTCGTTTTCTCATGCTTATAGCAGATCATCTTCTCACACCTGAACACAAAGCCCTTTTTGCTAACTCTGCAGTAACTGAACCCCCTCCAGTAAGCAAAAAGATTTACACCCGCCAAGACACAACCTTTAAATTCATGCAAGTTCCAGTACTTGTATCTGCTTTCATGGCCACTTATATTCCTTTACCTATTTTCAATCTTCCCGGTCATGAACAGCAACCTCAACCTCCAGTGGTTCAAGCCACCCAGGCTCCTCCAACATCAGATGCTCTTCCATTACAGGTAGTAATTCCTCACTCTCACTCCATTCCTACTTCTGTTGAAAGACCCCCAGTGGTTGATAGGGCTGACCATGAAGTTGTAGAACCACAGCTTCAATCCCAGGTCATAGAGCCAAACACAGAGTCACATTCTATCTCAACCTCTCCCCCACTGTCTAAAATGTTACCCAGAAGATTAATAGGAAGTAGTGCATTGTTAAATGTGAGTGAACCCTCAGCTCTGCCTCCTCCAAAGATAAGAAGAACTTATACTGAGGCATCTGAAAGCCCATCCTTGTCCTCCCAACAGGACATGGACTTTGAAATGGCCAATGAACAGTTACAAGAGACATTCTCTCAACAGGATGAATCTATTGAAATTCGCCATAGGGCCATGGCATCTTGTACTGAGTCAAGCACAATTCCATTACTCACAATGGAACCATACATACCCACAGATGATACTCAGGACACAGAGCGAGGAGTGCACATAGAGTCTGTTACAGTGCCTGCCATAGTTACGGCAGAAGAGCAGTCACATGCTTCTGAGGGAAAATCTGACTCTCAGCCACCCTTAATAGAGTCATTTTCTTCCCTCCCAGATCAAACACCTCTGGCTCCCTCACGGGATTCTCCACTCGCAGATTTATCTGGAGAAAGTGGAGGGCAACTCGGTCAATCTATCCCTGAAGCAATTCAGACATCTATTTCACATGAAATGATAGGTTTGACTGAGGATCGGGACTCGTGAATTTCCATTGCACCACCACTGACTTCTCTTGAAGAGGCTAGGGTGATTTTAACTGCAGGTACAGAAGAACAGCAACAGGACGACTCCTCACGAGCAATTATATTGAGAGAAACACAAGCACGTGAGGTGAGTGAACCAAACACGAGTGAAATTCAGGTGAGAGCACACACAGACACAGATACTGAAAACCTGTTAGCTCAAATTGTTGCTCTAAAAGAAGAACTTGCTAAAAGCCAAGCTGAAGCTCAAGCATTCAAAGCACAAGTGGTTGAACGGTCTTCTTCTTCCACCTCTGTCAACAATCAGCTGGCACTCATAAGGAATGATATCTCAGATCTCAAGAACACTGTCACACCAAAGCTCAATTCCATTCAGGAAACTCCAACTTTATCAGCTGATGACATTTCTAACTTCTGCTCTCTACATACAAGGATGACTTCTCTTGAAGATTTGGTTGAAATGAATCATTCACTGGATTCCTCTAGATTTCTGAAGATAGAGACAGGTATGGAACATCTGAATGAAGGGATGAAGCACCTGTACTACATGATCAAAAATTCTCACTGTCCCAATGAAGAACAAAGGACTTACTTTGAAGGGCCGTCTGGTGGAGGCTCAGGCTCGGGAGGTGATGGAGGTCATGGAGGATCTAAGGGAAAGTCAATAGAGGATCCCTCAACTAAGGGGGAGAAGAAAGGGAGTAGTGGAAAGGGGAAAGAAAAAGATACCTCTGCTGGGGACAAAGGAAAGGCTGATGATGTCTATTACAGTGGAGAACAGGATGACTTTGATATTTTGACATTCCCACTGAACTAGTCTTGGAAGATAAAGATGGTTTATTTGAAGCTGAAGAGGCTAGTGATTTTGGAGAGTGGGAAGAGGAAGCTACAGTGGATCCTATCTTTGAGAAAGAGTTTCAGCAGCAGCAGTCAGAGATGAAAAGAAAAGAAGCTGAACTCAAAAAGGTCTCCCAGATTATTGACATGAGGAAAGACATACAAAGAACAAAAACTCTTCAAAAGCAACGTCTTCATGACATTAAGGCTCAAGAAAGGAGAAAAGATGTCAGACTGAAGATTGGTGAAAAATGGGATGAAGCTAGGAGAGTACTTGATATGCCTCAGCTGAGCACTAACAATGATAGGCAGTTCCTACATCTTCTTGACAAGCTGGAAATCTCAAATCCTAACAATGACATGTACATGAATGCTATCAAGACTGAAGTCTCAAGGATCACAGCTGCTTTTGATAGATCCCTAAATGAGATGAGCATTTTTGTATATTGTCAGAGTGAAGGATCTTTCAAGGTGTCACTTCATCTGTTTGAGAATCGTTCTTTGTCAGAGATTTGGGTTCTTCTCAACAAGGTAAAAAGAAGCTCAGAATTGAATGAAGTTCTTCGAGAAAGGCTTAAAGAGTTTGCCAACAGGGCTAGTCCTCAAGTGGTCAACAATCCTCATCAGGTGAGATTCTTTAAGTCTGATTGTCTTCAAATCTGTCAGCTAGATGTACAATCTCTTAAAGACTACTCAGCTAAGCATCTGGTCTGGATGGAACATCATTTAAGAACTGCTGGATACTCATCCATGTTGAAGACTCAAGCTGCTGATTTGATTCAAGCTTATTGTGAAAAGAATATTAAAAAGGTACAATCAGATCAAGAATAAGCTGAAGTCAGTTGGAGTTCAACCAGTCAGACCAGCAAGCTTCACTTCAGAAAAGGATCGTGTCTTTGACAAAGAGTTGCTTCAAGATTTAGAAGAAGGTGAAGTCAGAAGAGAAGACAACTGAAGTCAATTAGCTCAAAACTCAATGTAATATGATTAGAGCTTTATGAATCAAGATAGTCTAATGTAGTTATATGTTCAGGCTAGAGGAACATCTATCTTGTATTCACTTGTAAATTTCTTTTGGAATCTGGAAAATGTTAAATATAATCCAGAACTTTTCTGCTATTTACTTTGCATTACTGTTTATATCTTTTTCTTATTTGTTAGTTGAGTTATCCTCTAGGTATTTGTTGCTATTGTCTAACAAGAAAATAGGGGGAGATTGAAAGGCATATGGCATAGCCTATTTGTATATTCGAGGATTTAACTCAACTCAAATAAGAATGTAATAAGTAAATAGTGGATCTATCGTCAGAGAGATCTCACAAAGTAACATATGTCAAAGGGTTAAGAAACATTATTTATCTACAGACTTGAAGACTTAATTCACTGGAAGAAGCTCAAGAAATTGATCAAGCCTCAGTGATATAAATCAAGATTGTGGATTTAATCAAGTGACAGAGATCTCGTCAGGGTATCAATTAATTACAAGGATTTAGTCTGAAGAAAATCAAAGTCAAGACGTGAAGAAACATCACGGAAGTTAGTCACTCATGAACCAGACAGTACATCGAGTGTCAACATTGAAGTGGTGGAATTGATTCATATATTTCAGTGATTTTCAGAAGTTTTACAGGAGAATGGATGCTGCTCAAGATTAGTATTAACTCTCTATTAATTAATTAAGTCATATAATTTAATTAATAGAATAAATTATATCTGCAAAGATTAATTTATTTTATTAATTAAATTAATTGAATTAATTGATTAATTAATTCAGAATTAATATTAAGGTTTTTCAGAATTTTTATTTAATTTAAAATCTGTTATTAATTCAAAAGGCAACTGATTGTATTAGTATGACAATCGGTATGACAATCAATAGTCATACCGAAAGTCATGCTAATTCAAAAGGATTGTCTTATCAGATTTTTTATTACATTAAAATCTTTTATTAATTCAGTTAGACAATCTGATTTTGAACTACTATGACAATCGGTATGACAATTGATAGTCATACCGAAAGTCTTGCTAGTTCATTCTGATTGTCTTGCTAGCTCAAAAAGATTGTCATGCCAGTACATTCTACTCGACTGTTGGATTAAAAGAAGCAGCAGAAGACATTCATGCATCATACATACAGAATATACAAGAGTCAAGAACACAGCAGAAACAAAAGCAAATTATTTCATTTTTCATCTGCTTTATTCAAGATCAAAATTCTAGATTGTAAAGTTAAATCCAATCCACTAGAATTATTTATCTTGTTCTTGTGTATCAATCTAGCGGATTAAAATCCCTAGAACTTAATCTCAAATCGCATTTAGCATTTGATCTTTTAATTACAAAAATAGAAAAAGTTCATGTCGAATTTATTCTAGATTTGTAATAATTGATTTGAGATGAATCCCTTGTAACCGATACCGTAGTTGTAACACCTTTCAAGTTTAATAAAAGTTTTATTTTACTTGAATTTTGTTTCACCTTTTTATTCCGCATTTTATTCGATTAAACGGTATTGTTTGCATTCAACCCCCCCCCCCTTCTACAAACAAATTGGGACCTAACAACTCTCTACATCATCAAAAATATATCCCAACCCCTTATCATGGGGTGCACCTGAGAATGAATAACTCAAGTGATCTGGCTTTCGGTTGAGCTCAAGTATAGGAACTTCTTGAATAAATGGTTCAAAACGCTCCCGAGAAATTTTCAGCTCTGCTAACCCAAGAGAATCGAATGGCATATCCAACTTTCTCTTCCACGGAGGTGCATTCAAAACCTGCAGTTGCTCTACTTTAAAGCACTCCTCTTTAGCTGTGGGTAACTTTATTTCCTTGAACACATTAAAAGTGACCTTTTGATCGTACACCTTCATCGAAAGCTCTCCTTTTTGCACATCGATTATAGTTCAGCCTGTAGCCAAGAATGGTCTTCCCAAGATGATGGGAATCTTCTTATCTTCCTTAAAATCTAGAATTACAAAGTCAGCAGGAAAGATGAGTTTATCCACCTTGACCAAGACATCCTCCACTACACCTCGTGGATAAGCGATGGAACGATCAGCTAGTTGCAATGACATGTATGTTGGTTTTGGATCAGGCAGACCAAGCTTCTTGAAGATAGATAAGGGCATCAGATTGATGCTAGCTCCTAAATCACATAAACACTTGTCAAACGAAAAGTTTCCGATAGTGCAAGGAATAGTGAAGCTTCCAGGATCTTTAAACTTCGGAGGCAACTTCTGTTGCAGCACAGCACTGCATTCCTCTGTGAGAGCAACGGTCTATAAGTCATCGAGCTTCACTTTCCGAGAGAGAATACCTTTCATAAACATCACATAGCTAGGCATCTGTTCAAGAGCTTCAGTGAAAGGTATGTTGATATGAAGTTTCTTGAACACCTCCAAAAACTTCTCAAACTACTTATCCAGCTTTTTCTTCTGCAACCTCTTAGGAAAAGGAGGTGGAGGATAGATCTGTTCCTCCCCTGTATTACCCTCAGGAGGAGTGTATTCCACAGTAGTCTTCCTTGGTTCCACCTCTGCTTCCTTCTACACTTCTTCTTCAGCCACAACTGCATTTTTTGAATCCTGAGATTTTTCAGGCTCTTCGTCTTGCTGAATTTGGGGGCTTGCGACCTTTCCAGACCTCAAGGTGACGGCGTTCACCTATTCTTCAACTTCCCTCTTGCCTGGATTTGCTTCTGTATCACTAGGAAGCGTTCCTGGTGGTCGATTCAATAAGGCATTAGTTATTTTCCCTATTTGGTTCTCCAGAGTCTTGATAGAAATAGCCTGGCTTTGGCATATAAGAGCCTGGTTTTTTCACATAAGCCTCAACTCCTCCAATTCAGATTTTTCATTCGAAGATAGACCTGCATCATGATTTTTTTGTTGAATTTGGAGTTGTTGTTTTGGTGCAAATTGTTGCTGAAAACCAGGATGGTTGAATTATTTTGCTCCAAACTGCTAGAACGGCTGTTGCATCGCATTCTGATTGTTGCTCCAGCTGAAGTTAGGATGAATCCAGGTGTCAGGATAATAAGCGGCAGGAACTGGCTGCTGCAATCTCTGAAAGTTGCTCACAAACTGAGTTGAGTCACTAGATATAGCGCATTGCTCCGTCGCATGCGGACCTGCACACAGCTCACAAACACTAATTATCTGTTTAACACCATAGTTAGCCAGAGAATTGATCTTCATAGACAACGCCTTTAGTTGAGCAGTGATAGCCGTAGCTGTATCCACTTCAAGAACTCCTGCTACCTTGCCCTGTGGACATCTCTAGGTTGGATACTGATATTCATTAGCAGCCATCAGTTCAATTAGATCATAAGCTTCCTCATAGCTCTTCGCCCATACGACTCCACCTGATGCTGCATCGAGCATGGGTCTGGACTGTGCTCCCAACCCATTGTAAAAACAAGTGATGATCATCCAATCAGGCATTCCATGATGATGACACTTCCTAAGCATCTCCTTGTAGCTCTCCCAAGCTTCATATAAAGATTCTCCTGATTGCTGCGCAAATTGAGTAAGAGCATTCCTGATTGCAGCTGTCTTCGCCATATGGAAGAATTTAGTAAGAAACTTCTGAGCAAGATCTTCCCAAGTAGTAATCGAACCAATTGGTAGAGAGTGTAACCAGCTCTTAGCCTTGTCCCTCAGAGATAATGGGAACACTCTCAGCTTCACAACATCTTCATAAACACCGTTGAACTTGAAGGTGTCGCATATCTCAATGAAATCCCTAATGTGCATATTGGGATCTTCTGTTGGAGAACCCCCAAACTGGATTGAATTCTGCATCCATTGAATTATGCCAGGCTTGATCTCAAAGGTATTAGCTGTGATAGCTGGCCAGACAATGCTAGATTGAATGTCATTGATCTTTGGTTGAGAAAATCCATCAAGGCTTTCGTTTGTGCTGCTGGATCTCCCATTATACTGAGTACCTGAAACACAAACAAATAAACCGTGAGAGTAAAAGAATCTGAGTCAGTGAACTTTAACGACCACTGATGACAAGCACATAAACTAAAAATTAACACCGAGTCCCCGGCAGCGGCGCCAAAAACTTGTTAGGGCGAAAACACGCACTAATATTCACGCAAGTATACGCATTCGCAAGTAGTATAAGATATAAATCAGATTCGTTCCCACAGAGACTGGTTTAGGTTAAGTTCAATTTATGCACTGATACAACAATGTATGATTATCGCTCAATGCTAAGATAAATAACAAATTGGGTTTTTATTAAACTAAGAGATTATACTAAATAACATTAACTAAGAGAATTGAGATTGAATTGATATATATGACAAACATGGGATCCTAACTTCATTACTACTTCATTCAATAGCCTTTTCATTCTTAAACTTAGCATGTGATGGTGATGACACTAATCAGATAACACGAAACTGATAAACGCCAACTTTCGTTGCACGAGTACCATTCTACCAGACATCCACAAAAGAGATAGAAGCTGAATAGGCACCAATTATATTGAGACCCTCTATGTCTATTGAATTTGACAACATAACAGTTTAAACACAAGTTATCCATAATAATTACATAGGGCAAGTAAAACGGTTAGAGTTACCTACGAATCATGCATAACAAATACATGAACCTATGCTAGCATGACAAGTTCTAAACCTCTATATTCACTGTCGCTTCAATAGAGATTAACACACTATCTTATATGTTATCTACGCACATACGACGAATAAGCACAACCAATACTAGGATATCAATCAATCACCACAGACCAAGATATCGAAACAATTAATTATTGAAATCCATAAGTAAATCCGCTAGAATTCCATGATAACGATTAGTTCATAATTAAACTGATCGTCACCATGGGTTCCAATGAAAGCATGGTATAAAACAAAGTCTTAATAAACTGAATAATAATCAAAGTACGAATAAACAAGACCTAGGTTCAACAAGAATGAAAACGAGCATCCAAAGTTATAACTAATTCAAAGAATCACAAGTTGAAAACAAGATCTTCTTTTTCGGAGTTGTTTTGTGCTTCTAGGTCTTCTCCTTGGTATCCTAATCTTCCCGGATGATGAAAACCTTTTTTTTAAGTATATATACGCCCCTAGTGGACCTGGACCCTTAAAATCATCAAATTGCACTCAAAAAAGGCTTTTTCAGCGAAATCAGCGACCAGCCGCGCCTCGGGCGGCTGCCTCACATCCTGGGCGGCCGCCCTACATCTCGGGCGGGCGCCTGGAGCCTGTCTGGAAAAAATTCTGATGAATCTTGTTTTGGCCATAACTTGAGTTCTACTCGTCAGAATTAGGCAATTCAACTGCCCACGCGAAGCTAACAAGATTCTCTACAACTTGACAATAACCTTGGCCAAATCTGATCACTTTTTATCATATTTCCTTTAAAAGCTCCTTTCTTCATTTAACTGATACCTGAAATGCAATAACATAAAAATACATCATAATACCAACAACTTGAGTTCAAAACACCAATTTAATCTTGTAATAAAGCATTCCAAGTGGATATAAAATCCGCTTATCACACATTAGACCAGTGTTGTAAAAATCGGGAATCGCGAAATATCGGTCGAGCTACCGATTTGAGATTAATTGAAAATCGGAGATTAATTGGAAGGATTATCAGAGTAAAAAATGGATGTATTATAATATTATATTATATTTAATATATTATTATGGTTATGTTAGTTATTTTTTAACAAATATATATATATATATAAATATTGTATCTTAATTTTTATAATTATTCATATTTAAATTAATATAGTATTTTAATTTTAATAAATATTTATATATATTATAATAAAAGAAAATTCTAAATAATTGATCGGATTTCAAAAATTGAATCGGTCATGTACTTTTCAGGGGATTAATCGGCTGAATCGGGGATTCTTATAACAATACATTAGCCGTGTTATGTCCTTTGATAATAATTTTCTTTACTTTTTTTGTAATTTTAATATTACATTTATTTGAAACTTTAATAATGTGTAATTATGAGGTGCATAACGAAATGTTTATTAGTAAGTAGTTTTTTTAATGCAAAAAACTTCCACAATAGTGAGAGCTTGCATTAATAAGCATTTATTCGGCGTACTTTTCCCCTACATGTAAGAGGTAAAAAAGTGAAACTACACATTTTAAAAAAATTTAAATTAAGGCCTCAAATGATTATAATTAGAACTCTAAGCACTATCACTTCGATATGTGTTGTACCCAAGATCTTCGTACAACAATTTAAGTTAATCGGGTTATAACACAGCGAGGTTCGGTTGATATTGCTATTATAGACGGTTATAATAGCTTTTTGCTGAAAAACTATCAAAAAAATATTTGTTAAATTCTAAAAGTTGTTGTCTGGAAATGTGTTTTTGATCTAAAAGTTGTTGTTAGCAGAAGTATGTCCCCCATATTTTTGGAAAAAGTTATTTTCAGCTTTTGCAATAACTAACTATCAGTTTCACCATCAAACCTTTTCAAAAATGTTATTTTTATATATTATATCTCAAAATGTGCATAAATTTAAAAAAAATACCAAACCTTCATCTAAGTTACCTGACAACACTTTTTACACCATCACTTTTTCTCATAGCACAGCATTTTCCACAAACACTCCCAAACAGTGTCTCAGTCTATAAGTTCGGTAAAAGTACGGAGGTGGGTAAGACCGAGTTAAATATTGAAAGGAAGACTATTTATTACTATTATATTATGATATTATGATATCAAAAAATAGGTTGTGATGTTAAAAAAAATTTGCCGAGAAAGAAAATTGTATTAAATTTTCAGATCTTCCAACATTACATGATAAAAACTTGGGTGTGCATCCCCAACTCTCCATCTATGTTCAGCTATGGAATTAGAGTTTCTCGCTAAGAACTGAACAATTTTGTTCACATAACGTTTTACAAAATTCAACGAAACATTACGTTCTTTCAAAATGTCTAACAGATGTTTGCACTCACCGATTACTCTACCTAAATAGGATCAGGTTTCTATAAAACTTCTAATTGTTTGCACCACTTTCAAACAATCAGTTTCTACAGCCGCTCCTATGCAGCCATCTTCTTTTAACCAGCTGAGCGCCTCCTTTATGCCCATTGCCTCGGTCATTCTGGAGTCAAGGTCCCATGCCTGCAACTTGTCCTTGCTGCTACTAATTCCCCCACATGATCTCTAGCTATCATGGAAAAACTGTACATACCAGATTACTCGAATAGGGCTCCATCAATGTTTATCTTAATCTTACCTTCCGGTGGTTTCTCCCAGAGCTCATTGCCATCCACCTGGGTCATATACCCAAGATAGTTATCGAATGTTTTATCTTGTGCACTTCTCCACTAATTAAGAACATTTTCTGCTGATTTTACCAATTCACAGGTCTCCGTAATATGTTGCTTCCACACGATATCATTTTTGTGCTTCCACAGTTGCCAGGCGATTACACAAGTCATTTCCACCTCCTCCTTTTTGCAGGTTTGTAGCCTTTTTTCTAGCCACTGCATGAGATTTCCATGGATGTCTCATCTGCTATTATATCTATAATGACTCGTATATATTCTATTAATTTAAAGTGCAATAATTGAATAACTAAATAAATAAACTACGTATATGGCATCTGTCAGCGGGTTATTGCCTTATTATTATGTATATATGATTACTAGTGTATGGGATTGAATTGCGTGGTTAGTTAACGGGTTGTATGATTTTGTTTCACTGTTAAAGGTGATTTTATTGCAATTTTATTTCTCATAAATACTTGGATTGTCTCTAAAATTGTTTTTATGATTTTATAATTATAATAGGTATTTTTGGGATTTTATAAAATTTAGAAATCAGTATTTCATCAATTATTTAGCCCTATATGATTTTCTTATTTCATTTCTTTGCAGAATCTGTATATAATTCCTGAATTCTTCAAAAAAATTATGAAACTCATATTTATTTAAGTTTGGAATATTTCGAGAATTTTAAAATTATTTTAGGAATTTTCGGGATTAATTTCAAACGCGCGTTGATTCGTTTATTTGATAAAAACATGTATAAGTTGCATTCCAAAAGTGGCTTAAAAGTCTTAAAATTTGAATTTTATAAATTTTAGGATATTTATAAAATTGTAAGATTACTTTAGAATGATTTCGATTCAATTTTAATGCGTAATATATATCGTCAATAGCTTATTTATGCTGTCAGATCGGGGCAATAAAAGAAATAAATCGGATAAGGATTAACATCCTTATCCCTGTAAACTTACTCTCCCCTCTCCCGTTATTATCTCTCTCACGGTTCAATCTTTATCATCTCTCTCGACTCCCTTCTTCAATTCTCGACTATGCTCTATATTTCCTTTATTTCCCTCAATCTCTTCTCATTTCCCCTCTTTCTCTAGTTGCTCCCCGGCTCAGGTTCTAGTCGGAAGATCGAAAGTGGATGTTGGGCTAAGGATAACCTAGTGGGCAGTCGATGAACTCAGTAGGGTTTCAATTGAAGAACCTGAGTGTTGAATTCAAATCCAAGGTGACCTAGTGGTTAGACGATAAAGCCTGAGCGTCCGAGTCGGTTCAGAGTCGATCATTAATAGTTGTAAAGCTCTGCAAGGCAAGTACCCCTGACCATTCTTTTATGGTTCAGTATATATGAATAGATAAATATTTTAATCTCATAATAAAACATAAATGTTTTAAGTTACGTATCCCCTGTAGTTATAAATCACTGTTTTCAACTTGTTTTGGGGGAAAAGTAACTTCGAAAGGTACCTATCTCGAATGAAATAAATTGTGAACTGGATTTTATATGTGTGTTGGTAAAATGAATGATTTTGAAATGAGATAGGTACAAGTGTTTTGAAAACTGGATAAAGAGAGTGTTTTGATCCACCTATGTCGTAGAATGTGTTGATACCCGTGGTAACACGGATGACAGGTTGATACCCGTGGTAACACGGATGGCAGGTTGATAACCGTGGTAACACAGATGACAGGTTGATACCCGTGGTAACACGGATGACAGGTTGATACTCGTGGTAACATGGATGACAGTCTGATACCCGTGGTGACATGGATGACAGGTTGATACCCGTGGTAACACGGAATACAGGTTGGTACCTGTGGCAACACGGACGAGTTGATGATCCTAGTCATGGGACGGTTGAGTTTAAAAATGGAAATAGTATGCTAGTTACTGAGGTCCAGTTTATACGTGTTTTTACTTGTTTTGTAGCAAGTTATAATTTCTATTCCGATAATTGCTTTATCATAAGTTATTTTACTTATTATTCATATAGTGGTACTGCTGAGCAATTGATTGCTCACCCTTGCAGAATGTTTTATATTTGTATTACAGATACCTAGGAGATTCTTCCGCGGTAGTCTGGGCAGATTTCCAGTTCCTTCCGTGTTAGGCTCCTCTGAGGTTGTTGTATCAGACCAAAGATGGTCTATGAGTTGTTGTATTAAGTTAGTTGTGTCAGGATGGTTTGTGTAAGTCGGTGTTGTAATGGTTGTAACCTAAATCATACTTAAACCTGGAAAAGAACTTGGTAAAGGGGTTGTAATTATATTTTATCATTGAATTATTTATCTTATGGTTGTTTCTGATGATGTCAACTCCTGACCCCGGGGTTGAGGCTGTCACAATATCCCTTATACTCCGAGTATTTGGCAGCAAAAGGACAAGTAACTATGCTATGAAAGATTTTTTGGTTTTCGATGTTACAAACTTAGCACGTAGGGTCAACTGTTACCCTTCTCATTAGCAAGTGATCCTTCGTTGGTAAACATTCATGCACTGCTCGCCAAATAAATATGTGAATCTTTTTTGGTATTTTGAGGTTCCATATGCTTCTCCGGAATCCTGAGTTGTCACTACTGGGGTTGTTTTTCCCTTTGCTTTCCTGGATTGCATGGTATGCACTTTTAATCGAGTACTCACCCATTTTCTCATATCTCCAGTACCATGTATCTGCTTCTACAGCACTGACGATAATTGATTGTATTAACTTTGCATTTCTGTCATTGAATATGTCTTTGATTAAGTCGATATCCCATACATTTTGTTCTGGACTCATGAGTGCTAAAACTGTTTTGTCCTCCAAAGCTGGATGTCTCGTCTCCAGAAAAGGATTGTTGTTGTGTGGCATCCATGGATCTTTCAGGATGCTCGTCGAGTTGCCATTCCCGATTCTACGAACTGCTCATTGCTTCAGTAAAACCTGAGACTCCATAATACTTCTCCAAATATAACTAGGGTTATTACCCAAATTTTCCGCCATGAAATCTGTATTTGGATAGTACCTGGATTTTTAAAGCCTCCCAGCCAGACTTCTCTCATTCGTGATGAGTCTCCATGCTTGTTTACCAAGGAGAGATATATTAAAATTATACAGCCTTTTAAAGCCCATTCCACCTTGATTTTTATGTTTACTCATTCTCTCCCAGCTCATCCATCGAATTCCCGTAGCCTTGTTTGAATTTGTCCTCCACCAGTACTGTGACATCATATTTTTGATCTATGAATAGAGCTGTTTAGGTAGTAAGAACATGCTCATGGTGTAGTTCGGAAGTGACTGCGCGATAGTTTTCTACATAATTTCTTTTTCTCCTTTAGACACCAATTTCTTATCCCATCCTTAAATTTTATCCCGAACCTTTCTTTTCAGATAGCAAAACATTACAGACTTATTACGTTCAATCATATTTGGAGGCCCAAGTATGTGGTATGCTCATTTGCTTCCTGGAATCTCAACACGTTGCATATTATCTGTTTAATCTCCGGGGCTGTATTCCGGTTGAAGAAGACGGAGGATTGTAATAACCCCAATTTTTGGAATTTTTGAAACACGGATGAATAGTAACTTTTGCTGATGATGCTGATTAAGGAAAATTATCAGACCACGCTATATAGGAGTACTGTTATGGAAATTCTAAGATCGTATTAGTATTCCATAAAGTAAATAAGTGTATGTAAAGATCGTCAGAATCCAAATTCGAACACTTTGATTTTTCCCAAAAATCCACCAGATACCGAAAGAATTGAGTATAAGGTAACAGGATAAGAAGGATTTAAATTCAAGGATTATAAGAGAGGATCAAAAAAGGAATATAATGTATTAAGAAAGGTTAAGGAAACCCAAGTAATAAGATCCCGGGTATGATCCCTCAAATGATAAACGAGAACGAAAGTTAAGCGAACCGTATAGCAGATCAGCGGTCATTAGCCAAGTAATTAGGAGCTAATCAAAGAGGTTAGTGATGATGATGTCATCAAACCAATAAGAAGAGGACAAGCATGGGAAGATGACATAAGAATGATGACCTAAGCATGACCAAAAGGGAAGGAATTGTTGGATGATTGTGAGCCACACAATTTTTACCATGGTAACAACCTAATTAAAAAGCAAATCATCACACAAATACCTAGGCAACCAAACAAGAAGCATTTCTTCTCCCCCCTCATTCTTGCTCTCGGCTTTTCCATGAAAAGCAAAGGAAAATTTTCAAAACTCAAGCTACACACCTTCAAAAATCAAGAGGTTTGTTTCTTTAGCTTCCATAATTCATAACTTAGATGAGCCATAAGTTTAAGCTCAAGATTCCATGTTTAACATAGCTAATCAATTCATCAAAGTTCTTGGTGAATAGTGTTTTCAAGTAACTAACTTTGTGTTTTCTTATATTTTCTTCAAGATCCAAGCTTAGTAGAGATAGTTAGTGGTTATTTAAGGCTTCCTAAGTGATTCTCCACTCTCCAAGGAAGGTATAACCCCTCCAAACCCTAACTTTACTTTGAGTATTAGGTTTGGTTTTGTTTTTTATAGTTCATAAGAGCATGATTCTTGTATGTTTAGAGTTTGGTTGGAATTATAATGATTTTGGGTTATAAATCTTGGTTGTTGGTTGATGAACCTTAAGTATAGTTAGTAGCTCTTGTTGTGATTGAATAAGATGGATAAAACATGAAGTAATGGACTGATTTAATAGGATTTGGATGAAGTTTGGTTGTATGGTTGATTTGTGGTTGAATGATGGTGGAATGGTGTTGATTGGTGGTGGTTTAATATTGAATTGATTTGTTAAAAAATTTGGGAATTGCTAAGTTATAGCCGTCATAATGCCCAATTTTCCTTAGACTGTTTTTGTTCTTAACTTCTGGACCCGTGAACTCAATGTTAGGTTTTGACCATTGCCATGATTAGATAGTTCATGTTACGAGCTTCGTTTTGATATGTGGTACGCTTAAATCCGATGTACGGTTTAGGAGAAACGACCGTTTTAAGTAACGGCATTTCGCGAACAAACCATTACCCCTTGCCTTACTTTGAAACCTTGGTTAAGGCCCTTAAATGACTAATTGGAGTATGAAACAATTATGTAAAGTGGATTAGGCAGTTGGTAGCGTACTCGCGAAAGAATCACCTTAAAATTCTTAATGGTTAATTTATTAAAAATGGTGGAGCCGAGGGTACTCGAACGACTTATGTGATTGGTTAAGCGTAGAAGTGACCATAAGCGAACATTAGGGTTCAATTGGTTAAAGTCTAGTTTATTAAGCGACCGGGGTTTAATTCCGACTTATGTTGTTGTACATAGGTTATCGGACCCACTCTAAGCTTAAGTCTATCCGGGAGCACTCAGGCAAGTTTTCTACCCGTTATACTGTTGTGGTGATGTATATATGTATATGCATTATCTTGTGATAGATGCATGATTGTTATTAGCAAATCTTGCGATATATTGGAGCATGTTGATATGGTTTATATGCATGCCTGTTTCATAATATTGATATCTAACTGTTGATTCGATTGCTTATAAGTTGCATAATACCTATGCTAGAGATAAGCAGTAGTTGCGTATAACCTTAGTATAGGGGACCCAAAGGCGAACATTTTCTAAAACCGGGAGTCGATGTTCCCGAGTATATTATATATATTTTTATATATATATAGATATAGTTTTCAAAACTATTAATCGAATAAGGTTTATTTGATAACTTTATTTTTATTAATGAATATTATTTTGAATATTCATTCGAGGACTTATGACTCAGTTTATTTTATTTAATGAATATTACTTTGAATATTCATTCGAGGACTTATGACTCTGTTTATTCTATTTAATGAATATTACTTTGAATATTCATTCGAGGACTTATGACTCCGATTATTTACTAAATAATATTCTTTATTTTATTAAAGAATAATGTTTCGATAATCAAACTTATTTTCGATTATTCAAATAAAGATAGTACTTTCGTATAAGTATATCTTTGGTTATTTAATATTCTTTTCAAGTATGAGTCTTAAAACTTCTACTTCAAATTATTTATATAGAGATTATCCTTTATGGGAATATTATTTAAATAATAATATTCAGATATTCTCCAACATATTGGGACTGATTTATTTTATTAAATCAGCATTACTCCAAACATTCTTAAAAATGTTTTCGAGTCTTCAAAATGATTTTGAAAGTTAGAGCGGATCCCAAAACTCATTTTTATATTTAAGATCTTCCTTTCAAAGGGATTTAAATACTCGCTCAAAACCCGAGGGATCCGGCTCTGTTGTGTATTTTATATTCGCAACAAGGTTGCTGTTTTGAGAAAACATTTTGATTACTTGCCCAACGTTCGGGAAGTAAGTCCATCTATTTGAGTCGGCATAAGCAACATGGGCTCAGTGGGCATCCATGAATGTGTAAGTGGCTCAGTGGGAGTCCATCAATGCGTAAGTGGCTGAGTGGTAGTCCAACATAGGTCCTAATGCGGCCAGGGTGATGACCAGTGGGGAATTCGTCCATCTACTAGTAGAAAAGGTTACTTATTGGTATCTTTGCCTGATCAGCAAGATATCAAGTTTATGCCAAGGTTTTCTCCTTTCCAAATTCATTGGATATTACAACTCTGTTTATAATTTTCATAACAGAGGTTTTCAAGGAGTGTATGAAATGTATATATATAGGTGTATATATATATCGGGACTTAATGAAGTATCTCGTAACTTCATTTCTTTCAAATGATATTTCAAAGATTGAATTTATTCAAGTCTTATCTTGTAGTCTCATCAGTGTGATGAACTTTTGAAATGGATTATACCTTGAACTGTTGTAGTTCAAGTAGTATTCGGAAAAGATATAAGTATATTGGAGTATCTTGTAACTTCATCTTTTCAACTTATATCTAGTAAATGATTATCTTATGCATGACAAAGATTTTCAGAAAAATATTGAGACAAGGTTAGATATATGAGATCACCTTTCAACGATATTTTATACAGTTATAAACTGGAACTCTGTGTATATTATACATGTCAGAGGATTTCAAAGATTTCAAAAAGTATATAAACATATATACTAAATATTTTGCGACTCGTTCGCATTAAGAGGTCAAACTTGGTTCATTTCTTCTTGACCAAGACTTTCATGAGTACTATGAGAATGCTCATATATTGTTAATTATTATACATATTATTTCGATGGGCTTGTTGTTCACCCTTGCTTTCTTCTTTCATCACACAATAACAGATAGACAAGATGAACAGGACCAAGCTCCCAATTTGCGAGCGGATAGGAAACGTTCCGCAGTTTCCTGTAGGCGTTGATGCCGCTGTAGCTGAGGTAGAAATTACCAATAGGCTAGGCTTTCAACTTCTGATGTATCAGACTTATGTATCTATATGAAATGTAATAATGGCAAAGAAATGTAAATTTATTCAGAAACCCTTTTAAGGTGTAACGGTTTATAATTGTGGAATAAAATGACTTGTGTTATTTTTGGTATTCATTTCTGAGACTATAACTTGTGGTGTGTGTGTGTGTATATTGTGGGGTCACAGTACGCAGTAGTTGGTTGTTTATTAAGGTTAAGTGTTATTGAGGGAAATGGAACTCGTGACAACCCGGATCCCCGACCCCGGATTTGGGGGTGTTACAATGATTTATCTACATTAATCTTTTGTCCAAAAGCTCTCTCAAATTCTGTCAGTAGAATATTAATTTGTATTGCATCCTCCCTTCGAGCTTTGCTGTAAATGTAACTATCGTCGGTAAAAACATGTGCGATAAAATAGGTGCTCCCCGGGCCACCTTAATGCCTTGCAAAAGATGCTGATTTCGATACCTTTTAATTAAAGAAGTTAAGCCCTCCATGCAAATAAGGAATAAATAAGATGAAAAAGGATCACCTTGCCTAATGCCCCTCTCTGGAGTAATATGACCAAATTCTTTGCCAGCATGTGTTATTTGATATCTAGCCGATGTGATACATTCCATGAATATATTAACCAACCTTATGTTAAACCCAATTTTAATCAACATTGCTTCCAGAAAACCCCATTCCACCCTATCATAAGCTTTATTCATGTCCAACTTGAGAGCCATCAATCCAACCTTTCCAATCTTTTTCCTTTTCATGTAATACACTACTTCATGAGAGATCATAATATTTTCCGTGATTAAATGACCCGGTATAAAATCACTTTGGGTTTTTGAGATAACATTGTTAATCACCCTCTTGAGTCTATTTGCAAGCACTTTAGACACTATCTTGTACATCATATTATATAGAGAAATATGACGTAGTTTCGTCATGTTGATAGGATTTTGCTTCTTTGGGATAAGGACTATGTTAGTTGTTGTGACATAATCCTCGAAGCTGCAGGTATCAAAAAATCGCCTGACCAGATTTTTCACCTCTATCTCATCTATCGGTGCTAACAATTATAAGTTCTGGGCTTCTGTTATCTTTGGCTCTATACAGGTGATTATTCCATTCTAGTCCGTGCTCGATGATTTGAAAAGCTCAGTAAAATACTCTATTATTATTTCCTTAAGTCCAGAACCCCAACCAATAGTATGACCATTTCTATCCTATAATACTTCAATATGATTAGCTCTTCTCCTTGCTTTGACTGAGTTATGAAAAATCTGCTATTTTGGTCACCCTCTTTAAGCCACAGTTGCTTGGAGTGTTGATACCATAAAACCTCCTGCTGACAGTATGCCTCGTGCAAATTCTCTAACTCTCCTTTCCCAAACTGGTCAACACTTTTGAGCATGCTAATAACTTCCCTGAAAGGACTTTTCCTCATTCTCCTTCCACGTCTCTTTTACCAGCTGCTGGCACATTGGTTCTCTCAACCAAGCATTTTCGAACTTAAATCGCTTAAAAGAGAATTCCGTATTGATTTTGATTGGTTCAAGAAACAACGGGCTGTGATCACTTGTTAATATTTATTTGCACTTCAATTCTAATTATATAATACAATACACGAACAAATATTTAGTTATATATTTATGTGTTAATATATATCTTTGTATTAGAGTTTAATTTTATAATTTTATTCTTATATTATAGCTTATTATTAAATTAATTATTATTGAAATTTCTCTAACTCTTACCATAAGAGTATGCGTCAGTTACGTTGTGAATAATGAGCAATTAAATCGAATCAATGGTTCATTTTAACATTACATTATATTGAAATTTCTCCTGAATCTCTGGGCAACATGTGCTAATAAATTTTAAATTCAATAGTTATATTAATTACATGAGTTATTAGCCAAAAAAAGATAATAAAGTTTATTCATTTATTATAAATAGCTTAATTTCAGCAAAATATGGTTCCCATTGAACGCGTGCATTATCTAATGGTGCTTTCCAGTACCTAAGTAGCCATCTATTTATTAAAGCTAGTCATTTAAGTTCCTCTATCAAACTTGGAAGTAAATCCCTTTCTCAATAATTTAACCATCTTGTCATTTGACATGGTTGTATAGTTTATATTTAGTCACGTCTTGACTAATTATTTTAAGTACAGAGAGTGTGTTAATTGAATGTTATGGCATCAAGGAGAAGTCCAAAACAGGAGATGGAGGAGAGCTTCGCTCGGATCAGAATAGAAGATGAGGAGAATGGGATATGTTGTATGAGGAGCATTATGAAAGTTTATCATAGATTGATGTACATTGGTTTTTAATAGACAAGTTTCTAACGGAGTCATTTGATAAACTTTCAAGCAATAAAACATAAAATGACATCGTTATGAAGACTAGGCAGAGGTATGTATGTGAAGGAAATTGAGGCAAATCGTAATATATTTCAATTCTACCATGAGATCGATATTAAACATGTCATCGATGGAAGTCCATGAATGTTCGATCGCTTTCAACTCTTGTTTGAGAGGCTACAGGCAGGGGACAATCCAAAAATGGTGGTGATAAATAGATTAGACCTCGTGGTTCAGTTGCATGGGATGGATCCAGGCTTGATATCACATAGGGTGGTTAAAGACGTGGGGAATTATAATTGAAAATTTGTGGAGTCTGATGTTAATAATTTTGTCAGAGTATGGAGGGATTATCTTAGAGTCAGGGTATCTATTCCTATTGATAAACCGTTAAAAAGGAGAATGAAGCAAAAAAAAATCGGGTTCTCAATGGTGCTGGGAAAACTTTATATATGACAGAGTACCTACATTTTGTTTTATTTGTGAATTAATTGGGCATAGTGAGAAATTTTGTGCAAGAATTTTTGAAACACCATTTGAAGCTATTCAGAAGCCATATGGTACTTGGATAAGGGCGGAACCTAAGCGGCATAATTATATGATCTGAAGTAAGTGGCTTAGACAAGGTGGTTCTTTTTCGGTTGATACCACGGTGATAGAAAGCACAAATATAAGGGAAAACTCTGGTGTCGTGATTGTAGTTGATGGAGATTATGTTCCCATAAAATCAGGGACTATTGATGAAAATAATAATCAGGGTGGGAAATTAGCAGGTAGCGAAATTGAAGGGGGGAAACAAGATAGAGTTGGTAGTGGTGTTGTTAGGAATATGTTGTAATCTTGATGATAACTCGCCAAAACACCTTAAGTAGAATTGTTCATTGTCATTTAGAAGCCTTCAACGGATAACCACAGTCTATCTATCTGTTGAAGGAGTAGATTTTACTAATAAGTGTGTAGCACATTCTGTACACCATGATAGTTGAGGGATTTGAAAGTTATAGTGATTTTTAAGTCATGTTGACTACTAGCAAGATATATAAAATAGGTGGGCTAAGTGTAGATATAAAATGCCTTGTAATTTTGTATAAGTAAAAGAGTATCAACTGCTAAGAAAACATCTTCAACTTCTAAACTATAAGTTTTAACGGATGACTCAATATGCCTTTAACGGATAAGCTAGTCAAGAGGTATTCAAATGATATCAGATAACACTTCAGCGGATTATAACAAGAAAGTTTCAACGGATGACACTAGTATAGTGTCTACAGATGACAACAATGAAACTTCAACGGATGATCAACAAGATATCAGTTGATAATGACTTGACAGAGGCTGACAGAGTCACCTGAGTTGATAGTGCACAAAAGGAATGTGGCAGCTACTTACAGGTTTTAGAAGAAAGTGAAGTATTTCCATTTCCATGCAAAACAAGGCCGTTCAAAGATGCTATATCTTATTTGGATTGCATTAGACAAAGAGATGTAGAAGCATGTGCATGGACCTAGATGTTAGGACTTTTATTCTTGTTTATTGCACATGTAAACTGTAATATCCAAGGATTTCACGACTTGTATTCATAAATATTATACGTGGATGTGTGATTTTGTGTGATATATATATTATTTTATATTTCTGGATGTGTGCTACTATTTATTATTGATTTGGAGTTAGCGAGCAAAGAATTAAAAATGATAATTTATGAGAATTAAAAGAGAAATGAGTGATTTATAATTTTTACAAGTAATCAGGTAAGTTCATGATTAAGTGACTCGTATGTATTGATACAATTAAGTGAATAAAGTGAAAGTGTGACCGATAAAAGATATCAGATTTTTGTATATATAACGAAAATGGAAAAGTGAGAATCTTTAAGATTTAATATGAAAATTAAGTTGAAGCATGAATTTTCGATTGAGAAATGCGTGATTGCGTGATATGTGACTTGTACGTGCTGAATTATGTGGTCGATGCATTTTTAAACGATTTTAAATATTTTATTATGTGAAAATAGGAGTACATGTGATTTTAAACTTCCTATAAAATAATTAAAATTATATCAAATCATGAGATTTATTTTATAATCTCTAGAATACCCCTAGAGACTTTATAAAATTATGGATGAATTTATTTTACTGATTTGGTATTTTAAAATAATTTTAGAATCATTATTTTGATTTTTGAGTAGTAACTTGTAAAATTATTTTGTGCATATATTTGAATTTTTATGGGTGTTCGTTAATTATATACTTCGTGATTATGTATTGGATGGATTGGTGTTAAACTGAGTGCTTAGAATTTTTGACTTGAATTTTGTGAATAAGTGATTTGAATCGGTGAATGTATATTTTTTGGTTCGATTTAATATCGATTAAAATGTTTAAGGCCCAGTTATGTTACGACAAAGTATTTAGTAATAAAAAATAAGTGATTGGGAGAAATAATGCAATAATTATTATGTCAGTGTATGACCGTAAGATTGTTAATTGATTAAATTGAATTAATATGAAGATATCTTAAAAATGATTAGTTATGCAAATGTAAAATATGAAATAATTCAAAATTACACACATTCACACATGAAAATATTAAGATAATGAACAGTCATAAATAATGAGCTAGAGACTAAACAAGAAGAGAACTTTTATTGATAATATTTAAAATTTATTACAAGAGAGACCACAAAAGATTTTCAATCCTAATTCCTAAAAACTAGAACTACTCTTCCTTAGTCTTCTTGTTATCCTCCTTGTTCTTCATCTCTCGTCGACGAAATATGCAGGACATGCTTAAAGCAAGATAAATAATGTTCTCTTGAAGCTCCAATTGTGCGAGGCGACGTTGTTCAGCCTCCTTAGCTCGTCGCAACTCTTTAAAATGGACATTCATTCCAAAAAGATGCAGCGAGAGTTGATAATCCCGGCAGAGACGATAAAAAATTGACTGGGAAGTCCAGTCGGTTGGTATGTTTGACCATAAAAAATTACCCTTAGGCGGAAGGGGTCAAAGTAGAGCCTTCCTTGTTTAGGATTTGCTACTGGTCGATACACTCCATGTTCGAGAGAGAAGATGGTAGTCATCGTGAGAATGAGGGTGAAGTTTTGAAGATTTTGAGATGCAGAGCTTTGATGTTGTGCGAGAGATGATTGAGGGAAATTGAGGTTTATAACCAAAACCTACTGGGAATCTAAAGAGACACTTTGATTAACCGTGTAATAATGAATACTGCATGCATAATATTACGCGTATCTAGGAAAATAACACATAGTCTCTTTACATGCATCTATTCCCAATACAAAACTAATAATGATGACATGTTTAACATGATTATTCAAAATAGAATAAAACAAATTTGTAACACTTGAAAATCATGAAAGAAATAATGTTACCATCCTTTTCAAGAAAAGTCATGTCTTGTCCATCACTTGCTGAGATAAAATTTGTAATCCAAAATCAGAAATTTAATCATGATTTCTCCCCCTCAGTATTTGCATTGTTGAATTTATCAGCAAAATCAACAAATCTTTTTCTCCACTGACCAATCTGTCAAAAGTTGACAAATCATTAGCAATAAAAAAAATTACAGAATTAGTTTCATGCAAAACTCCCCCTGTAATCATGTTGTCAGTTCCTGATAGTTTTACGTTTCTCCCCCTCAACATGTGCATTATCATCAGGATTGCCTTCTTTCATGATTTGAGACTTTTGTCCACAAGTAGACCTTTTACTAAATCTTTCTTCATCAGTTCATTGAGATTATTAAAATTGATATGAGAAAGCTTCTTGTGCCAATTTTAACTTTCATCTACTGACGCCTTGGTTACCAGACAAGTTTCCGGACCATCAGTATTTGCATAAAGTTTGGCTTCATAATTGTTTCCATGGCTGTAAGCTTTGTAGACCATTTTCCTTGTGATCTTATGAACTACTTCACAATGAGTATCATAGAATACGACATAAAAACCTCTGTCTGTGATTTGACTAATGCTCAATAAATTATGCTTCAGTCAATCTACCAGAGCTACGTTTGAGATGATGACATTTCCAATGATAATATTGTCATATCCCAGTGTTTTTCCTACATTTCAAACTCCATAGGAAACCATTGGGCCAGCCTTCTCCTCATATTCTGACAACATTGATTTATTTCTAGTCATATGTGTTGAACAGCCACTGTCCAAGACAAAAACATTCTTCTTGTTTCCCTGTAATCGGAAATATGGAAATCAGTCAGAATTTTTGAGAACCCACACTTGTTGGGTTCTTTTTGACATCTTATGCATTTTTACATTAGCAGACCTTTTGTCAAGATTTGGTCCATCGGGATTTACTCCATTAGGATTTGTCTTGACATTTTTAACTCTATAAGATGTATGCACATTCAGTTTAGCAGTTCTATTTAAAACAACAATTTTATTGAATTTTGGCAAAGGATCATAATTATTGTGATACACACTTTGATATTCCTTACAAGTGTAAATAGAATGTCAACTGCTACTTTTAGGGCGAAAATATGCGCTAAAATTACACGAAAGTATACGCGTTTGCAAGTAGTATAAGATATAAATCATATTTGTACCCATTGAGACTCTTTTTAATTAACTTAAGATTATGCACCTATGAAACAATGGTATGGCTATCGCTCAATGCTAAGACAATAACAAGTTGAGATGTTTATAACTAAGATTAAACTAACATGCAATTAACTAAGAATAAAAGTGATTGAATTAACTATATGAGACAAACATGGGATTCTAACTTCATTAAATACTTCATTCAAAGTCATTGTTCTTAACCTTAGCATGCAATGGTGATGATAACTAATCAGATAACACGAAACTTGTAAACGCCAACTTTCGTCGTACGAATACCTTACTACCAGATATCCACAAAAGAGATAGAAGCTGAATAGACACCAATTATGTTGATACCCTATATGTTTATAGAATTTGACAACATAAAGGTTTAATGAACAAGTTATCTATCGTGATTACATAAGGCAAGTAAGATGGTTAAAATTACCTACGAATCATGTATTATAAATACATGAACATATGCTAGCATGGCAAGTTCTAAATCTCTATATTCACTGTCGCTTCAATAGAGATTAACACGCTATCTTATATGTTAGTTACACATATATGACGAATAAGCACAACCAATACTAGGATACCAATAAATTACCACACGCCAAGATATTGAAACAAAATAAATATTGAAATCCTTAAATAAATCCGTTAGAACCCCACGATAACGATTAGTTCATAATCGAACTCATCGTCACCATGGGTTCCAATGAAAACATGATAATAAATAATATAAGAGTACTAGGGTTCAAAGACAAATCGAAAACAAGCATCTGAAGTACAACTATATTGAAGAATACGAAATTCTTCATCTCCTTAGCCGTCTTGTGCTCTTCTAGGTCTTCATATTGCTCTCCCTTCGCTCCTTGTTGTTAAAAACGTCTTTTTATCACTATATATAAGCCCCTAGTGGACCTGGACCCTAAAACATCATCCAATTCTACTAAAATCAGGATTCTGGGGCAAAAAGGGTGGGGCGGTCGCGCTAAAATCAGCGCCCGCGCTGTTTTTTTGGCAGAAAGTCGGCACGGGCGCACTGTGTAACGTCTGGGAAATCTACGTCTATATTATATCATATTTATAATAAATGATGTGTGTTAATGTGTCATTTATGTGTAATTATCTGTCAAAACCCTAATTGTTACGTGTTATGTACATTCTGTATAATTTCTGTATTTTTTAAGATATTTTTAAAATATTTTATTTTGCATTCCTCGCTTTCATTTCAAATATTTTACGACCCGAACCATGATTTTAAAGCCAGTATTTCAAATAAAATAATGGGCCTTATTTTTCATCAAACGGCTTTTACCATCGCATTATTCTAAACATCTAGGCATTTTATAAATTTTCTCGCTTTATGAAAAATGACTTTTCCGGGCCCCATTAGGTGTTAAAAACCCCACAAAAATCATATTTTTATTTTTATAAAATTATAGGACTTTCATTTATATTATTTCTTTGCATTTTGGCAATATTCACAATTTTTGGGAAATTTTGGCATATATATTGCATATATAAAATATTTATAAATTAAATTTTAAAACTCAAAAATTATAAAAATTAGGGCCAAATATTTTTATTTGATCCGTAATTAGCCCCTTAATTTTATTTAGGGGTATTATTTTTAACACTATAAATAGCCTAATTATTAATTAATTATAATTAATAAATCATTAAAATTCAGAAAAATACAAAAATTCTCTGCAATTCGGGTCGGGAAGAACAGGGTCGGGTCAGGAATTCAAGCCGTGATTTCTCACTGATTTCAGCACCAAATCGTGTGATTCAAGTACCCAAATTGAAGGTTTTGATCAGTTCTTTCTGTTTTTATCATCAATTTCACATTTTAATTCGTAGTTTATTATTTTTAAATTCTAGGGTTTATGTTCGAATTAGGTCTTTTTGATTTCAGGGTTATTTTGATATTTTGATGGTTGATATAGCTTTGTTAGTTGATTTACAATCGATTTATGGTGTTTAATTGAACAAACGATGACTATATAGTGATTCACGATTTCTAGGGTTTATACTGAATTTTTAAATTACAACTCGATGATTTCTGTAAATCTTTGGTTCCTGGAAGGTTAGGGCTTTGATTGTATGTGTTTATAGCTTTAATTTCCACTATAGAACGTTGAGTTTGGTTTACAGAATCAAAAGATAGGATTTTGGCCGGAGTTGAAGTCGGTTTTGATCGGAGAATGATATCCAGGGATATTTCTGATTGATTTTGGCCTGAGATAGGTTGGGGAAATGATTTGGAATGATTTGGGATCAAAAACAGTACCAAACGGTGCTCGTTTGGCCGGGAACAGAGGTCGCCGGAGTTCGGGAAACCCACCGGAATCTGGGAACTTTCCGGTGAGTTCATCCCCGACCCGGGATGTTCTTGGTGACCCGGTTGCAACCCGATTTGCAACCGGGGTTTGATCTGTTTTGTCAGATGTTTGATTTCTGACAGCTGTTTCTGGATTTTTAATTTTTATTTTATTTTTATTTATTTTAAAAATCAGATTTATTTATTTTATAAATTGATTAATTAATTATTTAATTAATTGATTTATATTATAAATAATTCTGAATTATTTTCTAAAAATCAGATTGAGTTATTTTCTTAATTATTTATTAATTATTTATTAGTTATTAATTATTTATTAATTATTTAAAAATGATTAATTATTTTGATAATTAATCAAATAATTCTGATTTTTCTTATATAATTATTTAGAAATTATTTTTGAGTCTTAAAAATTAGTAATAATTATTTATAGTGAATAATAAATTGAATTATCAGTGTTCATTTGATAATAATTAATCCGTTAGTCCGATTCGAGCAAAACGAAAGCCCTTTGACTCAGAAAAATGAATTTTTTTCATTAAAAATAATATTAAAGCTTAATTTCTTCTAGAAATCAGTTGACTTTGTTACTTGTTTGATTATCAGTCGAAATGTGTGCCGAGAAGAGTCTGAAAAATTCCAGACAAATGGGAAACGAGTCAGATAACGATCAGTTGAGCGATCAGCGAGTCGATTTTGGTTCTAAAAATTATTTTAACTATAAAAATGATTATTTGGTAATGTGCTTATGTGTATTGCGTGGTTAATTGAGTCTTATTTGCTAATAAATAATACATGAGTCAGTCATAAGCGCATGGGTAGATGTTAGGAACGGTGTGAAGTCGATTCAAGATACAATTGAAGTACGAAATAACTAAATCAGTCTATTTCTCTAACAGAAGCTAAGTCAGCAAGGCAGGTTGAGTCGGTAATAGACGAAGGTGACAGGTTTTGCAGTGAGTCGCGCAAAAGGCAAGTTTTTCCCCTATTTTACTTTCAGAATAGTGACACTTCTTCAGATGCTTATCACATTTGCACTCTTTTGATTCTTGTTTTAAATCACTAATATACACTTGCTATTCCTTTGTTCATATTTCATTTCGATTCTTGATTACTCCGTTTCTTTGGATTCTTGATTCATATTCCATTGGTGATACATTGGGATTGATATATTCAGGTGATTAGAATATATGAAAGCATACCGATTGTTCCGGTTGCCAAACGATGGACTGGATAATGCTATTTTGGGGATTGAGTGTGTCTTAATCCTGAGGACCGGGATATGACTGGTGCCTCGACATGGGTCGCAGTGCCTGGGTACCTGACTGGATCTATATATTGAGATATAGATCTGCATTATATTCTGACTGATCAGAAGAATATAGATGCGAACTTGTGTCCAGTTTAGTTCATTTGTACACGCCAGTAATGGCCTTCTTTCTGTTCTTGTGGGGTGATATCTTTGCAGATATACCCGGGATTACGGTTTCATTTGAAATGCTTAACACTCATTATATTTTATGGACTTTTTGAGCAATTTTTGGCTCACCCTATTTGTTGTTATTCACCTTATTATTTTCAGTTAAGAAGGAATATGAAACCCATCAGGACTTGAGTGGTAAAGAAGCGGGTCAAGCCTCAAGATCCTCTCATACCCAAGGTGCTGATCCCAATCCAAGAAGAAAGCTTTGAGATGCCCCAACAGGTGGAGTGTGGATAGTTAGTGTGTGTGTTTAAATAAAAGATGGACTTAGTTTAAAACTGATTAGACAATGGTTTGTAATAAAGAGAATTTGTGAGATTTTGAATTTGGTTTGTAATAAAAGTAGTTAGTGGTTCTTGTTTTCATACTTCAACCTGAAAAGATCCTGGTTAATGTTAAAGGGGTTTAGTTTCATTTCCTTAATAGTTGTTAATCAGATTGTACAGGTTTGGTGATTAGCTAGTAACCCCCAGACTTATACCCCGGGTCTGGAGGGCGTTACAGGTTTGGCATCAGAGCTGTAGGTTTGGTCCCTGAAAACAAGAACATTAGGGTTAAGATAGGATAGGGAAATCACATAGGTTAGGAATAGTCAAATAGGAAGAGTAGTGTTAGGATTTAGGTCGGATTAGATTAGGAAGATATAAATCTTAGGATTGTTTAGTGACTTTTCTTTTGTTTGGTATATTATCAGATGGCATCTTCTGGTTATTCCGCGTCTTCTAAGAGGACAGTCACCGGGCCAGCAACACCAGTTATACCTCCAGTATCTGAGCACATGTTTCCTCCTCTACCACCTCCACCACCATTGCCACAAGAGCCGGTACCACCAGTAAAGGGGATAGTCCAGGACCCTATAGAGATGTTTGATCCATTTGAGTTCTTTGAGTCGATGGTTCCTTTACCAGTTGAGTATCAGTTTATACCGGGGATTGAGCCAGAGTTACCACCACCACCAGTGTTACCTCCTATACCAGTGCATGCCCCAGAGCCGGATATATTTCAGATGATTCCAGTTGAGGGGATGGGAGAGCATGATATGGATCTACAATTAGGATTACCACGGCAGGGTGCAAGTATACCAAGGGTTCCTTCACAGGAGTCAGTAGGTCAGGTTGCACAGCCGTATATGGTACCATACCATGAGTACAGGGTTATGAGGGATGATGTGGAGTATTGGAGAGCACAGTGCCGAGAGATCATGCATTTGTTTGACCAGAGGGACAGAGGACCGTTAGCGGCCCTACAGCCAGATTACTATATGAGACAAAGATTGCAGTCGGTTTTAATGAGTGCTACTTGGGAGTTCGATGATTTGACCCATGAAGGACCACCTTCTTTCGCAGAGTTCTATAGGATATTCCGTTTGGCACACACTTTGGTCCAGACACTTAGGGAGGAGCTTAGGCGTATTTCGCCTGGGTTTTGAGACAGTGACTTCAGAGTACAGATGTATATAGAGGCATCATAGTATAACATAGTGAGTAGTGTGTATGTGTGTACTAGTAGCTTAACCTGTAGTAGTAGTTTGACTTGTAGTGGTAGTGTGACTTGTAGTCGTGGTGATTACCTGCAGAGCGAGACTTTTTGTATCAAGCATTTACACCTGAGGCTGGTGTCATATATATAAACTGAACTTTTTCAAATTTCTTTTATTTAAATTTTAGTCTTTACAATTTTACGACATTATCTTTACTTTATTGTTTTACAGCTTCTCATATTATAATTCCTGTTGAAAAAAAAGAAACAACCATTTTATTTAGATGCTTACATTTCCAGTTTTTAGATTCAGCAACTGTTTTCTTTATATAAATTATGTTGTTAATACATGATAAATTTTTTTCTTACCTACTGTCAATTGTTTATTAAACTGTTAAAGAAATGTCACTTATTTTATTATCAGAAGATGGCAC
The DNA here is from genome assembly GCF_009905375.1 of Apium graveolens. Taxonomy (NCBI): domain Eukaryota; kingdom Viridiplantae; phylum Streptophyta; class Magnoliopsida; order Apiales; family Apiaceae; genus Apium; species Apium graveolens. The sequence continues at coordinate 56,630,649 of NC_133657.1, forward strand.
CAAAAAGAAAGATTAGGGCTGAGACTTCTAACAGCAATTCTGAAGGTCAGATTAATGAGACCATGAACCAAATGTTCCATCTGATGCAACAACAGATGGTAATGATGCAGCAACAGATGCAACATCAACAACAATAGATACAACAACAAATGTTACAGCAGCCACCTCGTCCTGAGCCTCAGTTACCACCAGTATTACCTGTGGTTACTTTTAAACAGTTTCAGTCAGTTAAACCTCCAGAATTTGAGGGGTCTACTGATCCTATTAAGGCTACTACCCGGCTGAAAGAGATAGAGAAAGCGTTTGTACTGGTAAAGATAGGTGAAGACCAGAAGACTGACTTTGCTAGTTATTTGTTGAAAGGAGAGGCAAATTATTGGTGGGAATCTAAAAAGGCTTTAGAGGGTGAAGATGTTATTGCGTGGGATAGGTTTAAAGAGTTGTTTTTAGAAAAGCATTTTCCTCGCTATGTGAAAAAACCAAATGCAGATTAAGTTTTTAGAACTGAAACAGGGAAGTATGTCCGTAGTAGAGTATGAAGCCAAATTTACTGAGTTGGCTAGGTTTGTCCCAGAACAGGTTGATACTGAAGAGAAGCTAGTTCAAAGGTTTCAAGAAGGATTACGACCATGGATTCGCGGCCAAGTTGCAGTTTTTGAATTGACAACGTATACCGCCGTAGTCCAGAAAGCTTTGATTATTGAAGGGGAAAGTGAAAGATCTCAGCAAGATAAAGGACAGGGAAGTTTCCAAGATTGCTCCAGCAGAAAGCCGGGATTTAAAGCCCGGAAAAATTTGAATTTTAAAAGGATAGGACAAGGTACACAGAAAACAGGTAATCGTTTCCAAGCCCCCAATCAGTAGGGAATAATAAGAGTTCCAGTGCCGTACTGCAAGACATGTAATCGAAAACATACAGGCGTATGTATTAAAAGGGATGTGACGTGTTATCGATGTAAGCAGAAAAGGCATTATTCTAACGAATGTTCAGTGGGAAGAACAGCGGAAATGACTTGCTTCCAGTGTGGGAAGAAAGGGCATATCACCAGAAATTGCAAAGGACCAGCTATGGCAGCCAGTATTCCAAGAGTGTTGGCATTACCTCCGCCGCCGCCTAATCAATCCAGAGCAAGAACCTTCAACATGATAATGAAAAAAGCAGTACAGAGTCTGAGTGTAATCGTAGGTACGCTTTTGGTGAATTCCGTAAGTTCAAAAGTATTAATTGATTCTGGAGCTACCCGTTCATTTATTTCTGAAGAATTTCTTGATAAATTACATTGCGAGATCGAATGGTTGGGCGAGATGTTAATTATAAAATTAGCGAATGACGACCAAGTTCCAGTAGATCGAGTGTGTCCTGCGTGCGATATAGAAATAGTCGGACATCATTTTTTGGTAGACTTGATTCCTTTTAAGTTAGGAGAGTTTGATGTAATTTTGGGAATGGATTGGTTAGCGTGTCATAATGCTCAGATCGATTGCGCGAATAAAAAGTCAAATTGCGAATGCAACGGTAATGTTTAAGGGCGAAAAACAGCGGAAGAAATTTCTCACAGTGATGCAGACCAAACGATTGCTTCGACAAAGGTGTGAGATGTACATAGCTTACGTGTTCGATACTGAAAAAGGAAGTCCTAAGATAGAAGACATTCCAGTTGTATGTGAATTTTCGGACGTCTTTCCAGGCGAGCTTCCAAGGTTACCGCCAGATCGAGAAATCGAGTTTATGATTGATCTAGCACCGGGTACATAACCAGTTTCGAAAGCTCCATATCGAATGCCTCCAGTCGAGATGAAGGAATTGCTGATGCAATTGCAAGATAGTTCTAGACCGAGGCATCATACGACCCAGTGTATCCCCATGTGGTGCACCAGTATTGTTCGTAAAGAAGAAAGATGACAGCATGCGATTGTGCATCGACTATCGGGAATTGAATAAGCTCACCATCAAGAACAAGTATCATTTACCGAGAATCGACGATTTGTTCGATCAACTAAAAGAAGCCGCATGGTTTCGAAAATAGATTTGCGGTCAGGCTATCATCGATTGAAGATTAAAGCTGAAGATATTCCCAAGACTGCGTTTCGCACGAGATATGGGCATTACGAGTTTCTGGTAATGGCATTCGGTTTGACTAACGCGCTAGGAACATTCATGGATCTGATGAACAGAGTATTCAAGAAATACTTAGACAAATTCGTGATCGTATTTATTGATGACATCTTGATTTACTCAAGGACAGAAGAAGAGCATGCTGAGCACTTGAGGATAACTTTGGAAATTCTGAGGAAAAAGCAACTGTACGCGAAATTCTCAAAATGTGAATTCTGGTTAAAGGAAGTACAATTTCTAGGACACATCATCAGTAGAGAAGGCATCCAAGTCGATCCAGCGAAATTGAAGCTGTGTTAAGTTGGAAACGACCAAAGACACCGACAGAAATGTGAAGTTTCTTGGGATTGGCAGGATATTAGCGAAGATTTGTCAAGGATTTTGCGAAAATAGCAACGCCGTTGACCAATTTAACCCGAAAGAGTGAAAAGTTCGTATGGAATGATAAATGTGAAGAAAGTTTTCAAGAGTTGAAGAATCGGTTAGTAACCGCATCGGTACTAGTATTGCCAGACGAGCATGGGGATTTCGTCATTTACAGCGACGCTTCGTATCGCGGATTAGGATGTGTATTGATGTAGCACGGTAACGTCATTGCATATGCCTCAAGACAGCTTTAACCTCATGAGCAGAAGTATCCTACATATGACCTAGAACTAGCAGCGATCGTATTTGCGTTGAAACTTTGGAGACACTACCTCTACGGTGAAAGGTGCGAAATCTACACAGATCATAAAAGTCTGAAGTATATCTTCACGCAAAAAGAACTGAACATGTGTCAATGTCGATGGCTGGAATTGATTAAAGATTACGATGTTACGATCAGTTATCATCCAGGGAAAGCCAATATGGTGGCAGATGCGTGGAGCCAGAAGGAAAGATTGAATTTGTTAACTTCATGCGAAGAATTAGCCAAGGAGCTCGACAAATTGGAAATCAAAATTCGTATTCCCAATAGATCTGCAGAAGCTATCTATGCTATGACTTTTCAACCAGAGTTGTTAGAGAAAATTCGCCGCTGTCAAGAAGAAATGATGAGTCAGGATGACAACTTAATGGGAGAAGAGATCACAACTCAAAAGAATAATGAAGGAATTTTACGTTTCGCATCGAGGATCTGGATCCCTAACATGGCAGAACTAAAAGAAGAAATATTGCGAGATGTGCACAGTTCGAGGTATTCCATTCATCCAGGGAGTACAAAAATGTATCGCGATCTGAAGGAAAACTTTTGGTGGCTGAATATGAAGAAGGAAATAGCAGAATGGATGAGTAAATGCTACACCTGCCAGAGAGTCAAAGTGGAACATCAACGTCCGAGCGGATTATTACAACCGTTAGACATTCCAGAATGGAAATGGGAACATTTAGCAATGGATTTTGTGGTAAGACTACCAAGGACTAAAGCAAATCATGATGCGATATGGGTGATTGTTGACAGACTCACGAAGTCGGCACATTTTCTACCAATTAACGAAAGATTTTCGCTCGACAAGCTAGTGCACATGTATCTCAAGGAAATTGTGATGCGACATGGAGTTCCAATATCTATCATGTCTGATCGAGATCCTCGTTTCAACTCAAGAATGTTGGGATGAGCATTTACCTTTGGTGGAATTTTCTTATAATAATAGTTATCACGCAAGCATTGGAATGCCACCGTATGAAGCATTATATGGAAGAAAATGCAGATCACCAGTACTTTGGGATGAAGTTGGAGAACGTAAGATTTTGGGTCCAGAATTAATCCAACAAACTAAAGAAAAGATCGAACTCATCCAAAAATGATTAGATGCAACACAAAATAGGCAACGTAAATATGCAGACCAAGCAAGGAAGGATATGGATTATCGAGAAGGAGAACACGTATTACTCAAAATATCGCCATGGAAAGGAGTGACCAGATTTGGCAACAAGGGTAAATTGAAGCCACGATATGTCAGACCTTTTGAAGTTTTGAAGAAAGTGGGAAAAGTTGCGTACGAATTAGCTTTACCGCCGCATATGCAACATATTCACAATGTGTTTCACGTGTCGATGCTTAAGCGATATAATCCTGATTCTAAGCATGTAATTGAGTATGAACCAATAGATATCCAACCTGATTTGTCTTTTATAGAACAGCCGGTAAAAATTTTAGATCGGCGAGAGAAAGTGTTGAAAAATAAGTCCGTATTTTTAGTGCGAGTGTTGTGGAGAAATCCTATGGTTGAAGAATCAACCTGGGAACTTGAGAGTGAAATGTTAGAGAAATATCCTCATTTGTTTACATAATAAGATTTTGAGGACATAATCCTATTAAGGGGGGAAGGATGTAACGTCTGGGAAATCTACGTCTGTATTATATCATATTTATAATAAATGATGTGTGTTAATGTGTCATTTATGTGTAATTATCTGTCAAAACCCTAATTTTTACGTGTTATGTGCATTCTGTGTCATTTCTGTATTTTTTTAAGATATTTTTCAGATATTTTATTTTGCATTCCTCGCTTTCATTTCAAACGTTTTACGAACCGAACCATGATTTTAAAACCAGTATTTCAAATAAAATAATGGGCCTTATTTTTCATCAAACGACTTTTACCATCGCATTATTCTGAACATCTAGGCATTTTATAAATTTTCTCGTTTTACGAAAAATGACTTTTCCGTGCCCCATTGGATGTTAAAACCCCCACAAAAATCACATTTTTATTTTTATAAAATTATAGGACTTTCATTTATATTATTTTTTTGCATTTTTGCAATATTCACAATTTTTGGGAAATTTTGGCATATATATTGCATATATAAAATATTTATAAATTAAATTTTAATACTCAAAAATTATAAAAATTAGGGCCAAATATTTTTATTTGATGTATAATTAGCACCTTAATTTTATTTAGGGGTATTATTTTTTACACTATAAATATCCTGATTATTAATTAATTATAATTAATAAATCATTAAAATTCAGAAAAATACAAAAATTCTCTGCAAATCGGGTCGGGAAGAACAGGGTCGGGTCAGGAATTCAAGCCATGATTTCTCACTGATTTCAGCACCAAATCGTGTGATTCAAGTACCCAAATTGAAGGTTTTGATCTGTTCCTTCTGTTTTTAGCATCAATTTCACGTTTTAATTCGTAGTTTGTGATTTTCAAATTCCAGGGTTTATGTTCGAATTAGGACTTTTTGATTTCAGGATTATTTTGATGTTTTGATGGTTGATATAGCTTTGTTAGATGATTTACAATCGATTTATGGTGTTTAATTGAACAAACGATATCTGTATAGTGATTCACGATTTCTAGGGTTTATACTGAATTTTCAAATTACAACTCGATGATTTCTGTGAATCTTTGGTTCCTGGAAGATTAGGGCTTTGATTTATGTGTTTATAACTTTAATTTCCACTATAGAACGTTGAGTTTGGTTTACAGAATCAAAAGATAGGATTTTGGCCGGAGTTGAAGTCGGTTTTGATCGAAGAATGATATCCAGGGATGTTTCTGATTGATTTTGGCCTTAGATAGGTTGGGGAAATGATTTGGAATGATTTGGGATCAAAAACGGTACCAAAAAGTGCTCGTTTGGCCGGGAACAGAGGTCGCCGGAGTCCGGGAAACCCACCGGAATCTGGGAATTTTCCGGTGAGTTCATCCCCGACCCAGGATGTTCTTGGTGACCCGGTTGCAACCCGATTTGCAACCCGGGTTTGATCTGTTTTGTCAGATGTTTGATTTCTGACAACTATTTCTGGATTTTTGATTTTTTATTTATTTTAAAAATCAGATTTATTTATTTTATAAATTGATTAATATATTATTTAATTAATTGATTTATATTATAAATAATTCTGAATTATTTTCTAAAAATCAGATTGAATTATTTTCTTAATTATTTATGATTTATTTATTAGTTATTAATTATTTATTAATTATTTAAAAAGGATTAATTATTTTGATAATTAATCAAATAATTTTCAATAAATCATAATAAATTCATTTTAATTCCAAAATTATAGAAAATCATTTTTAATTCTGATTTTTCTTAAATAATTATTTAAAAATTATTTTTGAGTTTTAAAAATTAGTAATAATTATTTATAGTGAATAATAAATTGAATTATCAGTGTTTAATTGATAATAATTAAACCATTAGTCCGATTCGAGCAAAACGAAAGCCCTTTCACTCAGAAAAATGAATTGTTTTCAATTAAAATAATATTAAAGCTTAATTTCTTCTAGAAATCAGTTGACTTTGTTACTTGTTTGATTATCAGTCAAAATAGGTGCCGAGACGAGTCCGAAAAATTCCGAAAAAATGGGAAATGAGTCAGATAACGATCAGTTGAGCGATCAGCGAGTCGATTTTGGTTCTAAAAATTATTTTAACTATAAAAATGATTATGTGCTTATGTGTATTACGTGGTTAATTGAGTCTTATTTGCTAATAAATAATACATGAGTCAGTCATAAGCGCATGAGTAGATGTTAAGAACGATGTGAGGTCGATTCAAGATACAATTGAAGTACGAAATAACTAAATCAGTCTATTTCTCTAACATAAGCTAAGTCAGCAAGGCAGGTTGAGTCGGTAATAGACGAAGGTGACAGGTTTGCAGTGAGTCGCGTAAAAGGCAAGTTTTTCCCCTATTCTACTTTCAAAATAGTGACACTTCTTCAGATGCTTATCACATTTGCACTCTTTTGATTCTTGTTTTAAATCACTGATATACCCTTGCTATTCCTTTGTTCATATTTCATTTCGATTCTTGATTACTCCGTTTCTTTGGATTCATGATTCACATTCCATTGGTGATACATTGAGATTGATATATTCTGGTGATTAGAATATATCAAAGCATACCGATTGTTCCAGTTACCAAGCGATGAACTGGATAATGCTATTTTGGGGATTGAGTGTGTCCTAATCCTGAGGACCGGGATATGACTGGTGCCTCGACATGGGCCGTAGTGCCTGGGTACCCGGCTGGATCTATATATTGAGATATAGATCTGCATTATATTCTGACTGATCAGCAGAATATAGATGTGAACTTGTGTCCAGTTTAGTTCATTTGTACTCGCCAGTAATGGCCTTCTTTCTGTTCTTATGGGGTGATATCTTTGCAGATATACCCGGGATTACGGTTTCATTTGAAATGCTTAACACTGCTTATATTTTGTGGACTTGTTAACCAATTTTTGGCTCACCCTTTTTGTTGTTATTCACCTTATTGTTTTCAGTTAAGAAGGAATATGAAACCCATCAGGACTCGAGTGGTAAATAAGCGGGTCAAGCCTCGGGATCCTCTCATACCCAAGGTGTTGATCCCAATCTAGGAAGAAAGCTTTGAGATGCCCCAACAGGTGGAGTGTGGATAGTTAGTGTGTGTGTTTAAATAAAAGATGGACTTAGTTTAAAACTGATTAGACAATGGTTTGTAATAAAGAGAATTTGTGAGATTTTGAATTTGGTTTGTAATAAAAGTAGTTAGTGGTTCTTGTTTTCATACTTCAACCTGAAAAGATCCTGGTTAGTGTTAAAGGGGTTTAGTTTCATTTCCTTATTAGTTGTTAATCAGATTGTACAGGTTTGGTAATTAGCTAGTAACCCCCAGACTTATACCCCGGGTCTGGAGGGCGTTACACACAGGTTTTGGGGGCGGCCGCGCAGGGTTTCTGGATTTTTCAGCTGATTCTTCTTTTGGCCGTATCTTGAGTTCTGCTCGTCAGAATTAGGCGATTCAACTGCCCACACGAATATAACGAGATTCTCTTCAACTTGAGAATGGCTTAGGCTTCCAATTCTTAGATTTTTTCAGCATATTTCCTTGAAAAGCTCCTTTCTTCATTTAACCGATGGCTGAAATGCAAAACACACAAAAATATATCAAAAATACCAATAACTTGAGTCCAAAACACCATCTTAAACTGGTAATGAAGCGTTCCAAGTAGATATAAAATCCACTTATCACACCACCAAACTTGAATCGATGTTTGTCCTCATGCATAAATAGATGAAAAACTATAAAACATCCTAATGCATGAATGCAACTACGTGAATGCAACTAAATGGTAATGCAATCGATCCCCTCAGAATAACCCTAACCAACCAACAAGTGAATGCCTCTAAGAATGCAACGACTTAAAACATAGTTCGAATAAATCCCATAAACCAACTCACAACCCAGAATTGTGCGTGTGCGGATGCTAACAGATATACTCTTGAAACTAGATCAATAACCATAACTTATCTTTCATCAAAACAATCACAAGTTTATAACTAGAATAGATGTTATACACATAATGAATCACAACACCTCCTTTCTACTAGAGTTATACAAGGATTCATGCTATTATTGAACACATAACAAAGATGCTTATTTGACCGTGCAATGAATGAGATCCAAAAAGGCTTATGTAATAATACCCATGTAGCGAGCGTTAGGTTAGCGGATCCCAGACTATAAAAGCCTTAGGTCACTAGGCACAAAGTCCCCTAGAACTTAATAACTCGAGTATTAAAGAGCTCACTCTTGATCAATCATGCATAAATATATACTTTTTTTTCTTTTTTTCTTTTTTTCTTTTTTTCAATGATTTCTGAATGAGTGCGTTTCACTCCATCTCATTCAACCCTAGACTACTCATGAAAATATGAGCCGAATACTAGCCATTTAACGCCTAGCCTTATTCAAAACAAGCAATGGAATCCAAGCTTTTCTCCAGTTTAAAATTCAGTGTTCTTTTGTCATTACGAGAATATCATAAATTCTAAATATAACCAAGTGATTAAATTCAACAAATAAACAAGTATGATCATGATCTAGCTCAAAAGCAATCCTATAAGACTTAGTGAAAAAAATTCTGGCATGCAAATCAATTCATTAGAACTTAATTATCCCTCTGTTCTTCATCACCACACTCAAATCAACATCAACTTAACACATAGAAATAGCTCAACCTAAGGGATCATGTTATATGCATGCAGGTGCAACTATATGAACTCACATAAAATACCAACAAACATGCAAACATATATATCCTAAATGAACAATCATGCAAAAATATGAATGAACTACAACTAAACATTCAATATAAATCTATATGAACTATATGGACACACACACACACTAATCCTTACATTATCACCCCCAAACTTAAAATTTTCAATGTCCGCATTGAAGGTAATAATAAGGAATTCAGGCATACCTAGTTAGTGGGAGGATCACCCTCCTCGGGTGGGGGATCAGGTGGCCAATCAACCTCGACACCAGTGTCTCGGAAAACAATTTTGAGAGTGTGTGTCAAATCTTTAGCAAAATGTCGGTGGATGTCATGCATGGCCTCAATATGCCGAATCAACCTTCTATACTGTGCATAACCAAGACCACACCTATAAACTGTCTGTGGTGCACGAGAGGGACCATCTGTAAGCACGGGAGGAACCGGCCGGTCACCCATTAGATTATCATACATATATTCCAACCCCTTGTCAGGGGGTGCACCTGAAAATACATAACTCAAATGACCTGGAAGCGGTTTGAGCCCAAATGTGGGAGCTTCTTCAATAGACAGTTCAAGACGCTCCCAGGAAATTTCCAGCTCTGCTAACCCAAGAGAATCGAATGGCATATCCAACTTCCTCTTCCACGGAGGTGCATTTAAAACCTGCAATTGCTCTGCTCCATCATCTTCAATAACTGATTCCCCTTTTAAGGCTCTCTCTAAGGTATCTAACTTTGACAATTGCTCAAGCTCCAAATTCATGACAGGGTCGACCCATTCTACTTTAAAGCATTGCTCTTGATCTATGGGTAACTTTATTTCCTTAAACACACTAAAAGTGACCTTCTGATCTTGAACCTTCATCATAAGATCTCCTTTTTGCACAACAATCATAGTTCAGCCTATAGCCAAGAATAGTCTTCCCAAAATAATGGGAATCTTCTTATCCTCCTCAAAGTCCAGAATGACAAAATAAGCAGGGAAGATGAGCTTATCCACCTTAACCAAGATATCCTCCACTACTCCTCGTGGATAAGTGATGGAACGATCAGCCAACTGCAAAGACTTGTTCACAGGTTTTGGATTAAGTAGTCCAAGTTTATTGAAAACTAATAAGGGCATCATATTGATGCTAGCTCCCAAGTCACACAAACACTTGTCGAATGACAGATTGCCAATGGTGCAAGGTATCGTGAAGCTTCTTGGATCTTTAAGCTTAGGAGGTAGTTTCTGTTGCAGCACAATACTGCACTCTTCCGTTAAAGCAACGGTTTCCAATTTCTCAAGTTTTAGCTTCCAAGATAGAATACCCTTCATGAACTTAGCAGAGCTCGGCATCTGTTCTAGAGCTTCAGCAAAAGGTATGTTGATAGGCGGCTTCTTGAAAACTTCCAAAAATTTGGAAAATTGCTTGTTCAACTTATGCTTTTGAAGTCTTTTAGGATATGATGGAGGTGGGTAGACCTGTTTATCCCCTATATTACCCTCAAGAGGATTGCTTTCAACAACTTTCTTCTTTGGTTCCACCTCGGCATCCTTCTACACCACTTTTTCATCTACAATCTCATTTTCTGGATTTGGAAAAGGTGCAGATGCACCTGCGTTCTGGATAAAAATTTCAGACTCTTCATCTTGATGAATTTGGGGGCTTGCGACCTTTCCAGACCTCAGGGTGATGGCGTTCACCTGTTCGTTAACTTCCCTCTTGCCTGGATTGGCTTCTATATCACTAGGAAGCGTTCCTGATGGCCGATTCAATAAGGCGTTAGCAATTTGCCCTATTTGGTTCTCCAGAGTCTTGATAGAAACAGTCTGGTTTTGGCATATAAGAGCCTCGTTTTTGAACATAAGACGAAACTCCTCGAATTCAGATTTTTCATTCGAAGATAGACCTACACCTCCATGAGTTTGTTGTTGAAGTTGGAGTTGTTGTCTTGGTGTATATTGCGGTTGTTGAAAACTAGGAGGGTTGAATTGCTTTGCTGCATACTGTTGTAAGGTTGTTGCATCGCACTCTGATTTTTGCTCTAGCTGAAGTTAGGATGATTCCAGCTGTCAGGATGATAAGTGGCTGGAGCTGGTTGCTGCGATCTCTGAAAGTTGCTCACAAACTGAGCTGATTCACTTGATATAGCGCATTGCTCCGTCGCATGCGAACCTGCACACAACTCATAAACATTGGTTATCTGATTAACACTGTAGTTAGCCAGATAATCGATCTTCATAGACAACACCTTTAGTTTAGCAGTGATAGTCATAGCTGTATCCACTTGCAGAACTCCTGCTACCTTGCCCTGTGGCAATCTCTGGGTTGGATACTAATATTCATTAGTAGCCATCAGTTCAATTAGACCATAAGCTTCCTCATAGCTCTTTGTCCATAATGTTCCACCTGATGCTGCATCAAGCATAGATCTAGACTGTGCTCCCAAACCATTGTAAAAATAATTGATGATCATTCAATCAGGCATGCCATGATGAGGACACTTCCTAAGCATCTCCTTGTAGCGCTCCCAAGCTTCACATAGAGGTTCTCCCGATTGTTGCGCAAATTGACTAAGAGCATTCCTAAGTGCAGTTGTCTTCGCCATAGGGAAGAATTTAGTAAGAAAATTCTGAGCAAGATCCTCACAAGTAGTGATAGAACAGTTGGTAGAGAGTGTAACCAGCTCTTAGCCTTGTCCCACAGAGAGAATGGAAATAGTCTCAGTTTCACAGCATCTTCAGAAATATTATTGAACTTGAAGGTGTCACAGATCTTGATGAAATCCCTAATGTGCATATTGGGACCTTTCATTGGAGAACCCCCAAACTGGACTGAATTGTGTACCATCTGAATTGTCCTAGCCTTGATTTTAAAAGTATTAGCCGTGATGGTTGGTCTGACAATGCTAGAATAAATGTCAATGATTTTCGGTTGAGAATAATCCATCAAAGCTTTCGGATTTGCTACTAGTTCTCTCATTGCAATGATAACTAGAGTACCTGAAACACACGACTAAACTAAACCTTGTAAGTAAGAGAGTCCGAGTCAGTGAACTTTAATGACCACTGATATCATGCACATAAACTAAAAATTAACACCGAGTCCCCGACAGAGCCGCCAAAAAACTTGTTAGGGCGAAAACACGAGCTAAAATTACACGCAAGTATACGCGTTCATAAATCGTATAAGATATAAATCAGATTCGTACCCACCGAGACTCTTTTTAGTTAACTTAAGATTATGCACCTATGCAACAATGGTATGGCTATCGCTTAATGCTAAGACAATAACAAGTTCAGATGTTTATAACTCAGATTAAACTAACATGCAATTAACTAAGAATAAAAGTGATTGAATTAACTATATGAGATAGACATGGGCTTTTAACTTCACTAAATACTTCATTCAAAGTCATTGTTCTTAACCTTAGCATGCAATGGTGATGATAACTAATCAGATAACACGAAACTTGTAAACGCCAACTTTCGTCGTACGAATACCTTACTACCAGACATCCATAAAAGAGATAGAAGCTGAATAGACACCAATTATGTTGAGACCCTATATGTCTATAGAATTTGACAACATAAAGGTTTAATGAACAAGTTATCTATTGTGATTACATAGGGCAAGTAAGATGGTTAAAATTACCTACGAATCATGCATTATAAATACATGAACATATGCTAACATGATAAGTTCTAAATCTCTATATTCACTGTCGCTTCAATAGAGATTAACACGCTATCTTATATGTTAGCTACGCATATATGACGAATAAGCACAACCAATACTAGGATACCAATAAATCACCACACGCCAAGATATTGAAACAAAATAAATATTGAAATCCATAAATAAATCTGTTAGAACCCCACGATAATGATTAGTTCATAATCGAACTCATCGTCACCATGAGTTCCAATGAAAACATGATAATAAATAATATAAGAGTACTAGGGTTCAAAGATAAATCGAAAACAAGCATCCGAAGTACAACTATAATGAAGAATACAAAAGTCTTCATCTCCTTAGCCGTCTTGTGCTCTTCTAGGTCTTCGTATTACTCTCCTTTCACTCCTTGTTGTTAAAAACGTCTTTTTATCACTATATATTAGCCCCTAGTGGACCTGGACCCTAAAAAATCATCAAATTCTACTAAAATCAGGATTCTGGGGCAAAAAGGGCGGGGCGGCCGCGCTAAAATCAGCGCGGGCGTGCTGTTTTTTTGGCAGAAAGTCGGCGCGGGCGCGCTGGTTTTTGGGGCGGCCGCCCAGGGTTTTTGGATTTTTCTGCTGATTCTTCTTTTAGCCGTATCTTGAATTCTGCTCATCAGAATTAGGCGATTCAACTGCCCACGCGAATCTAATGAGATTCTATTCAACTTGAGAATGGCCTAGGCTTCCAATTCTCAACTCTTTTCAGTATATTTCCTTGAAAATCTGCTTTCTTCATTTAACTAATGCTTCAAATGCAAAAAACACAAAAACATATAAAAAATACCAACAACTTAAGTCCAAAACACCAACTTAGGCTTGTAATGAAGTGTTCCAAGTAGATATAAAATCCACTTATCAGCTACCACAATGAGAACAAGGATTTTATGGCTTGTATAATACTGATCTACCACTAATATTAGATTCAAGAATTTTAGAGACTTTCTTTTCGGGCTTCCTGCAATCAATCGCAATATGATTAGTATTACCACAATTAAAACAAGCTTTCCTTGGTTCATTAGGAATGTACTTAAGTTGTTTGCCTTGTTTATTCATCGTTTTCCATTTCTACCTCTCTTAGACCTAAGTTAGGGAGTCTTAGACGTTATCTCACATATCTTCCACTACGCGATAGATTGCTTTAAGCAACCCCCAAGTTGTGTTCCTATAGAACCAAAAAAATGTTTCTAAAGGCCCAAAATGGGCTAAGGCAACATTAAAGTTATGTTGACTCATAGCTAGTTAGTATAGATATTTATAGCAATATAGCAGCCACTCTATTGCAACATACCATTCTTTATTACTATAGATCTCAATAACATCTTTTGGACTCTGTAGTAACAGATATACTGTGTTGTAAAAGATCATAAAATTTATTAAACATATTGTGAAATTGGTGGGGGCTGCCTGTGGGGCCCACATAAATAATTTTAAAAAATTCGTATTCAAAAGTTTATTTTGGTTATTTTCTTTTTATTTTCACAAATATATTAACAAATAGAACAATATTTAAATTCTAAAATATAAATAAAAATATTCCAAGAATAATTAGACTAACTCAATCTAAATTAATAAATATAAACTCATGAATTATTACAAAGTGATGAATCAAGTTCTGTAAAAACTGTATTTTATTACAAAGAGAGGCAAAGTTGTATGCAGTGATAAAATTCACCGAATCTCTCTTTGTAACCACTCTGATATTACTCTGAAATTACTACTTTGATATTGCAGGCCCTGAGTATGCAACTAAATATAAAACCCTTATCTACCTTGCTGGTTCTGCTTTCACTGAAGTGATTGTTGATATTGCTCTTTGCCCCTTTGAAGTTGTGAAGGTCTGTGTTCAGACATCCTGGTTTTGCTAGAGGTTTGGGTGATGGGCTTCCCAAGTTTGTCAAGTCACCAGTTAAGAAAGTGGTAAATTCACCTGAACAACAGCTACATCACAAATTTAACATTATTGGATAAGTATTCTGATAACCCATCAATTCATACTAATCAGAAAACGCTACTAAAATAGATATTACACTTCTAACACTCCTCTCACTTGCACGTGTGAACCAAATTAGTGTCCTGTAAAAAAGACTTACTGGATGACAGCTAGTCATACCTGCAACCGAGTCTTGATAGTATCCAGTGGAGTTGTAATACAGGATGTTGTAGCACCAACAATAATTCCTAAATTATCACACAAGCATGATAGAACTTTGGTTTCAAATATCTAAACAACCGTCATAAGTAAACCTCAACAAATATACAAAACTTTATATATTTTGCACAATTACATAGCAATTATCACACATCACTAAAAAGGTGTAAAACAAGAAGTTACTTGGCTACCTAGTATGTAGCTGAATCTCCAATCTGATTTTAAGAACTTAGGAATTTGGTGTATGCCTGAGAGGATAATAATTGTGATAAATATGTCACCTATAAATTCAGTAAATGTAATTTCTCCAAAGTGGCAATCCGATAAGGCAGTTTTCCTTGTCTCCAATATACAGGAAGGTTGTGCCGCATCAGCCATGGCTTGGGAAGAACGAAAACATATTGAATTATTCCTGTCTTTTGAATTCAAAAGATAATTATGCATTCCCAAAATGGCCAAACTATTATTTTAATCTGAGCATTTACTAACAGTAGATTTTGAAGGTTAACTTATTTCTGAGAGACTCAACCTGATCATAACTAGAGCATAAATGATAACTTCATAAACTCAACAATTAATTTTTTTCATCCAGCCCTAGTCAAGCATACGAGCTATTACAGAGTAGTGTACCATGTTTACTCATATCTTTTTTTTTTAAACTTGCTCTGATATTATAAGCATCCTTCATAAAATTTAATATGCAATAACGTAATAAACACACCTTAGTAAGTGTTGCTATTCCACTCGACCTCTGCATAAAATTTAGCACAACTCATTCAGCAACAACAATATTGTGATCTCTTCCTGCATATGTTTACAGTCCAGTGATGTAAAGAACACCAAAAATTGAACCACCTAAACAAACTCTTGTTGTATTGTGTTAAAATATAGTTTTGGAACATACCCTATACTTCGTTAAATATTATCTATGTAAGTGCAATTCCAGGAACAACGCCATTAGGAGAAGTATAACATATGACTTAGTAGCTAAGTTGACCCCCTTTTTAATAGAGTTTTCACATCTAACAAGTAAAGTAAAATGACTGCAACATAATAAGATGTTATGATTTTATAAATCACTAATAATATAAATTAAACTAAAGATCATAGAAATTTATTAAGAATATCTACACCTTAATAGTACTTAATATCAGCAGTTATAGCAGCACAACACAATCACTTGATTAAGAATATCTACACAACCACTGAGCACCATTTTCAGAGACTTGTCCTTCTCTGCCTCCCTGACATCTCAAAGCAAAAAACAGTTAAAAAAAGATGTTAGGTCCAAAAGATACATACAGAGGGGGTGAATGATTTTCGTTTTCTAAAATTAATTGCAGCGAAATATCAAAACTAAAACAAAATAAACACACAAAGATATTCTGGGTAAATATTCTTTTTATTAAAAATGATAAATACCCGGAGGTTTGCTTACAACTCCAAATACAAATATTCGGAGCAACTAATATAAAAAGAACCAATACAATATTCTATCAATCTAGGGTTCTTTTTATTACTCTAAAAATCCATAGCTCCTTTACCAAATGATAATCAATACACACAAAGAGGCTACAAATATTGAGTGTTACAATATGTAAGACTTGGATGTGGTGTAAATCAAATTGGGCAGCACTTATCTCCTTAATTTCAATAAATGAAATCGAAAAATTCTCCGAGAGTTAATTTCTGCAGAGCTTTATTTGTTGAATGTGCTGAAAAGATATTTACCAATTTGCTGAAAATTTGGTTATATAGAATGTAGATTATGGAGGAGAGATAGGAGGAACACATGGCTGATTTGAGTCAATACATTTTGAATATTACAGCTTGCAAATCTTAACTTGCGACCTGTAAATACAATTTCATTTCTTTTTGTTTTGTACAACCTGCGACCTTGAACAACTCTGTAACCTACGACTTAGAAGTTTATTCTAACCTACGACCTTCCATTTCATTTTTATTTGACATCTAACTACGACCAAATGCACATAATTTCCTTTTGTGTTTTGAACAAAATAGAAGCACATGCATTTGATTTCTTTTTTCAGGAAAAACAAAGCGAGCAAGCAAACAAGAAGACCGGGAAAGGTTTGTGTGATCCATGCGCCAAAGCAGAACTGGGATGTAAGTAATTAGGCGCCATGCGCGCGTCTTCTTGCATCACAGATTCAAACAAACACCTGCCAAATTCAGTTGTTTTATTTCTTTTGTGTTTGATAGAGTTTTCAGGCGGGTCCCACGTGTGACGGCCTCAATCCCGGGGTCAGGAGTTGATGTCACCAACAACAATAATACTAAATATAATATAATCCAAATCATTAATTATACATAACCATGACCCCTTTACCAAGATCTTTGCCAGGTTTAAGTATGATTCAGGTTACAAATAACACAAACCCACTTACAACAATCATCGTGACGCAACTAACTTAACACAACAACTCAACAGACCACCCTTGGTCCAACACAACCATCTCAGAGTAGTCTGACATGAAGGGAACTGGAACTCTGCCCTGACTACCACGGAAGAATCTCCTAGGCATCTACAATATATATAGGAAACATTCTACAAGGGTGAGCACTCAATTGCTCAGCAGTACCACTATATGAATAATAAATAAAACAATTTATGATAAAACAATGATATGAACATAGATTATAGCTCGCTTGCAAAACATGTAAAACATTCATAAACTGGATATTCCAAAACTAGCATGCTTTCAACAAAACAAACTTAGTAGTGTGATGTGTACAAATGCCAGAGTTTAATTCTAGCATGCCATTTTCATTTCCAAATCCACTGTATAAACCACTTGTTCCATTACGAGAACCGCAAAGTCAAATCCGATACTTATGGATATGTGAAGACAGCTGATCAGGCTATCAACACTGGACGGCTCTAACTGCCATCCCATTTACCTGTTTCGGAACTCAGAGACTAGCTAGGTCGCTGACCTGCTGGACTAATCGGTTATATAATGCGCGCAACTGAATTAGCCTCTTACGCCACCTCAATAGGCCTACTATGGCCCCAATGTATTCCATATCTGATCGTTTTATCCAGTTTTCAAAACACTTGTACCTATCTCATTTTCAAACCCTTCATTTTACCTGCACACATATAAAATCCAGTTCGCAAATCATTTCATTCGAGATAGGTACCTTTCGAAGTTACTTTTCCCCAAAACAATTTGCAAACTGTGATTTATTACTACAGGGGATACGTAACTTAAAACGTTTCTGTTCCATTACAAGAAAAAAAATTTAGCTATTCATACGTACTGAACCATAAAAGAATGGTCAGGGGTACTTGCCTTGCAGAGTTTTACAACTAATACTGATCGACCTTGGACTAACTTGGACACTCGGCTTTATCGTCTTACTATCAGACTATCCTGGATCCGACTTTAACGTTCAGGTCCTTCGCTTGGAACCTCGCTACGCTTGTCGACTGAACACTAGGTTATCTTAGCTCGATATCAATTCTTAAGTCCTTCGACTAGAACCTACAGAGCCGAAATACCCTACGTTAGACGTCTAGGTATGCTTGACATATCCTCAATAACACATCTACCCATTCGATATCCAATCCCGACTCGTAATTACACATATTGATACGATACATATAACAATCAGGGTTCACATACTTAAAACTCGGCTCGATATTCATTTTCGGAAATCACATATACTTGTCGTTGTAGGAAACAGGGTTGTTAGTTATAACTTATAATATATATTCTTACAATACGCAGATACGCTTCGTAAAAACAAGGTTATTAACCATTTATTACAATATGCAGATAGGCACATACAACATTTATTTATAGGTATATAACTATACACACTCGACGAATATCCCCCGATAATTTACAGGGTATGCTCCCAAAATTTGGGCGGTTTTGGGCGGCGTCTCCTTTGTTTATCGGACTACCCGTCGAGCAATAATCGACGTCAAATCAATCACACAACAATGCCCAACCAATCAATTCAGTCCAAACCAACCACGCAATCCACATTTCATAATTTCCCAACCGCCGATTTGAATAAACTAATTATTATTATTTACATCTTATATTTTTATTCATATTTTTATATTTATTTATTTTAAAATACTAGGACTCGGAACCGAGTCATCACAGTCCACCGTCGACTCACCGAGGCTCATCGTCGACGGCGGTAAAACTCGCGGGTACCCGTTATTTCAGGTTTCCGACGTGGATTTCGCCGATTTAATTAATACTATTTTTCGTACAGAATATATTTTACTTCACGAATATTAATCATAACCTCCTGTGAAATAATAAAATTAAATCAGAAATGACTAATCCAAAACCACAGCCAACCGAACAAAACAATCAAAACCAGAGCAGACAACGCGCACACGCGCTGCAAAAAGGGGCAGGGCCACCTCGCCGGAATTATTCCAGCGGCAACCGGAGGAAAATAAAGCCATAGGCGGCGTTGCCGCCTCCACCTCCATGCACACAACACATCACACACATGCACACAATACACGACACACACACACACATAACCACACACACATATATCACATATATATATAATCTGAAACAGGGCAGAAGTCGGAGGCATCGCCGAAAAAACACCGGCTAAACTCACCGGAGAAGTGAGAAACAGCGGCGATCGAAATAGCCAAGAAAAAGAGAGAACGAAATAGAGGAGGAGAGAGCACTGGAGATATAGAGAGAGAGATTTCGAGAAGAAGCTCGAAAGATACCCAAGCACAGGAGCAAAAAGGAAGGGGTTTTGGTTTAATTCTTCAATTAACAGCTGCTGCACAGGGGAAATAACACGTGTCCCATCTGGTTTATAAGATTGACACGTAGGGTTAAGATAAATACGAATGTTATAGGTCTGTTCTGTCTCAAAATTCAAAATTAACGAACCAAGGTGAAATTAAAATAATTTCAGAAAATTGCAAAATTAGCCTTAAAATGTTAGAAATATCTCGGAGTAATTGAAAACGTAATTTTCGTAATTTTAGAACAATTTCTGAAATGCCACTTATACCCGCTTTTATCAATAAAACGAAACAACGCGCGGGTGAAATTAATCCCAAAAATTCCCAAAGTAATTTTAAAATTCCCGGAATATTCCCAACTTGAATAAATATGAGTTTCATAATTTTTCAAGAATTCGGGAATTAAATACAGATTTTACAAATAAATGAAATCAGAAAATCATATAGGGTTAAATAATTGATGAAATATTGATTTCTAAATTTTATAAAATCCCAAAAATAAATATTGAAATTATAAAGTCCTAAAAACAATTTTAGAGACAATATACATATTTGCACAAATAAACATATATTAAATCCACTTTTAAAAGTGAAACAATTCAATACAAGTCCATAATTAATTACACGAACCACCCTGGACACCATAATTCACACACATAGATAAAAGTAAAACAACACATAGCTGACAGAAGCTATACACATATATTATTCATTTAATAATTCCATAATTACACTTTAATTAAATATAAAAGTATACGAGTCGTTACACCACGTGAAAATCAAAATGAAGCTGCCAGACTTGTTTCTTTTGTTTTATAATTAAACAACCCCGCCATTTTGCTTTCCTTTGTACAAAGAAATCAGTTCGTAGTTTCTTTTGTTTACTATATCAACAAATTCGAGCACCTTCTAGTTCTGTTTTCTTTCTTTGCAAACTAAATCCTTTTGATTTCTTTCTTTTATGTGCGAAATAAGAATGCATGCATGTGTTCAGGATTTGGCTGGCAGGATTTAAACAAATAAATAAATATTTGATTTTTAACAAATAAATAAACAAATGAATAAATTAGTTTTCATTTATTTATTTAAATTAAAAATCAATTATTAATTTATTTATTTAAAATAAATTGGTGATTTAATGAATAAATAAATAAATGAATTGATTTCCATTTATTCATTTAATAAAAGATCAGCTATTGATTAGATAAATTGTAATATCCGGGATATATCGTGTAATTATTTTTGCTAATAAATAATTATTATATGTATTCAGTATCTATTCTGTGAATTATTTATTAAGTGTTAAATGTGCTTCGATGTTTAAAAATAATATTAATTGAATATTTTAATTTTTATATGTCCAAAATAAAATATAGATAATTTTCATATCTTCCTATTTATTTTTATAATGATTTATGATTTTATAAGAAATATATGGATTTTATAAAATCTTTTTCCGAGTATTTAAAAACTATTTTATACAATCGGGAACCAACCGACGTCATCCGTTTTTACGTTTTTATAACCTGAAACTCTTCCGAGAACTCCTTCCTAACCTAATTGCAATATTCCGAGCATTTTCCATGTTTCGACTTTTTCGATCCGGCGTACGGTTTGTCCTGCGCGGGTTCCGACGCAACATTTTCGATACATTATTCGTTTCGGTAAATCAATAAAACTCGTATTTTCGGTAAACGGGATCTTTTTATTAAACTATCACAATTATCACCTCGTAATACGTGTAACCAGGCGCTGATACCAAGACTGCAGTACAAATTGTACTGATTTGGATATTTATCCAGAAAACCTGTACCGTTTGGATCAGTTTTTACAAATAAATGTACCATTTTATATCAGGAATGATCCAACGGGATACTAATTTTTCGTAATTATAAATAGCCTTTACCGTATTTTATTTCGTACCAGAAATCATTTGCAAACAGTATTTACAGAGTTTTTACAGAGAAAATACTATAATTATAAACTATTCTTCGTAATCAAACACAAATTCGGAGGCGTTACCGATATCGGATTAAGGCGTGCATATACTCGAATCGAAGCCTGAAAAATTTCCTATCTGATTCAGCCATCAATTTTAACCCAGAATCAAAGGTTATTTTCCTATAAACTGTTTTATATTCGAATTATTAAGAATTAAAAGTGTGAATTTTTGTTCGAGTTATTGTTTGGATGATTTGATGCTTGCATGGTTTAGATCTTTTCTTTCTGATCATTTTGGTATGTCATATGATCGCTTTGGAGTTCAATAACATGTTCAAATTAGGGTTTGATTCTCGAATTGTATAATTAGGGTTTATATTCGTTTGAATGTTCTTGATTAAAATTGGGGGTTTCTTATTTAGGGATTATCAGATGTTCTAAAGGGGTGGGTTTTGTTCCCCTTGAAATTTGTAATCTATTCATATATAGCACGTTATCAGACGATTCCTGGATTGAACGGAGTTGTCGTTTGAAGTTTCGCCGGTTTTTATATAAACTCGCCGGCGGGGAGTTTTTGTTTCGATCGTTTCGATCGATTTCGGATGTGGTTGCAGATTATGTTTACATAATTAAATTGCATATGGTTTATTCTTGAATTCTGCAGTGTTTCACGGCCACTCGAGGCATCTGTCACGTTTCCGGCGAGCTCGGTGTCGCCGGCAATGGCGACGCCGGCGACCTGGTGAAGAAGGTGATCAAACTACAGTTTCACCCCTGTAGTTTGATCAACCTTACAGTTTAGTCCCTGTATTTTTATAAGTTTTAAAAATAAGATTTCTGTTTACAAAACTTGTAAAAATAGTATTTCTGTTTTATTAATTTTTAAAAATAGGATTTCTTTTATAAAAATCATTTTAAAAATTATTTTAATTCAAAAATAAATCTGAATTAATTAGTTAATTAATTTCAGTTAATATTTAATTGATTAATTGGTCAATTAATTCGAATATTAATTGATTAATTTCTTTAATTAATTATTAATTGATTTTATTTAATTATTTAATTAGATTTAATTATTTAAAAATGATTTAAAAATTCCGAAAAATAATTTCGAGCTTTAAAATATTATTTTAAATTGTATTCAAGGCTCGATAATTATTATAAAATTGTTTTGAAGTCAGATTTGGTCAACCGAACCCTGTTTATTAGTCTGAAATTGATCCAACGACCTGTTTTAATTCCGAAAAAATGTTTCAAAAATCATTTTAAATACCCGAAAGCCTGTTTATGACCCGAGACTCCTTTATAAATGATATATCATTGATTGTTTGACGTGTTATATGCTATATGTGTGACTTTTTGATTAACTATTGGTCTATATGTTCGGTGTTTACTTGTTTATAGCGTAATTTTCAATCCGTTAATCGGATTTGGGTGAAACGAAGGGTAGATAGAAGTGTATGTCGAATAGAATCGTATAAGCAGAGTATTTATAGATGCTTATGATATGTGAGCAGAAGAGGCAAGGCGTAGGAAAGGGAAACAGATAATCGAGGAGTAGACGATTGTGATTGGAAGTTAGTGCAGTATAGCAAGCTAGTACCAGGCAAGTGTTCTGAACTTTCTCGAGATATACTGTAGTTGATTGATAATCCTATTTTATATTGCAAGTGCTCTGAAGCACTGAGCCCTAAACCCTGATTCCAGATATTGATCTTGAGCCGTAAACCTAATTCTTTCTAAACCATTGATTATTTATACCCAAATACGAACCTCAAATATACGATACTACTCCACAAATACATACAAACTAAATACCAAATACTGAACCAGATTACTTACATATTCAAACCATTGTATCTTATACTTTGAAAGACCATATTGATCCTTATGAAAATTGAAACCATTTCATTATCGAACATCCAGTGTTGTTTATGATTCTGTTTATTGCTTTACATTGTTTATTTTGTTATTATGTTGGAATTGGATTGTTTTTATAAAATTATGGACCAGATTCGTGGTCAGACCATATAATTGGTCAAGTTAGGCCAATGTGTGCCTTGGATCCAGTAGTTAGAGCATTGTTGTGTGCTTTGCGCGGGGTTAGTGCGTGACTGATCAGCAGCCTAACCTTGGTTTTTAAAATGAAAATATAATATCCAATTCTAAATCATAATTCATTGTTTACTTGATATCATAACCCTTTTCACTTGATGATCATTATTCTCAATTTTGTCATTATGACTTGCTGAGCTAGTTAGCTCATTTGTACGATGTTGTTTATGTTCTTTTCCAGTTAAGAAGGACCCTGTTGGTAACGCGGATCCCCAGTCCAGCGCGAGAGCTAGGGGTTCAGGTTGATCGAGTTAAGCTAGTAGGCACCTTTTGGAGTAATTTAAGTTTGTAAAAGTTTGTAATAATGTTTAATACTCAGTTCTGAGTTTGGATAGTTGGGATTTGAACGGTTTGTAATATAAGTGTGTGTTTGGCTTGTGTGTATACTTTAACCTGTTGCGGTCCGTGGTAGTTGGTAAGTAGGGTCACTGCATATTATTATTATCTTTATTATTATTATAAGGAGGTTATAAATAAGATGTGTGTGTGTGTGGACCCCAAACTTCTGACCCGGGTTTGGAGGGCGCCACATAAATCCTGTAAATTCCTGAGTTGTACTCCTCTGTATCTTCAAGCCTTCTATTCTCCGGGTTTTCACACTTTAAAATATTTCCAGTCTACTCGAGTACAAAACTACTTAACAACATTTCTAAAAATAATACTCCATTTCTTTCACGGATCACTAACGTCTAGTGCAAGAGTCTGGTTCACATATGACTAGTTTCGCTCTCAGGCCGATGTATAATACCCGTACAAACCACCATTAAGTCTTCAACCAAATATAACCAACTTTACTAGGAATCCCTGAGGTCTCCACACTGATTCTGATAACTACTTTGAATGACTCCAACCTTATTTTTCTGATGCCTGAACATATTAATGAACTTCATACGGATCACTGTTGACATCTTCTTCACTGCAGCTAACAAAACCTTTTGTGTATATGCCCAATAAACAATCTGTACTGATTCTAGTGGAACATAGATTATTTCAAAGTCCCTTATTCTATTGAGTTATCTAAACCAATATTGTTGAGTTATACATACAGCTTCAATCTTGCTCAAAAATCTCCCCTTATTTGACTGTTACACCTGACAGTCAAATAATAATGGAGAAGCAACAGTTTGGAGGGTAACTCAACTAACCATAACCAAAAATCTTCAATCAGCTTTCAACTTTGACTTGGAAATAATGATATCTTATATCTACCGCATCTTCTATATATATTCAACTTCAGTAAATAACAAATTCTTTTCTCCCTTATTTAAAGTTGCAGATAGATACGTCTTCCAAATAATGTCTTCAACAATCTTCATATTTTCCCATAAAGTACATAGAAAACATTTTGGAATCCAGAACCAAAACCCAATAATATATCCCCCTAAGATGAAGAATCCCTTCCTTAGTACAATAAAGTTAGAAATCCCTCTTCTTAGTTTCAGAAAGACTATTAGTCATAATCTCTTTCTAATCTCTCCCCCTTAGTTGGGTAATCCTTCAAAATGTATTCATAGTAGAACCTTAGGATCAACCGACCAAGTAAAGAGACTATTTGGTAACCATTTCCTCACAGTGCAAGTTTGTGATTTCTGTTTAGTGATCTCACATTGTGTTTCACTCCACTCTACACTCAAGTGTTTGTCACTCAGTCTCAAGTGTGTCACTCACTCAAAGCTCCAAACATCCAAATGTACCTGCAAGAAAATTGTTTTCAAAGAAAAGTTGCCTTCCACCTTCAAGGATGGAAACTCTCAGTCAA
Source organism: Apium graveolens (assembly GCF_009905375.1). Taxonomy (NCBI): domain Eukaryota; kingdom Viridiplantae; phylum Streptophyta; class Magnoliopsida; order Apiales; family Apiaceae; genus Apium; species Apium graveolens. Next base: position 56,656,200 of record NC_133657.1, read on the forward strand.
GAGATTCAAAAATGTTCCTTCTGAAAGGGGAAATTAGGATTCTTTTAAGTGGTAGAATTCCTAATATCCCTCAACTTCCATGAAGAAGTACACCTTATAAACTCGTCAGATAATATCTGATTCCTTATTTACGAGTTGCAATTTTAACAAAGTCAAAATTATTTCCAAATTTCAATTCTGGGAAGATAACCAATGATCAATGATATGCCATTAGAGATCAAAGATTTATTCTAAAGTCTGTGAGGACTTATCAGAGTCTCCAAGATCTTAACTCAAAAGATCAGAGTCCAAGATCATTTCACATATCATATACTAGGATCTGAGAATTAAGATCGAGCAACTTCCAGGATCATATGTTATCATTCAAGATCAGAGATAAAGAATAGAAACATGATCCAGGATTCAAGCATTACCATTGACCTTGATATAATATAACAACGATTGTTGCGTCAATACCTTCCTTGTGTGTTTGAATCTCACATGTGCATTGGAAATGTTTTAATCAAGGGTAGTGACTCTCATACAGATGCCCTGGCTGACAGGAGAATTTTTAATAGATAACATTATGTTTGGAGAATGCACCTAGTAACTGTTTATATGCCTTTTTCAGCTCTATATTCTTTTGAGGGAATACAGATGGGCTTACAGATGTCTCAGGTTATAAATGCTCCACTTTTTTTGTGAGAGACAGAGTTGTAGGATTGAACTTTCCTTCCTTATGTGGTGCTTCTTGGCACTACCTCCCTCATTCTCAACACAACTCCAATATGAAATGGTATTTTTTTCTAATCACTAAGTTGATATCTCAAGAAAATTAAGTGAATCAGAGCAAAATATGGGGAATATATCAGAGTAAGGTAATGGAATACTGTTTGAGAAGTGTTTGGTTCTAATGACTTGGGTTAGAACCTATGAGGTTTGATAGGCTCTTAGTCAGTTCCTAAAACCACTAAGGGTATTGAAGATCACAAACATCCAAAGTACAATATTAGAGAATTTAGTGATCAAGAACAAAGTGATTTCAGAATCAGAGATCTTTTACCTTTACTTACCACAATACGGATTCATGAAGGATGCCTCAGATGATCAGGCTTTCTGATTCTTTTGACAATGCTACTCAGTCAAATCTCATTAGCTCAGAATAGTTCAAGTTAGTCCAATACAGATCAATACTATAAAGGAAAGAGAGTGAACATTCTTCCGAACTTATAAGACTTGCATAAGGTAATCAGAGTGTTAGGTCCCAATTTGTTTGTAGAAGGGGGGTTGAATACAAACAATACACTTTAATCAAATAAAATGCGGAATATAATTGTGAAACAAAATTCAAGTTAAATAAAACCTTTATTAAACTTGAAAGGTGTTACAACTACGGTATCGGTTACAAGGGATTAATCTCAAATCAATTATTACAAATCTAGAATAAATTCGACATGAACTTTTTCTATTTTTGTAATTAAAAGATCAAATGCTAAATGCGATTTGAGATTAAGTTCTAGGGATTTTAATCCGCTAGATTGATACACAAGAACAAGATAAATATTTCTAGTTGATTGGATTTAACTTTACAATCTAGAAATTTAATCTTGAAGAAAAGCAGATGAAAAATAAGATGTTATGCTTTTGTTTTCTGCTCCTTTTTCTCTTGTGAGTTCTGTTTGATTGGATTCTGTTTTATATTGATCAACAAAAGTCTTCTGCTGCTTTTATCAAACACCGAACTGAAAAATGTACTGGCATGACAATCTCTTTGGCCAACAAGACTTTCGGTATGACAATATTTACAACTAGCAAGACAATCAAAATGAACTAGCAAGACTTTCGGTATGACTATTGATTGTCATACCGATTGTCATATTAGTTCAAATAAATTATCTTGCTGAAATAATAACAGATTTTAATCTAAACAGAAATTCTAATAAGACAATTAAATGTATTGGCATGACTTTCGGTATGACTATCAATTGTCATACCGATTGTCATACTAGTTCAAATGAATTGTCTTGTTTTGAATTTAAGCAGATTTTAAACCAATTAAAATCTTATAAATCCTCAATATTAATTCTAAATTAATTAATCAATTTAATTCAATTAATCAATAAATTAATCTTTGCAGATATAATTTATTTTCTTAATTAAATTATATGACTTAATTAATTAATAGAGAATTAATATAACCCTGAGCAGCATCCATTCTTCTGACAATCTTCTGAAAATCACTGAGACTTATGAATCAATTCCGCCACTTCAATGCTGACACTCGATGTACTGTCTGGTTCATGAGTGACTAACTTCCGTGACGTTTCTTCATGTCTTAACTTTGATACTCTGATTAAATCCTTGTAATAAATGATACCCTGACGAGATCTCTGTCACTTGATTAAATCCATGATCTTGATTTATATCACTGAGGCATGATCAAATTCTTGAACTTCTTCCAGTGAATCTTCAAGTCTGCAGATGAACAATGTTTCTTTATCCTTTGACAGATGTTACTTTGTGAGATCTCTCTGATGATAGATCCACTATTTACTTATTACATTCTTATTTGAGTTGAGTTAAATCCTCGAATAAACGAATAGGCTATGACATATGCCTTTCAATCTCCCCCTATTTGCTTGTTAGACAATAACAACAAATACCTAGAGGATAACTCAACTAACAAATAAGAAAAAGATATAAACAGTAATGCAAAGTAAATAGCAGAAAAGTTCTGGATTATATTTAACATTTTCCAGATTCCAAATGAAATTTACAAGTGAATACAAGATAGATGTTCCTCTAGCCTGAACATATAACTACATTAGACTATCTTGATTCATAAAGCTCTAATCATATTACATTGAGTTTTGAGCTAATTGACTTCAGTTGTCTTCTCTTCTAACTTCACCTTCTTCTAAATCTTGAAGCAATTCCTTGTCAAAGACACGATCCTTTTCTGAAGTGAAGCTTGCTGGTCTGACTGGTTGAACTCCAACTGACTTCAGCTTATTCTTGATCTGATTGTACCTTTTAATATTCTTTTCACAATAAGCTTGAATCAAATCAGCAGCTTGAGTCTTCAACATGGATGAATATCCAACAGTTCTTAAATGATGTTCCATCCAGACCAGATGCTTAGCTGAGTAGTCTTTAAGAGATTGTACATCTAGCTGACAGATTTGAAGACAATCAGACTTAAAGAATCTCACCTGATGAGGATTGTTGACCACTTGAGGACTAGCCCTGCTGGCAAACTCTTTAAGCCTTTCTCGAAGAACTTCATTCAATTCTGAGCTTCTTTTGACTTTGTTTAAAAGAACCCAAATCTCTGACAAAGAACGATTCTCAAATAGATGAAGTGACACCTTGAAAGATCCTTCACTCTGACAATATACAAAAATGCTCATCTCATTTAGGGATCTATCAAAAGCAGCTGTGATCCTTGAGACTTCAGTCTTGATAGCATTCATGTACATGTCATTGTTAGGATTTGAGATTTCCAGCTTGTCAAGAAGATGTAGGAACTGCCTATCATTGTTAGTGCTCAGCTGAGGCATATCAAGTACTCTCCTAGCTTCATCCCATTTTTTACCAATCTTCAGTCTGACATCTCTTCTCCTTTCTTGAGCCTTAATGTCATGAAGACGTTGCTTTTGAAGAGTTTCTGTTCTTTGAATGTCTTTCCTCATGTCAATGATCTGAGAGACCTTCTTGAGTTCAGCTTCTTTTCTTTTCATCTCTGACTGCTCCTTCTGAAATTCTTTCTCAAACAGAGGATCCACTTGAGCTTCTTCTTCCCATTCTCCAAAATCACTTTCCTCTTCAGCTTCAAATAACCCATCTTTATCTTCCTGAACTGGTTCAGTGGGAATGTCAAAAATATCAAAGTCATCCTGTTCTCCACTGTAGTAGACATCATCAGCCTTTCCTTTGTCTCCAGCAGAGGTATCTTTTTCCTTCCCTTTGGCACTACTCCCTTTCTTCTCCCCCTTAGTTGAGGGATCCTCTTCTGACCTTCCTTTGGAACCTCCATCACCTCCAGAGCCTGATCCTCCACCAGACGGTCCTTCAAAATAAGTTCTTTGGTCTTCATTAGGGCAATGAGAATTCTTGATCATGAAATATAGGTGCTTCTTCCCTTCATTGAGATGTTCCATGCCCGTCTCTATCTTTAGAAATCTTGAGGAGTCCAGTGAATGATTCATCTCAACGAGGTCTTCAAGAGAAGTCATTCTTGTATGTAGAGAGCAGAAGTTGGATATGTCATCAGCTGATAAAGTTGGAGTGTCCTGAATGGAATTGAGCTTTGGTATTACAGTGGTCTTGAGATCTGAGATGTCATTCCTTATGATTGCCAGCTGATTGTTGACAGAGGTGGAAGAAGAAGACCGTTCAACCACTTGTGCTTTGAATGCTTGAGCTTCAGCTTGGCTTTTAGCAAGTTCTTCTTTTAGAGCAGCAATTTGAGCTAACAGGTTTTGAGTATCTGTGTCTGTGTGTGCTCTCACCTGAATTTCACTCGTGTTTGGTTCACTCACCTCACGTGCTTGTGTTTCTCTCAATATAATTGCTCGTGAGGAGTCTTCCTGTTGCTGTTCTTCTGTACCTGCAGTAAAAATCACCCTAGCCTCTTCAAGAGAGGTCAGTGGTGGTGCAATGGGAATTCGCGAGTCCCGATCCTCAGTCAAACCTATCATTTCATGTGAAATAGATGTCTGAATTGCTTCAGGGATAGATTGACCGAGTTGCCCTCCACTTTCTCTAGATAAATCTGCGAGTGGAGAATCCCATGAGGGAGCCAGAGGTGTTTGATCTGGGAGGGGAGAAAATGACTCTATTAAGGATGGCGGAGAGTCAGATTTTCCCTCTGAAGCATGTGACTGCTCTTCTGCCGTAACTATGGCAGGCACTGTAACCGACTCTACGTGCACTCCTCGCTCTGTGTCCTGAGTATGATCTGAGGAAGTGTATGGTTCCATTGTGAGTAATGGAATTGTGCTTGACTCAGTACAAGATGCCATGGCCCTATGGCGAATTTCAATAGATGCATCCTGTTGAGAGAATGCCTCTAGTAACTGTTCATTGGCCATTTCAAAGTCCATGTCCTGTTGGGAGGACAAGGATGGGCTTTCAGATGCCTCAGAATATGTTCTTCTTTTCTTAGGAGGAGGCAGAGCTGAGGGTTCACTCATATTTAACAATGTACTACTTCCTAGTAATCTTCTGGGTAACATTTTAGACAGTGGGGGAGAGGTTGAGATAGAATATGACTTTGTGTTTGGCTCTATGACCTGGGATTGAAGCTGTGGTTCTACAACTTCATGGTCAGCCCTATCAACCACTGGGGGTCCTTCAACAGAAGTAGGAAGGGAGTGAGAGTGAGGAATTACTACCTGTAATGGAAGAGCATCTGATGTTGGAGGAGCCTGGGTGGCTTGAACCACTGGAGGTTGAGGTTGCTGTTCATGACCGGGAAGATTGAAAATAGGTAAAGGAATATAAGTGGCCATGAAAGCAGATACAAGTACTGGAACTTGCATGAATTTGAAGGTTGTGTCTTGGCGAGTGTAAATCTTTTTGCTAACTGGAGGGGGTTCGGTTACTGCAGAGTTAGCAAAAAGGGTTTTGTGTTCAGGTGTGAGAAGATGATCTGCTATAAGCATGAGAAAACGAGCATAGTAACATGATACCCTACGATTTGTAGAATGATCACGTAAAGCAGAAGTTAGACGTCTCAAGAGAATGGGAAAAAGTAGTTTGCCAAAATTGATCCTTTGATTGAAAACAACCGCAAGACCAATATACTGCAGAGTGGAAGTGATGTTATGAAAATTGGATTTTGTGCAGTTGGCAAACACTTTGGAAAGTGTATCGAAGAAAATATCCCATTCAGACACCAAATTGGATTTAGAAAGTTTGGTTAAATTGATCACCCCCTGATAGTGAATAGCATGGAAAAAATTTGTGATATCATTTTCCGAGGGTAAATTACAGAAATTGTCTAGTGGAAAATTTAACGCACGATTGACGACTGTTTCATCAACTACATACTGTGTGTTTGCGACGGTGAATGAAAAAGATTTTGAATCATCGGCCACAGTAGAAGTTGTGCAAATCAGTCTAAGAAGATCGACATTTAAAATCACATTTGATTTTATAGCAGAGCTAACAATCGAATGGTCATTTAAAAATCTAATCCAAGGCTTAAATTTTTCAACATCACATTTTTCCGGATTAAAATAACCAACCTGATTATGCGCGACAATTTGGAAATTGAGAGCCATTTAAAATAATAATAAGACACACACTTTCAGAATTTTAAGAATAATATTAAGAAAATTCGAATTAATTAAATTAATTCAATAATTCGAATTAAATTAATTATAATCGAAAAATTTAGACAGGAATGTATCTCGTTAAAATCCTAAACTCACAAACACAGTTGAAAAACCCAAAAGACACAAATCAGAAATTAAAAATAAAAAAAAATAAAAAATAAAAAAATACCCAAAATCAAAAAACAGAAACTGATTTTGATTAGTTTGATTTCTTTTATCAAAAATCCAACAGCACTTCTGTATGTATATACTTGTATGTATATATCACAGAGTGATGAATTGGTATGCTGAGTAAGAACTCGAGCAAAGGAGAATCAAATGGCAGTTTAGTTTGATTTTGATCGAAGAGAGAGAAGAGAGAAAAGATAACTGTTGGAATTTGAAAAGAGAGAAACTGAATGAAAATAAAAACACACATAAACGATTAAGTAGTATAACTGGTATGACAATCCGGGATTGTCATACCGATTGTCATACCAGGTAAAAAGAAAGAAAACAAATAAAAGAATAAATACTAAAATTATAACTGGTATGACAATCTGATAGTCATACCGATTGTCATACCAGTATAATAATAAAAGGAAAATAATTATATATAAGGTTTATAACTGGCAAGACAATTGATAGTCATACCGATTGTCTTGCCAGTATAAAACTGTACTGAATAACATAATAAACAAAATTTAAACTGAAATGACTTTCAGCAAGACAATTTCAATTGTCTTGCCGATTGTCATATCAGCTTTAAACACAGAAACACACATATATAAATATGTACTGGAATAAAGACTTATATAACTTAGTAAAAATATCAGAAAATATTTACAAAATAGTAAAACTGAAATACAGACCTATAATATTTACAGAAACAAAGATAATATATCAGAATTTATTATTTTTATTCTAAAAATAGATTTCTATTGAATTTTAGCAAATAAAATTCATAGAAAAATATTTTTAGAGAAAATAAAATATTCTGAGATATTTTAAATTAACAAGTAGGGAAAATAAAAACAGATAAGATAATATAAATTACATAGAAATAAGCAAGAAATATGATAAAATGATAAAATAAATTTGCAAATGAATTTTTCATTTATGAAAAATTCATTTATAAATTCATTCAAGAACAGATCCCAGATATTAACCAAATTAATCACTAAAACTATTCAACATGCCCAATTTACCAACTAATCTGGTAAATGTGGATTCGTCAAGTGGTTTAGTGAAAATATCTGCTATTTGTTCTTCTGTTGGAACAAAAAATAGTTCAACAGTACCATTCATGACGTGCTCTCTAATAAAATGATACCTGATGTCAATGTGCTTTGTCCTCGAGTGCTGCACAGGGTTGTTGGTGATGGCTATTGTACTTGTATTGTCACATAAAATAGGAATTTTGTTCAATACAGAGTCATAGTCTCGTAGTTGGTTCCTAATCCACAAGATCTGAGCACAGCAGCTTCCAGCAGCAATATATTCAGCCTCGGCCGTTGAGTTGGAAACTATTTGTTGTTTCTTGCTGTACCATGAGACTAGTCTGCTACCTAGGAATTGACAACTCCCTGAGGTGCTTTTCCTATCAACAACACTTCCTGCATAATCTGAATCTGTATATCCGACAAGGTTAAAACCAGATTCTTTAGGGTACCAAATACCTAGATTTGGTGTTCCCTTAAGATATCTTAAGATTCGTTTAACAGCAATGAGATGAATATCTCTAGGATCCACTTGGAACCTTGCACATAAGCATGTAGCATACATAATATCTGGTCTACTTGCAGTAAGATAGAGTAACGAGCCAATCATACCTCTGTAGCTTGTGACATCTACCTTAATGGAGTTTTCACATGGTCCAAGCTTGACAGCTGTAGTTGATGGAGTCCTTGCTGATGCAGAGTCCTCTAGATTGTACTTTTTGAGGAGTTCCTTGAGATACTTGGATTGACAAATAAATGTTCCATCTAACCTTTGATTTACTTGTAATCCAAGGAAGAACTTCAGCTCTCCCATCATGCTCATTTCAAACTTGCTGTGCATTAACTTAGCAAATCTCTTACAGAGATTATCATTAGTAGACCCAAATATTATATCATCCATATAGACTTGGACTAATATAGTATCATTCTTATGTTTTTTAGAAAAGAGAGTTTTGTCTATGACACCTCTAACAAAGCTATTTTCAATAAGAAATTCAGAGAGAGTGTCATACCATTTTCTTGGAGACTGTTTGAGACCATAGATTGCCTTGAAAAGAAAGTAGACAAAATGCAAATGATCTGGATCTTCAAAGCCAGGAGGTTGCTCTACATACACCTCTTCATCCAGCTTCCCATTCAGAAAGGCACTCTTGACATCCATTTGATAAACTTTAAAGTTTGAAAATGCTGTGAATGCCAGAAATATCCTGATGGCCTCAAGTCTAGCCACTGGAGCATAGGTTTCATCATAATCAATGCCTTCAGCTTGAGAATACCCTTTAGCTACCAGTCTTGCCTTGTTTCTTGTAACCACACCATCTTCATCTAGTTTATTCCTGAATACCCACCTAGTACCAACAGCTTTCTTGTGTACATGCCTAGGTACCAGTTTCCAGACTTGTTGACTTTCAAACTGATTGAGTTCATCTTGCATTGCAATCACCCAATCTGGATCAGTCAGTGCTTCTACAATTTTCTTAGGTTCCATCTCAGAAAGAAATCCTGAGAACAGACACTCATTTTGAGTAGCACGCCTAGTTCTGACTCCAACATCTGGATCACCAATAATCAACTCAAAAGGGTGAGCTTTATTCCAGATAGTCTGTCTTGGAAGATTTGATCTTGATGATTCGCCTTGAAATTCATTGTGATGTTGTGTCCTACCAGATGATCCTTCAGTATCTCCCCCTGAGTTGTTGCCATGTTGACTTGAAGATTCTCCGTCAGTAGCAGTGGTATCTTCATTGTTGCCAAAGTTTCCATCACTATTACCTTGAGTATCATCATGATTAACAGGTTCTTCACCAGCAACAACCTCAGGTTCTTGACCATGTTCTGATTCTGAATCTGACGTATCATCAAACTTCAGTTTCTCAGAAGGATCTTCAGTTTGGATACTAGGGAGTTTAGTGTCATCAAATGTAACATTGACACTTTCAGTTACTTTGTGTTGATCAATGATATACACTCTATATGATCTTCTTCCATATCCAACAAAAATACCCTCATATGCCTTTGCCTCGAACTTACCACGACGATCATCTCCATCCTTGAGCACGAAGCATCTGGCACCAAATACATGAAAGTATTTGATAGAAGGTTTCTGTTCATTCAAAATCTCATAAGGAGTTTTCATGAAGTCTTTGTTGATTAGAGTTCGATTCTGAGTATAACATGCAGTATTGACAGCTTCAGCCCAAAAGTACATTGGAAGACCTGATTCACTTAACATCGTTCTTGCAGCTTCAATCAATGTACGATTCTTCCTTTCTACCACTCCATTTTGCTGAGGGGTTCTAGGAGCTGAAAATTGTCTGGTAATCCCTTTGTCTGTACAGAATCCATTGAGAAGTGCATTCTTGAATTTTGTCCCATTATCTGACCTTATTGCTCTAACAGGGACGTTAGAATCTAACTCAATCATCTTGATATGATCAATCACAACTTGTGGTGTTTCATCCTTAGAGTGAAGAAATAAAACCCACGTATACTTGGAATAGTCATCAACTATCACAAGACAGTAACACTTCTTTGACATTGAAAGGATATTAACTGGACCAAATAAATCCATGTGCAATAATTGTAGAACACCAGTTATGGAAGATGTGTCAGTGCCTTTGTGACTTGCTTTCTTTGACTTTCCTTTCTGGCAAGCCTCACATAGTCCTTCTGGAGAGAATTCCAGCTGAGGCAGACCTCTTACCAATTCTCTTTTGACAAGAGAATTCATTGTTTTGAAATTGAGATGAGAAAGTCTCTTGTGCCATAGCCAACTCTCATCTGACGATGCCTTTGCATAGAAACAATTGACTTCAAGATTGCTTCCAGAGTTCATGTCAGCTACGAACAGATTTCCTTTCCGGATTCCCATTAAGGAGGGTTTTTCACTTTTCTTGTGCAGAATCTGACACTTCAGCTTGTCGAATAAAACATTGTAGCCGTTATCACAGAACTGACTAATGCTAAGCAGATTGTGTTCAAGTCCTTGCACAACATATACATTTTCAATGATAACATTTCCAGCTAGCAAACAGCCATATCCCTCCGTTAAACCTTTGCTGTTATCTCCAAAGGTAACCACTGGGCCAGCTTTCTCAACCACATTTGATAGCAGGGCTCTATCTCCGGTCATATGTCTTGACGATCCGCTGTCAAGAATCCACACTACCGATTGTACCTGTTTAATGCCCTGCAATACAAATGGATTAGACCTTCTTCGGAACCCAAGCTTGGCTGGGTCCGGCATACTTGTAAAATTGGCCTTTATCAGGCAAAACAACATTCTTAATTTTAATATTCTCAACGTTCTCAATGACTGAACATTTGACCTTGTGAACAGCCTTGACAAATTTCTGTTTAGGCTTAGGCACAAATGTCTCCTTTCTAGCTTTAGGAGGACTAGCAGTCTTAGACCTATCATGCTTTCTATTATTCACATGCTGACGAGGAGTAGTCTTATCATTAGAAACATGCTTACCATTAAAATAAGCAAACATCAGATTAAAAGCACAAGACATACAATCAGGAACACCACATGCTTTATGAGAAGGATTAACAATAGGCAACTTATGCATGGTAGACATGGCATTTGTGTTATCCAACTCATGTGTGTTTGAGTTAGTCTCAGTTGCTTTCACAACCTTGACTGGAACTTTTGACACACTTGACTTGGAGACAGCTTTCCCATTAGCATTATCTTCAGCACGGATTTCTTCTTGAATAATAAAAGAGGTCTCATCAAATGGTTCAGCAATTGATTCTTTATAGAGGGGTTCATCAACACCCTTAAGCACATGTGGTACTTCTCTGCCTTTAGCACAGACATGAGGAGGGGAGTTTATGCCTAATTTTCCAATAGCAGCATTGTAATCATAACCTATACCAGATGTTTGATTAACAGCTTGCTTATTGTAAAACTCTTTGGACTTCGAACAAGAATTAAAGTAAGCTTTAACCTTAGCCTCAAGACCAGTGATCTTGTCTTTAAGAATAGTTTCAAGTTTTCTATAACAGTCAACTCTATTCTCTAGAAAAGACACTTGATCTTTTAATTTATCTTGATTAATGTGTACAAGTCTTAATTCATTGACCTCTTTCTCAAGGTCTTTGATTTGTTGATTTAACAATTCATTATCACGACGAGCACAATCTAAGGAACCTCCTAGATGATAAACTAATTCAGCATCAGTAAATTTTACCTCTTTTCTTGACGATGAGGTGCTTGCATCACTAGCCATGAGAGCAAGATTCCCAACTTCTTCATCTTCACTGTCAGTATCATCCCAGCTTCTTCCCTTTGCCAGGTAAGCCCTTTCAGATTTACTCTTCTGATTAGAATCATAAGAGTTCTTCCTAGCTTGTTTTGGCTTCCTGCATTCTGTGGCAAAGTGTCCCAACTCATTACAGTTGAAGCATCGAATGGTGCTTCGATCAACCATCCCTGTTTTATACCCACCACTGCTGGTGTTAGAGGATGAAGATCCACCTTTCTGGAATCTGTTGTAGTTGGACTTGTACTTGAACTTGGGATTCCTTTTGAATCTGACATTTGAGAATCTCTTGACAATCAGGGCCATTGACTCATCCTCCAATTGCTCCAGTTCTTCCAAGGAATAATAATCATCTCCTGATTGATTTGTAGTAGGAGAATCAAATTCTGCTACTATCACATTATCTTCAACCTTGGAAGACTGTACCATTCTTTCTGACTGTTGAGATTGTTGTTGATATTGTGGTTGTTGTTGTTGTTCATCAGCTACTAGAGCAGTAGACGTGCTGACCACTCTTCCTTTCCCGTAAACTTCCTTCTGCTGAATCTGCTCCAACTCGTAAGTCTTTAACACACCATAGAGCCTTTCCAAAGAAATCTCACTCAGATCTCTTGCTTCTCTTATGGCAGTGATTCTATGTTCGAGATGAGTTGGCAGTGTTAAAAGGAACTTTTTGTTGACCTCCCTGATGGAATAGTATTTACCATTAATGTTCAGGTTGTTGATCAATGCATTGTACCTCTCAAACACTTCAGTGATTCCTTCCCCTGGATTGGATTTAAAGTATTCATACTCAGAGGTTAGGATTTCTAGTTTGTTCTCCCTAACTTCCTCTGTGCCTTCATTAATAATCTCAATAGTTTCCCAGATATGTTTGGAATCTTTACAATTCATCACATGTCTATTCATCAGGGGATTAAGGGAATCTACTAAGATTAATTGAAGGCTAGCATCCAGGGAAGCTTCTTCTATTTCAGCAGGAGAGAAGTCCTCAGGATCCTTCACATAAGTTCTCGCTTTGGTGATCACCACATCATTTTCTATTATCTCTGGTTCAATAACCATAGGAATTTTTGGACCCTTCTTCAACACTTGCAAATATTTGGGATTAGCAACCTGTAAAAACAGTAGCATCTTCTTCTTCCACATAACATAATTTTCTTTATCGAAAAGTGGAATTTTAACGGTTCCAACTTTTTGTGTAGTCATTATGAATTTTTTGAGTGAATAAAAAATTCAAGAAGTGAAAGAAACACAAAAGTCTAGGATCTAGATTTGTACGTTAATCAGAAGGCTCTGATACCAATTGTTAGGTCCCAATTTGTTTGTAGAAGGGGGGTTGAATGCAAACAATACCGTTTAATCGAATAAAATGCGGAATAAAATTGTGAAACAAAATTCAAGTTAAATAAAACCTTTATTAAACTTGAAAGGTGTTACAACTACGGTATCGGTTACAAGGGATTAATCTCAAATCAATTATTACAAATCTAGAATAAATTTGACATGAACTTTTTCTATTTTTGTAATTAAAAGATCAAATGCTAAATGCGATTTGAGATTAAGTTCTAGGGATTTTAATCCGCTAGATTGATACACAAGAACAAGATAAATATTTCTAGTTGATTGGATTTAACTTTACAATCTAGAAATTTAATCTTGAAGAAAAGCAGATGAAAAATAAAATGTTATGCTTTTGTTTTCTGCTCCTTTTTCTCTTGTGAGTTCTGTTTGATTGGATTCTGTTTTATATTGATCAACAAAAGTCTTCTGCTGCTTTTATCAAACACCGAACTGAAAAATGTACTGGCATGACAATCTCTTTGACCAGCAAGACTTTCGGTATGACAATATTTACAACTAGCAAGACAATCAAAATGAACTAGCAAGACTTTCGGTATGACTATTGATTGTCATACCGATTGTCATATTAGTTCAAATAAATTGTCTTGTTGAAATAATAACAGATTTTAATCTAAACAGAAATTCTAATAAGACAATTAAATGTATTGGCATGACTTTCGGTATGACTATCAATTGTCATACCGATTGTCATACTAGTTCAAATGAATTGTCTTGTTTTGAATTTAAGCAGATTTTAAACCAATTAAAATCTTGTAAATCCTCAATATTAATTCTAAATTAATTAATCAATTTAATTCAATTAATCAATAAATTAATCTTTGCAGATATAATTTATTTTCTTAATTAAATTATATGACTTAATTAATTAATAGAGAATTAATACTAACCCTGAGCAGCATCCATTCTTCTGACAATCTTCTGAAAATCACTGAGACTTATGAATCAATTCCGCCACTTCAATGCTGACACTCGATGTACTGTCTGGTTCATGAGTGACTAACTTCCATGACGTTTCTTCATGTCTTGACTTTGATACTCTGATTAAATCCTTGTAATAAATGATACCCTGACGAGATCTCTGTCACTTGATTAAATCCATGATCTTGATTTATATCACTGAGGCATGATCAAATTCTTGAACTTCTTCCAGTGAATCTTCAAGTCTGCAGATGAACAATGTTTCTTTATCCTTTGACAGATGTTACTTTGTGAGATCTCTCTGATGATAGATCCACTATTTACTTATTACATTCTTATTTGAGTTGAGTTAAATCCTCGAATAAACGAATAGGCTATGACATATGCCTTTCACAGAGTATAAGAAATATATTTAGATCTAATATCCAGAACATAGTATAAGCATAACAAGATTATCAGAGTTTGGTCCAAAAGACTATCAATTAAGTCATAAAATCAATCAATTATGCCAAGAGTATATCCAACAAGTATGCACCAATTGATTAGTCAACACAAGACTAAGACAATTAAAAACTATTCCTAACATAAAATCATGTCACAACTATCACTAGTCATGTTGCATATTTATGCTAGCACAAAACAGACAGAGTTATTCTAGTATAAACAAAGAATTAGAGTGATCAAAGAACCTGCTGTCAGAGTTACCTAGGTTCTGGAACTCAACAATCATACAAAATTACTCAGAAAACATGATACAATCACATAGAGTATAAACAGAGTACTCAATCTAGTTGTACAAAATCTAAACCTATAAATCAGAGTTATGATAGAATCACAAAAGGGATCACATGATCTTAAATCAAAGTGCAAACAATATTGAGATGTGTGTGTGTGTGTGCTACGATAAATATCAATATCATGAGTGTTTGCATCATAGTAAACATATAACATGTAAACATTCAAATAACTCATATATTGCATCAAAAACTCTAACTTACTTACCACTAGCAAATAACATGTAACACATGATAATCAGTTAGCTTTAAAACAAGTTTACAAACATGGATATATATAATGAATATAGATATGTAAAATTACTTTCCCCTCAAAACATCATAATTGGGGTAGTAAAGTTTACTCGCACCAAATTACATTTGTTGATTTCCAATTAATTGGACAAATTCAACATGCCAAGTTCACTAACCAACTTATTGAAGGTGACTTCATCAAGTGGCTTCGTGAAAATTTTTGTAATTTGGTCCATTCTGGGAACAAAATAAAGTTCCACAATACCATTCGTTATGTGCTCTCGAATGAAATAATATCTTATATCAATATGTTTGGTCCTTGAGTGCTGAACATGATTTTTTGAGATTGCTATGGCACTTGTGTTATCACAGTAGATAGGAATATTCTTCAAGTCAAGCCCATAGTCTCGGAGTTGGTTTCTCATCCAAAGAATTTGAGAGCAGCAGCTTCCAGCAGCAATGTATTCAACTTCAATAGTAGATGTAGAAACTGAATGTTGCTTCTTACTAAACGAAGAAACTAATCTTCTTCCAAGAAACTGACAGCTTCCTAAATTACTCTTCCGATCAATCTTACAACCAATGTAATCAGAATCTGTATAGCTGATGAGATCAAAGCCCGTATCTTTAGGATACCAGATACCTAGATTCGGTGTACCCTTCAGATATCTGAAAATTCTTTTTACAGCTATCAGATGAGATTCCTTCGGATCAGCTTGGAATCGTGCACACAAGCATGTAGCAAACATAATATCTGGATGACTTGCAGTCAGGTAGAGTAATAATCCAATCATGCCTCGATAATAAGTGATGTCCACCTTCTTACCAGACTTGTCTTGATCAAGTTTTGTGGCAGTTGCCATCGGAGTCTTAGCAGGTGTTGAATCTTCCAACTGATATTTCTTTAGATTATCTCTGATATACTTTGTTTGACAAATGAAGATACCAACTGATTTCTGACTCACTTGAAGTCTAAGAAAGAAGTTTAACTCACCCATCATACTTATCTCATATCTACTCTGCATAAGCTTAGCAAACCTTGCACAAAGTGCATCATTCGTAGACCCAAATATAATATCGTCAACATAGAATTGCACAAGTATGATATCATTTTTATGATTCTTATGAAACATAGTCTTAATTATGACACCTCTAGTGAAAACATTTTCAAGAAGAAATTATGAGAGAGTTTCATACCATGTTCTCAGCGCTTGCTTTAGACCATAAAGAGCCTGGAAGAGAAAATAGACAAAATCTTCAAACTCGGGATCTGTGAAACCAGGGGGTTTCTCCACATAGACCTCTTCTTCAAGCTCACAATTCAGTAAAGCACTTTTCACATCCATCTGATATACCTTGAAGTTTGAATGCGCTAAAAATGCTAAAAACATCTTGATGGCTTCAAGTCTAACAACTGGTGTAAAGGTTTCATCGTAGTCAATCCCTTCTTCTTGAGAATATCGCTTAGCAACCAGTCTTGCCTTGTTCCTTGTTACTAATCCACCTTCATCAAGCTTGTTTCTGAAAACCCATTTTGTGCCAATCACCGATTTTTCTTTAGGTCTGGGTACAAGCTTTCACACTTTCTATCGTTCGAAGTGATTGAGTTCCTCTTGCATATCAATCACCCTATCAGGATCCCCAAAAGCTTCATCTACTTTCTTTATCTCCATTTTAGATAGAAACCCAGAATAGAAACATTTATTTGATGTAGCTCTTATAGTCTTGACTCCACTATCTGGATTACTAAGTATCAAGTTCCGAGGGTGGTCTTTAGTCCATACTCTATGTCTTGGTAGACTATCCCTTGATGACTCAGCATTTTCATAATTGTGTTATGTCTGACTACCGGATCTGTGTTCTTCTCCTTGTTCTGCTCCCCCTGAGTTGTTTCCAGCCTGATCTCCAGAATCTGAAGCTTGAGGACTAGTCCCTGAGATAGTGTGACTATCATTACTTGTCTCATGACCATTACCTTCAGAGTCTGCATCAGAATTATGATCATCAGGATCATTTCCATTGTCATTGTTATCTGGAACAACATCAGGTTCATCTTCTCCATCGGAAATATCTTCAATATCAAGATTATCACTGTCATCTTCCTTCTGAATGCTTGGGAGCTTGACGTCATCAAATGTTACATTAAGGCTTTCCACAACCATTTGATCACTAATCACATACACCCTGTAAGCCTTTGACTCCAGAGAATAGCCCAGAAAGATACCTTCTTCAGCTTTAGCATCAAACTTTCCAAGATACTCATCATTCTTAAGCACAAAACGCTATCCTCCAAACACGTGAAAGTATTTCACCGTTGGTTTCTTGTTGGCCATTAACTCATAAGGGGTCTTCTCATACATCTTGTTGATCAGGGTTCTGTTTTGAGTATAGCATGCAGTGTTAACTGCTTTAGCCTAGAAGTAGGTAGACAAATTGGCTTCATTAAGCAAAGTCCTTGCAGCTTCAATCAATGTTCGATTCTTCCTCTCAACCACTCCATTTTGTTGTGGAGTCCTTGGTGCTGAAAACTGTCTTGAGATGCCCTACTCAACAAAGAAATTATTTAGCTTAGCATTTCTAAATTTTATTCCATTATTTGATCTGATTGTTCGCACAGGCACTCCAGCTTCTAACTCAATCTTGTTGATGTGATCAATAATCATATCAGGTGCTTCATCCTTTGAATGTAAGGATAACACCCACGTGTATCTAGAATAGTCATCAACAATCACTAAGCCATATTTCTTTCTTGACATAGACATGACGTTGACAGGGACAAACAAATCCATGTGAAGGAGTTGTAGTGGTTCAGTGATGTCAGTCATTATCTTCTTCTTGTGTGATGCCCTCTTTGACTTTCCCTTCTCACATGCTTCATAAAGTCCATCAGGACTGAATTCCATCTCGGGCAATCCTCTCACCAATTCCCTCTTAACCAAAGAATTCACGGTCTCGAAGTTCAAGTGGGAGAGCTTCTTATGCCATAACCAACTTTCATCTGGAGAGGATTTACTATAGAAACATATTACTTGACCATCTGCATAATTCCAGTCAGCTACGAACAGATCACCCTTTCTAACTCCATTGAGAGTCAGCTTTTTCATTCTTATAATTAGAGATCAAACACTTCTCCTTCTTGAACAAAACTTCACATCCTTTGTCATAGAACAGACTTATACCGAGGAGATTATGCATAAGACCTACAACCAGAGAGATTTCTTTAATGATGATATTGCCAATTTCCAAACAGCCATATCCCGTGATATAACCTTTGTTGTCATCTACAAAAGTAACCATTGGGCCAGCTTTCTCAACCACCTTTGATAGCAGGGCTCTATCTCCAGTCATATGCCTTGAACATCCACTGTCCAGAATCCACATGACCTTCTTCTGCTTAATGCCTTGAAAACAAAAGTGATTAAGTTTTCTTTGGTACCCAAACTAAGTTGGGTCCAGAAAACTTAGAAGCATTTGAATATATAAAATTTATCTTAACAGAATTGACCGGCTTAACAGTTTTGCTTTATCATTGATTGTTTCCTTGTAACTTTCAGAAGCACCAACAGACTTGCTCTTAGGCTTCTTGATAGGTGCCACTTTCCTAGCTTTAGGAGGGCTTAAAGTCTTTGATCTACCAGTGTTCTTACTAGCATGCTTATCATGTTTATGAGATGTGTTGTGTGAGTGTGTGGAATCAAGATAAGTGTGCATGAAAGAAACTACACATGGAATGCAAATAGATTTATCACACTTAGAAACTTTAGGCATGTTATGCATATAAGCATTATTAACATTGTCTACTTTAACCTTTATACAAGCATGAGTAAGGTGACCAGAAGAACCATAGTTATTACATAACTTCCTAAGGCCATTAGTTCCTATCCTGCCATTTCTACTTCTATTCTTCTTAGCCTTGGAAGTAAAACATAGTCCGGAAAAAGATAAGTCAGATTCACTAGCAACAAATATAGGTTTCTTTGCCTTTTGTCTCCTTGAGAGCTCGAGATCCTCAACAAAAATCTCATGATGAATATAAAGATTATCTTCATCAAAGGGATCAACAGTAGATTTCTTAAACAGAGGCTTCTTAGCTTCCTTAAGAATATGAGGTGTACCAGGGGGATTAACAACTTTCTCTACAGGGTCATTTTCAACTACTCGTTTCTTAGAAGCTTTTCTAAGTTCGTCGTAGTCTAGACCTATCCCTACCTTCCCACCTACTACTTGATCATCTATGAGCTTCTTAGAAAGATTTACAGAATTAGTAAAATCATGCAATTTAATTTCTAATTCTGCATTCTTGTTCTTATGCTCTTCCTCTGTCTCAAGGTGATTAGTAATCTTAAGCTCTAAATATTTATTGGTTTGCTTAAGATTCTCAACACTGACCCTATCTAGAACTAACTTATCATTTTTATCTTTAACTTTCTTTAGTTCTACTTTAAGGTCTTCGACATCAAGCAGAGTACATCTTAGTGTAGTACTAACATTTCTATACACTTCTTTTACAGCATCATGTTGTTCAATGCATTCCTTTGTATTGCACCGTACCTTAAGATAGTGATGAGAAACAACATTTCCATACACTAGGACAGTCTGCCTGAAGGCGACACAGTGTTCATTCTCACACAAGTTATCTGGAGGTAAAGCACGAGTAGTTGGAAATTTTACCTGAGAAAAAGATTCTGCAATTAATGCTAGATTTCCATATTGCTCTTCTTCATCATCGGTGTCATCCCAGCTCTTCCCTTTAGCAATGTAAGACTTCACTGGGTATTTCCTTGAGCTACCTGAATCATTCTTCTGATAAGATTTTCCTTTATCCTTTCCTTGCTGAGACTTTCTACATTCAGTGGCAAAATGCCCAGCCTCATCACAATTGTAGCATCTGAACTTGCTTCTATCAACCATCCATATCTTGTAACCTGATCCAGAAGATGAATTTGACCTCTTACCACGATTTCTGTTTCCAGAACCACTAAAGCCTTGCTTCCTTCTAAACCTGATGTTACTGAACATACCAGCTAAGTTGGCCATAGTAGAGTCTTCCATTCCTTGCAGCTCTTCAATAGTGTGGTAGTCACTAGGATTACCATAGAAGCTTCCATCATCCATCTCAACTTCAAAGAGCGCTTCAACTTTAGACTTAAGCTTTTCAGCAGTAATGTCAAGCTCTTTGATTCCACTGGATACAAGAGCAGTTGTCTTGAGTAGTTCAGAATACTTGCTGTTCCACCACCATAGATGATCTTTCTTTGTTACTGCTCTATTTTATGAGTCTTCATCTTGCCATACAACTTTTCCAGTGTCATGGTTTCAAAGTCAACACGCTCACGAACAGATGAAGCCTTGTTCTCAAGATGGTGAGGTAGGATAAGCATAAATTTCCAGTTGACTTCTCTCTGATGATAAGTCTTGCCATAAATACTCAATTCCTTTAACAACTTGTTTAGTCTTTCAAAGACCCGAGTTATACTTTCTCCAGGCAAGGACTTAAATGCCTCATATTGTGAAGTCAAGATATCCATTCGATTCTGCCTGACATCTTCAGTTCCTTCCATATGCAATTCTATGATCTCCCACATGTGCTTGGCACTCTCACAGACTATAATTTGGTGACTTATATCATCATCCATCGAATCCACCAACATAAGCTGCATGACTTCATCCAGAGCTATCAGTTCTTTGTCACGAGCACTCCATTCTGCTTTAGGACATGACAACATCATATTAGGCAACTCCGGATGATCCTTCATCGACACATGTCTTCCTTCTCTTAATACGCTCATATACTCTGAATTTGACGCTCGAATATATAAAAGCATTTTCTTCTTCCATAGATTGTATCTCGATTTATCAAACTGAGGAACCTTAATACTACTGACCTTCTGAGAACTCATCTTTTCAGATCTAAGAAAAATTCGCAATAACTCGTCTCAAAATATGATAACCCAGTCAGCCAACAATACTAAAACAGTCAAGTCAAAACCAACAAAATCCAAAATTAGATCTACACACCGAAAGCACTCCCAGACTCCGTACAACCAAAATCAACAACAAAACTTGCTAATATAACGGATCAGATCTGTATATCGATCAACAAGCTCTGATACCAATTGTTAGGTCCGAAAGGTACATACAAAGGGAGGTGAATGTATGTTTTTCGTTTTCTAAAATTAATTGCAGCGGAATATCAAAACTAAAACGAAGTAAATACACAAAGAGATTTTGGGTAAATAATCTTTTTATTAAAAAGGATAAATACCCGGAGGTTTGCTTACAACTCCAAATACAAATATTCAGAGCAACAAATATAAAAAGAACCAATGCAATGTTCTATCAATCTAGGGTTCTTTTTATCACTCTAAAAATCCATAGCTCTTTTACCAAATGTTAATCAATACACACAAAGAGGCTACAAATAATGAATGTTATAATAGGTAAGACTTGGATGTGGTGTAAATCAAATTTGGCAGCACTTCTCTCCTTAATTTCAATAAATGAAATCGAAAAATTCTCCGAGAGTAAATTTCTGTAGAGCTTCGTTTCTTGAATGTGCTGAGAAGTTATTTACCAATCTGCTGAAAATTTGGCTATATAGAATGTAGATTGTGGAGAAGAGATAGGAGGAACACATGGCTGATTTGAGTCCATACATTTTGAATATTACAGCTTGCAAATCTTAACTTGTGACCTGTAAATACAATTTCATTTCTTTTGGTTTTGTACAACCTTTGACCTTGAACAACCCTGTAACCTGCGACTTAGAAGTTTATTCTATCCTGCGACATTCCATTTCATTTTTATTTGACAGCTAACCGGAGACCAAATGCACATTATTTCCTTTTGTGTTTTGAACAAAATAGAAGCACATGCATTTGATTTCTTTTTCGGACAAACACAAGCGAGCAAGCAAACATGAAAACCAAGAAAGGTTTGTGTGATCCACGCACCAAAGCAGAACTGGGATGGAAGTAACTAGGCGCCACGTGCGCGTCTTCTTGCAACACAGATTCAAACAAACACCTGCTTCATTTCTTTTGTTTTTGACAGAGTTTTCAGGCGGGTCCCACGTGGAAATCAAAATAAAGATGCCATACTTGTTTCTTCTATTTTATAATTAAACAACCCTGCCATTTGAGCACGGTTGGATAGCTCAAGTGGTAAAGGGCTTATCCTCTGTCGTCCCAGATCCTGGGTTCGATCCTGGCTCACCCCGAGAATTGTTGAGAACAGATACTCATTTGTAAGGCTATAAGCCAAAATTAGTCAAAAAAAAAAAAAAAAAAAAACAACCCTGCCATTTTTCTTTCCTTTGTACAAAAAAATCAGTTCGTCCGTAGTCGTAGTTTTCTTTTATTTACTATATCAACAAATTCGAGCACCTGCCAGTTCTGTTTTCTTCCTTTGCAAACTTAATTCTTTTGATTTCTTTCTTTTATGTGCGAAATCAGAATGCATGCATGTGTTCAGGATCTGGCTGGCAGGACTTAAACAAACAAATAAATATTTGATTTTTAACAAATAAATAAACAAATGAATAAATTAGTTTTCATTTATTTATTTAAATTAAAAATCAAATATTAATTTATATAAAATCAATTGGTGATGTAATGAATGAATAAATAAATGAATTGATTTCCATTTATTCATTTAATAAAAGATCGGCCATTGATTAAATAAATCATGTAAATTCTCAAGCTGTACTTACTCCTCTGTATCTTCAAGCCTTCTAATCTCCGGGTTTTCGCACTTTAAAATATTTCCAGTCTTCTCGAGTACAAAAACTACTTAACAGTATTTCTAAAAATAATACTCCATTTTCTTTTACGGATCACTGACGTCTAGTGCAAGGGTCTGGTTCACAGACGACTAGTTTCGCTCTCAGGCCTTCATATTATACCTGTACAAACCACTGTTTAACCTTCTACCAAATATAACCAGCCTCACTAGGAATCCTTGAGGTCTCCACACTGATTCTGATAACTGCTTCGAATGACTCCAACCTTATTACTCCGATGCCTGAACATATTAATGAACTTCATACGGATCACTGTTCACGTCGTCTTCACTGCAGCTAACAAAACCTTTTGTGTATATTCCCAATAAACAATCTGTACTGATTCTAGTGGAACATAGATTATTTCAAAGTCCCTTATTCTATGTTGAGTTATCTATACCATTATTGTTGAGTTATACAAACAGATTCAATCTTGCTCAACAAAAGAACGACTCAAAATGGTGCTCAAGCAATCAAGTTCATCTAATTCATAAGCCAGTAAAATATTACAGATTTAACCCAAATATCCAGCTATACAACTATCCAACACAAATATAATCACCAATTGAACAAACCAATTATCAATAGAACAAACAAAATATCGAAAAGAGAATATACAACTGAAACGATAAGACATCAAAATCTAATCACCCAAGTACCCAAAATAGTCGAATATGCAATTAATATCCATTACATAACAAAAAAAATCCAATATTATAAAAACCCTAGTTAATAAAACTATTACCAGAGGTATTGCTGATGCTGAGTCCGGCTTCATTTGATTGAGTTTTTGGCTTCATTTGCTATCTCAGAACTTAGAATACAATAATAGATAGATGCGATTGATTAGGTGAGGGTTTAGGGATTTAAGTTGAGAAGATGAATAATTCAGTTTAACTGAGTCGATGAATGAGTAAGATCTGATTGAGATTAAGGTGATGATGAATTGGAGAAGTGTAATTTTGTATTGAGAGAGAGAGAAAGAAAGAAATGGTTAGTGGGAGACAGGGTTACGGTTAGAAATGATTCAGTGTATTTCAAATGTGTTTAATTTTCCCCCAAGCTGATTTCCATCTTCATTTTGTTTGAAATTTTTATTTACCGCCTTAGTTCAAATTTTAGCCGGCCAAATGTAAGCGATCTAACAATTTTTTTAACTTTTTATATATTTTTTATAAATAATTATTAAAATTTTATGAAATTATACACATTAATATTATTATATAAAAAATTAATATAAAAATTATTTGAATTTATCGAAATAATTAATAAATAATTTTATATTTAAATAAACTATTTTACTTGTTACAAAATGTTCATAAGTCAATTATTTGATGTAATATTACTTTTCAAGACAAATCCATGAATTATTTATCCAAATCAAATATTTATAAAAATAAATTTTATTTTTGGTTTAATTTTTTTTTCTATTCTTAGTATTTAACAACACATTATTTCATGTTACCTTTACTTAACACCTCACTGGCCTATGGCACCATAGTACTATAGTTTTAGTAACCCGCATAGTGTAGGTGTTGTAATAGGGTGAAAATTTCACATCTATAGTAACATAATCTAAGGTAACACCCCTACTCAAATATTCAGTTAGGCCATTTATGGCGTAGTGTTCTTGTCTAACTTAATCTTAGAGAGAAGTCCTATATTTTTACCGTTCTTGTCTTGCATTTTAGGATCTTCTTTTATTTTAGCAGGGACTCTAGGTTCAGCCTTTTCTTCAACATTATTCTTAGAGGTAGAACCAAATTCATAGAATGACTTAACTCCTCTTTCATCAGTTCCAACAAACTTAACTGGAGTAGTGTTATTAATGGATTTATTGATATTCATATTAGCAAATTTGTTATAACCTAGACATTTTTTCCAGTTCTTATCACTGATGAAATCATGAACTTTCTTTCCTGAGGTCATCCAAGTCTTAAACACTTCTCTTTCCTGTTCTAGAACTTTCTCTCGTCTAGCATACCTGATGTTTATCTGAGTTTCATTATGCTGTGCTTTCTTACATGCTTTTTCATGTTCATTTATGCATACTAACTCAACTTCTAAGAACTCATTTCTTTCTTTAAGCATCTTATTATCAGCAATCAAACTATCACATTCAATAGTCCTAAATTTAAAAGTAACATGCAAAGAGTACAAGAAAGTTTTCATTTCAGACACATTATCAATATCGACAGGAAATATAACTGAAGGTACCTTATCAGTTCCTGAGGCATTCTCTCCATGAACTTCCATGAGTGCATAACATTCATCATCATTGTCAGTTTCTGATGAATCTATCTAATCTTTGTTAGAGTTTGTTGTGACCAAAGCTTTTCTAGTTGTCTTGGGGCACTCACTAGCCAGATGTCCCCTTTCATTACAGTTGTAACATGTCACCTTGGCCTTGTTAAACTTCCTTTCCTTGTTGTTCTGATCATCACTCTTTCTGAACATGTCTTTGCCTTGACCAGAGAATCTTTTATTGAAACCACCTTTCCTTTGTGGTTTTCCAAACCTCATCCTTCTGAAACCTTTCACCAGTATTGCAGCTATCTTAACCACTTGAGAATCATCCATATCGATTTCAGAATCCTTGTCAGTATCTGTGTCAGGATCTGATGCATCATCAGTATCTGATTCTTCCACAATGTTCCTTCTCCGTGACCTCTCACTTATCTTTTCCTTGCCTTTGCGAGTCTCAGCATTAAGTGCCACAACCTTCATCTTCTGACCTTTTTTATTTTTCATTTACAGGATCTCCAAGTCACGAGTCTTCAACATCCCATACACTTCATCCAGAGTCAGAGAATCAAGATCATATTGATGCCTGATTATTGAGGCCTATGTACCCCAATCTTCCGGAAGAGCTCTCAGATATTTGGTGTTTGAGTCTTCTCTTTCATATTCTTTTCCAACCAATGATAGATCATTCAGTAGTGTCAGAAATCTATCATATATGTCAGTAATTGACTCATCAGCCTTGGCATCAAATTGCTCATATTCTTGCACAAGAACAACTCTTCTATTTTTCTTTATTTCCATCGTACCTTGGCACTGTGTTTCCAAGGCATCCCAGATTTCCTTTGAAGTCTTGAAGGCAATAACTCTGTTTGACATCACATTGTCCAAACTATTGTGCAGAATATTCTGGACTTTAGCATCTTTAAGCATAACAACTTTTTCAGCATCTGACCACTTTGATTTTTCTTTTATGGCATAGTGTTCAGGAGCATTTGCAGATATAGCCACAGTTTTCATAGGATATGGAGGTCCTGTTTTGTTGATATCAATATATGCATCATCAATAGCTTCAAGGAACATCAACATTTTTAATTTTCATGTAGAGTAATCAGCTTTCTTCAGGATGGGAATTTTCATGCTTTCATATTTACTTCAAGATATCTTGACCTTTGCAAATTAACAGTTAATTTGAACGTTCTGATACCACTTGTTTCCCAGTAAAGTAATTGTTTAAAGGGGGTTGGATACAATTACTAAACAAATAGATGTATTATGAAAGTAAAGTAAGAACATATGAATCAAATAACAATTTATATTGATCTTTGATAAACTGTTACAAAACTCTCTCAAGAACAATATTCTTAAGAGCTTCTAGGTTATACGAATACTCGAGTTGTGCACTACACATTGTGATAACTGTAATATCCCATATTTTCAGATATTATTATTATTATTATTATTTGAAATTGTTTATGTGATCTTTATGTGACTTTTAGTGAATTATATGATAAGTGGAATTGATGTTTGGATGTTTATATGTGATAAATGTTGAGTATTTATTTTTCTATGTCTAGAATAAAATATAGATAATTGTGATATTTTCCTGGTAATTTTTGGAAAGTTATATGATTTTATATTGATTTATGAATTTATTAGTTATTTTTTGAATAATTACAAAACTATTTTATAAAAACCGGGAATTGCCCAACCTCAACCGTTTTTATGTTTTTGCAACCCGAAACTCTTTCAAAAATTCCTTCCTAATCTAATATGGATATTCTGAACATTTTCCGTTTTTTAACTTTTTCGATCCGGATTACGGTTTGACCTGTGCACGTCCCGGTGTAAAATTTTCGATACAATAAATGTTTTGATAAATTAACAAAACCCGTATTATCGAAAGGCGGATATTATTACATTATTTTTGTATAAAGTGTTTTATAAGAAGCCCGATTTTGATAATTATCCAAATCTGATATTAAATTGTATCGTCTTATAGTTACTTAGCGGCTAAGTAACCTATTTTCAGATCCGATATGATCCAATATGATACTTGTTACTTGTTTAAGATGCATTTATATGAATTGATCCGTAATTTGAACGCGTGCTTAATTGTGTCTTTATCAAGTTACTCATTTTATTTCGTTTCCTGTGCGTTTGAATGCATTTTATTTATTTTCCGGGTTTTCTGTTAATTTAGGAATCATTTCTGTTTTTCAAAAATCAGCGGATCGGGACACTACCGGGACGTCAAAGCCCACAAAATTTACGTTTTTATTTTTATAAAATCAATCGTATTTCAAATACCCAATATTTTTGCATTTTTGAATTATTCACAATTTTTGGGGAATTATGATATAAATTTGATATTTTATTACTTTTAAAATTATTTCCCCATAATTATTATTTTTGAGCCTAATTATTTTAATTAAGTGATAAAAACACCCTTAATTGATTTTGGGATATAAAATTTCAGAAAATATAAATAGCTACATTTGTTTATTGTTTTTATAATTGTCAAAAAATTTATCAAAATAGAAATCATATTTGTGGGGGTGATAATTTGTTATTCCTCTTCATCTTATGATTCTGAAAGATAAACTAATCCGTTTGTGATGCTCTGATACCGACCTGTAACGCCCCCAAATCCGGGGTCAGAGGATTTGGTCGCGTTACAGGTCGGTATCAAAGCATCAAAAACGGATTAGTAAATCTTTCAGAATCATAAGATGAATAGGAAGAGGAAATTATCACCCCCACAAATATGATTTTTATTTTGATAAATTTTTGACAGTTATAAAAATAATAAACAAATGTTGCTATTTATATTTTCTGAAATTTTATACCCCAAAATCAATTAAGGGTGTTTTTATCCCTTAATTAAAATAATTAGGCCAAAAAATAATAATTATGGGGAAATAATTTTAAAAGTAATAAAATATCAAATTTATATCATAATTCCCCAAAAATTGCAAATAATTCAAAAATGCAAAAATATTGGGTATTTGAAATACAATTAAATTTATAAAATAAAAACGTAAATTTTGTGGGATTTGACGTCCCGGTGGTGTCCCGCTCCGTTATTTTTGAAAAACAGAAACGATTCCTAAATTAACAGAAACCCCGAAAACAAATAAAATGCATTCAAACGCACAGGAAATGAAATAAAAGGAGTAACTTGATAAAGACACAATTAAGCACGCGTTCAAATTACGGATCAATTCATATAAATGCATCTTAAACACGTAACAAGTATCCTATTGGATCATATCGGATTCGAAAATAGGTTATTTAGCCGCTAAGTAACTATAAAGCAATACAATTTAATATCAGATTTGGATAATTATCAAAATCGGGTTTCTTATAAAACACTTTATACGAAAATAATATAATAATATTGTAATATCCGGGAAAAATTATGTGAGTATTATATGTTAAATAAATAAATATTATGTGTTTTATAAACTTAAAGTAATTATTGTCAAGATATTAGATGTTACAGTTGTTATGTGTATTTTTGTGCGGGTCAGAAAATTTTTTGATTGATTAAAATGTGTTTAACTGCAATTATATGAATCGTTATGCAATTCGAACTCGAATTACTTGCATATTTAGTAAGGTATTCGTTTTATTTCATTTTACGCGTGTTTCAATACATTTTATGTGTTATCGGGTTTTTCTGGTAATTTAGGGATCGTTCCTGTTTTTCAAAAATCATCGGACCGGGACCCCACCGGAACGACAAACCCCACAAAATCAGTGTTTTCATTTTATAAAATTATTCGTATTTCAAATACCCTTTATTTTTGTATTTTTGAATTATTCGCAATCTTCGGGGAATTTTGACATTAATTTTGTATTTTATCGTTTTTAAAATTATTCCCTGTAATTATTATTTTGGGGCTTAATTATTGTAATTAGGGGATAAAAACACCCTTAATTTATTTTAGGGTATTAATTTCTGTAATAATATAAATAGCTGAACAGAAATTATTTTATTCATTTTATTTTATTAAAAATTTAGAAAATGGAATTTAGGCAAGAACAAATTTGGGGGTATAATTGTGTTCATCACAAAGAATCGATGATATTGGGAGATTGAAGGATCCTCTATTGATGCTCTTGTAACCAAAATAACCCTTGTTTCGAGCCCGTTCTTTTGGTACCAAAATCACGAATTGAGGGTGAGTATTCTGTAAAATCGATTTTTTTAGTTTTGTTCTTGAAATCGTTCTTGAGTTGTGTTGATGTTTGATTGATTCTGATGTTACAGATAGCTTTAGATGATGTTTTCCAGTCGTTTTGATTATAAATATGTGTTGTTTGATTCCCGGAGTGCTAAATTCGAGTTCTAAGTTTTTATAGATTTTTCCAATCGATTTTCTTGATTATTGGGATGTTCTTGATGGCTGTTGATGATGTGGATAGATTATAATTGTTCTAAGCTTCATTTTGGTAGTTGAACCATCGAATTTGGTTTGAAAATGAAGCTTTTCAGTAGTTGGGTGGTAGTCGCCGGAGTTTGGCGAGTTTTGGTCGGGGAATGGTTTCCCGGGATCGAATGAAGGTGATGGTGATGCAGTTGCATTCCTGGAGTGATAAGGATGAGTTTACGGTCAAAAATCGTGAAAAACAATAGGTTATTAGGGGCCGTTGAGTCGCCGGAAGTTCACCGGGACTCGGCCGGAATCTGGAATTTCCAGAAATCGGCGGGCCTCCGGTCGTCTTCCTCGCGAACTCCGGCCGAGCTCCTCCCTGTTTCCTCGCCTGTTGATTCAGTAGAAGAGAAGACAGAAATAGAAAACCTGTTTTTGTATTTTGTTTTCCTTTTTTTTCAAAATTCATTTTATTTTCTAAAATTCATTTCTTTTAATTTAAAATTATTTATTTATTATTCGTAAATTTTAAAAATCATTTAATTATTTATTTTAAATCCTAAAAATTATTTTCTTTTATTATTTTCAAAAATCTAATTTGATTTAATTATTTATAATTTATTTTAGTTAATTATTTATGAATTTAATTAATTGACTAAAAATCATTTAATCAATTAATTTCATTTATAAATAGTTAAATAAATGTAAATTATTTATAATTAATTTAAATAATTTCTAAAAAATATTTTTAGGCTTTTAAAAATTATATTTAGATATTTAAAAATCAATTAATATTATTATTAATTGATTTAAATCTATTTATTTCTTATTTTATTTATATTAATTAAACCGTTCGTCCGTTTAATACGAAACGAACGCGTATAGACTCAGAAAAATATTGCGCTTTCAATAAAAATAATTTTGAGTCCTAATTTCTTTTGTATTGCAATGCTATTTGATTTGTGTATCACCTTGAGTCGATAATTGATCGGTAGATATTATTATTGACCTGACTTTCATTCTGAACGCACTGAGACATATCTTTCAACGATCTGATCTATGTATTACATGAATTATGTGATTACGTGTTATATGAATACCATGATTATGTGTTACGTAATATGCATGCTATCTGTTTACAGTTTTAGAATACCATGCTTAGTTATAAACGATCGGGTAGATGTCAAGACGTATAGTTACGTCGATTGAGTTTGGTTCTGTCATTTAAGATAGTCCTTTTGTTTATAGAATCGAGTAGCAAGGAGTGTAGTCAAGTGTTAGACGAAGATAGTAGCCAGCAGCTATAAGCAGAGTTATAGAGAAAGGTTATTGAGCATACCATGCAAGTACCCCTAACTTCACTTATCGTTCAAGTGATGTTCATTTCGAATTATATTATGCAAGTACCTATATCTTCATTTATCATTCAATTGATATTGACTCTGAACTTTGTTCTTTCAATTTCCATACTATTCTAAGTTCGGAATAGTTAAACGTTTTATATTTCGCTATAAATTACCCTATACAGAGAAACATTGAATTGAGATTAGCGAATAACTAATTGTTCTAGTTATTTCGCCATCGATTGTTAAGATAACTCTAGACCATGAGAAATGGAGGGTTATATGGTAAAGGATGTCCTTTGATTCGGCTCCTTTGATCAAAATGTTTTATGGATTGGATGAATGCGTAAGTGACCGGGACGGACGGTCCAGCGGAGGGTTATTTCTATGTGTTGTATGAAATATTATGACACCATTTTTGCCACAGGCAGGTATATTGCCTTTTTATTTGAGTACTCATGTTTTGGGGATATGTTTCTATGAATCATGACCTTGTGCTATCACACGGGATGATCAGCATGTGATAGTACGTCCGTCGGAGTTAGATTCCAATCTAAAAATTATCGTTTATTGCTGATAGCTTGTGAAGCTTTTATTATTGATCAAATATTACTGATTTTATCCTGCTGTTCAGTTATTACCAGAATGTGGGTTATCATTTCAAGCACATTTTATATTGCTTGCTGAGCATTTCTTTCAGCTAAGCCAGAGCAGGTTTGAGATCCAGGTTTGATCAGAAGTCGAGTGCTTGTAGATAGTTTGGTGTGTATTCCAGGTAGACTATTTTGGGACGCTTGGATAGTCTAGAGGTTTGTAATAAAATTTGAATAAATTGTAAAACTTATTAGACTTATGGTTTGTAATAACAGTTGGTTTGTATTAGTGCCTATTCCATACTATAACCTGTGATCGATCCAGTGCATGCAAGGGGTCATATTTATTATATTATTCCATTGTGGTTATTTTATTTTAATTTAGTGGCTAGTGACCCCCAAATCTAAACCCCGGGTTTGGAGGGTGTCACAAATATCCTGCCTTTCGATAATACGGGTTTTGTTGATTTATCAAAACGTTTATCATATCGAAAATTTTGCGCCGGGACGTGCACATGTCAAACCCTAATCCGGATTGAAAAAGTTAAAACACGGAAAATGTTCAGAATATCCAGATTAGGTTAGGAAGGAGTTTTTGAAAGAGTTTCAGGTTGCAAAAACATAAAAATGGTTGAGGTTGGACAATTCCTGTTTTTTATAAAATAGTTTTGTAATTATTCGAAAAATAACTAATAAATTCATAAATCAATATAAAATCATATAACATTCCAAAAATTACCAGGAAAATATCAAAATTATCTATATTTTATTTTGGACATATAAAAATTAAAATAATCAACATTTATCACATATAAACATCCAAACATCAATTCCACTTATCATATAATTCACTAAAATTCACATAAAGATCACATAAACAATTTCAAATAATAAAAATAATAATAATAATATCTGAAAATATGGGATATTACAATCTACCCCCTTATAAGAATTCCTTCCTCGGAATCAGCAGAAGAAAGTATTAAGGGTCTTGTTATCAACTTCCAAATCTTGTATATGTAACTTTTCTCAAAATTTCTAATAACACTGCAATTCCTTATACCACACAGTTACCATGGGAGCTTCACTCTGCAATATTGTTCCATCTACATCCTTTGACCAATTCCTCAATAGAATCACTTTTACTGATCGCGAGAAAGAAGAATAAAGAGAAAGACAGAGAGAAAGAGAAAGAAAGAGATTTAGAGATAAATAGAGAGAGAAATAAAAAAACAGACTAGCTTCATTATACACCACTACTATTTTAATCGCATTGCAATCCACTGTTGCTATTGGTCATCCCATCACATAGCCCTGCTTTCCATTGACCCCGGATAACTCATCTCAATTTAATTGGCATACCTTCGAGTACTTGAGATGATAAAATCATGAATTTCAAAGAGAAAAGAATTTTATGTCATAACTAGACCAAAATCTGAATTTTTAAGAAAGTGTTGTTGAAATTAAAAAATAACCGAGAGATCAATATGATCAAACGATCTTGGTGTTGTGTGTCCAAATTAAGACACTACTAAAGTTTGTTAACCTCCTTGTAGTCACAACACACACAAGTGATGGCGTCCCATCCAACTCCTATCACACATACATGTATACCTTGTGTCCCCTATGGTTAGGGTTGTTCATCTCAGTCAGAATCATAGAATATCAAAGGAATTCAAAATCAAATGAATAAACTGAAAAGATTTCAAAGATGATATTTCTGAAGGAAATGAAATCCAGAGAACAAAAATTCTGGCACAAAATGATTAAACGAGTGTTAGGGAATATATCCTCTAACAGATACCTCTCTTGATAGATGTCAAAAGAATTTATTGGAAAAGAAGGTATTTCCAAAGTCTTAATATTTATCTTCTATTTGAACTCTTCTGTTGACTCGCCATTCGATTCTAGATACTTCTTCATGTTATAAGGATATCGATAATCTTTGTCATCGTCGAATTGTAGTAGCCTCGGAAGATTCCACCATAGACGTTTGCAAGCGCCAAAAGTTTTATCTAGCTCAACTAAACCATCTCAAATGAATGCGCCTATCTTAGCTTACTCGTTGGTACTATATCCAATAGTCCAACAGGAACTCGATATGAGCTCAAGCGTCCTCACATAGCTATACACACTCCTACACACTCTCGTTTCTAGTTTACTATAACCTCAGCTCTGATACTAATCTGTAGTGATGACCAAATCCTCTGACCCCGGATTTGGTGGCGTTATAATAACCTATTTTGTATTTATATATTACACAACTATAAATCAGTCCTCTATCAATTATAAGATATGTTACAATATAACTCTAATACTTTACATATCTAAATCAACTACGATCCTATAATCAGCACCTTCTGATTTATCTCGCAGTCATGCCTTATCATCCAAGTCATTCTTCAATGGATAACTTTGATCAACAGATAAATGCTTTAGCTTCAACGGATAATCATTTATGTATATCAACGGATGATATCGAAGCTTTCAACGAATAATCATATTACATCAGTTGATCATATCGTGATTGTGACATAAATCTTGATCTTTGACTTAGCCAATTCTCAACATCTTGGCCCTTTATCTTGCACTCTTCAAGCTGCTTTTGTAGACTTTTCAATCTAAGTGATTAAATCCTTTATTAATTGATAATCTTGAATATTTAACTTGTTTGCATTCTGTACTTGAGGTTCATATCGAGATCTCCAGTTTATTGTATAGAGAATTGACATCTCGATAAGTATAATGGCTTATCGAGATCTCTTAGTTCTCTATAAGTGTCTTTGACTTGTTGATGTCTCTGAGTTCTCTATAAGTGAACTTGGCTTGTCGAGGTCTCCAAAACTTTTCATGTAGAAATGACTTATCGATATCTCTGAGATCTCTATAAGCATTTTGACTTGTCGATATCTCTGATATCTTTAATGAGAAAATTGGCTTGTCGATATCTTCAATCTTCATATCTTTATTTGGACTTGTCGATATCTCTGAGTTCTCTATATGCAAAATGACTTGTCGATATCTCAGAGATCTCTATATACATTTTGACTTGTAGATATCTTTGAGATCTCTAATGAGAGATTGACTTTTTGATATCTCCAATCTTCATATCTTCATTTGACTTGTCGATATCTCTGGGACTTCTCTATAAGTCATTTTGGACTTCTCGATAAGTCATTCTGGAATTATCGAATGACTTCTCTATATGACTTGATCTGTGACTTGTAAATATCTTTGCCTTAATACATTTTTCCTAAAACAGATTTATTTAATTCCAAGCTTCTATAACTTTTCTTTAAGGCATGATATTGTTGATCTTCTTCCAGAGTTTATTTTTTGGCTTGAGAATGTTTACAGAAAAATACTCCAGTCCGATCTTTAACATTTTTACAGAGACAAGTAATACAATACAAAATACAGATTTAGACTATCATACAACTAAATCTTAGGGTTGTCAATATGACTTGGTCTTGTTATAGTACATGCATGTCTTGCACAACACAATCATCAAATCATATCAAATACTTCAAAATTTTAAAACCCTATTTTAATTCTAATTAATCCAAATTTTATAAAAATTATAGAAAATTATCAAAATTTCTGCAGTGTTCTGGTGGATTGAACTTGATTCTTCTTGTCGAGAGCTTCGATTTGGTTATTTGCACGCCAAAATCCAACTTCCCTAACGCCTTCAAATCTTAGTTTGATTAGGAAGAACATGACAGATACTTATCTGTTTCTCTTGATAATTAGGAAATTTTATTTTATGATTATATTTATCCGTACAAAATAAAGTACAATAAAGGATATTTATATTTACGAAATATTGGTACCCCGTTGGATCATATTGGATATAAAAATAGAATACTTAATATCTAAGTATTAATAAAACCGATCCAATTCGGTACCTGTTTTAGGATAAACATCAAAACTGGGCTTTTAAATACAGTTTTGGGGTTCCGAACTTTTATTTACTCGTAATACGAGAAAATATAATATTTAAATCAAAATATCTCGTATATCGAGAATATCTAGTTTACCGATTTACCAGAATGAACCAAATAATATTAAAATAATCGTAAAATTGTACAGGTAAAACTGTACTTTACATTTGAAAAAGTTAAAATATGGAAAATGCTCGGAATATCCAAATTAGGCTAAAAAAGAGTTTTATAGCAGCTTTTGGGTAGTGAGAATGTATAAACCGTTACAAGTGGACAATTTTTGAATAATCAAAGTAATTAATAGTTAAATCAAAAAATAATTAATTACATCTATAAATCAATTTTAAAATCATATAACAACATATAAATTACTAGAAAAATATCTAAATAATCTATACCTCATCCTGAGAATATAAAAACTAAAATTTCGCAAATACTATCATATACGAATAACAAATACGGAAACCAATTAAACATAATTCACAACATTCAAATAATATAAATATAATATTTATTTATCATCAAAATAAATATACGGTAAAACCTGGATATTACATTCTTCCCCTTTTAAAAGGATTCTATCCTCAGAATCATATAAGAAAACATATCACTTTCTAATTCCCAAGTTGATTCTTCAAACTTTGGGTTTCTCCACAATGCTCTTACCGGATTTACAGATGTTGAACGAGCTGTAGGCAATGAGCAATGCATTCCAAAGCCACAATCTGAGTGAACAGATGAAGACATTGAGCAAGTGCACAAAGATAAAAAGGCTTTGAACATTCTGTTCAATGTTCTTGATAGTGATATATTTGAAAATGTTATCAACTGTAAATCTGCTAAGGATATTTGGGATACAATTCAAATCATATGTGATGGAACTGAAAAAGTGAGGGAAAACAAGATGCAACTTCTAATCCAGCAGTATGAGCAATTTCATTGTGAAAACAGTGAATCTTTGAGTGACAATTTTAGTAGATTTCAAAAACTACTAAATGCACTGAAGCTGCATGGAAGAGTCTATTAGAAAAAAGATTCAAACCTGAAGTTCCTTAGATCCTTACCAAAGGAATGGGAGCCTATGACTGTCTCTCTCAAAAACTCACAAGATTATAAAGATTTTACCTTGGAGAGACCGTATGGGATTCTAAAAACTTATGAACTTGAGTTAGAACAAGATGAGAAAATAGAGAAAGGAAGGAAGAAGGGAGGATATATTGCAATTGTAGCTGAATAAGAGAGAGTGAAAGAGATAAAGGTTGAATCCATGGAATCTGCGTTTGTGAAGGCAAAGAAAAGGGGCTAATGACTGAGTATGAAGACCATCCTAGTCAGGATGAAATGGGGGACATAGATGAACATCTAGCTTTCTTATCAAGAAGATTTTCCAAGCTTAAATTCAAAAATAAATTCGGTGCAACCAAGCCAAATGAAAACATGGTGGATAAATCTAAATTCAAGTGTTTCAAATGTGGCTTGAGTGGTCATTTTTCCAATGAATGCAGAAAGCCCGACTCTAAGAAAAAGAAGTTTGAGCCCGTGGATTATAAAAAGAAGTACTTTGAATTTCTCAAACAAAAGGAAAGGGCTTTCTCGACCCAAGAAAATAAATGGGCAGCTGATGGGGTAGATGAAGATGAAGAAACAAGCTATGTCAACTTAGCCCTAATGGCCAAATGAGA
Organism: Apium graveolens; assembly: GCF_009905375.1. Taxonomy (NCBI): domain Eukaryota; kingdom Viridiplantae; phylum Streptophyta; class Magnoliopsida; order Apiales; family Apiaceae; genus Apium; species Apium graveolens. The sequence goes on from NC_133657.1 coordinate 56,693,263, forward strand.
TGAAGCAGAAGTTAGTTCTTTAAGTAATCAGGTAATCAACACCAATCTAGCACACCTTTCTAAAGATGAGTGTAATGATGCTATAAATGACATGTCAATGGAATTATATCACTTGCCTGTTACAATTAAATCACTAACTAAAGAAAACACAAACATTAAAGATAATAATCTATTTTCAAGTGAGAGGAATATTGTGTTAGAAACTCAATTTGTTGAGTTTGAGATTCTGAAGATAGAGTGCAAGATTGCAAAAGAAGAATTGACTGAATCTTTGAAAAAAGAAGATATTTTGAGAAAGCAGTTTGAACGGGAGCAAGAGGTAATCAAGGCCTATAAGTCATCAAGGAATGGACATGCCGAAATTGCTAAAGTTCAAGGAATAGAATCAATCTGTGAAGAAACCTGAAAATAGAGCAAGGAGAAACTAGATCCTGAGTTGGTAAATGGATTATCAAAGGATGTGGATTCAATAAATAATGAAGTTTCTCTGTTGAAAGCTAAAAGGGATTATCTGTCGAAAGACAAGGGACCACATTCGTCGATTGAAAGGAAACCAATTAGCAAAGCCAAGCTAGCTAAACTTAATGAGAAATATGGATCAGTTTCCAAGAACTTTGTTACAGGAAAATCAAGTCCAGCCAAACGGAACAAAAGAGTTAATGTGGGGCATCTATAAATGAAGCAACTGAATGACAGATTGAAGAAAATTGAGGTCAAGGAAGATTCTAAAAGGAAGAATAACAGGAATGGGAAAGTAGGAATTAACAAACATAACAACTACACACCTGACAAATATGTACGTAGAAAAATCTATGTTAAGTGTTGTAGTGTTAATTATCTGTCTGTTAATTGCAAATCTGCTATGCCTACACCCATATCCGCACCTCCCTCTTTTCCCAACATGCCCACATTACCAATTAATGTCATGCCTTTATGCCTGCACAGAATTTGAATGCACAATTTGCTAATATGCCATTTGCACAAAATCCTTATTATGCTGCATTCAATATGCCACAAATGCCATTTATCATGCCATACTGGAATAATATGTTTGCACAATCTATGCCATATCATGTTAATCAAAATATGCATGATAATTATAAAATTGATCTTGGGATTCATAGTCAATCCCCTAGGATTAAGGTTGATCCTCAGTCACCTAAGTCTGATGGTTGAAAGCCTAGGAAACCTAAGAAAAGGGCTAACAAGGCAGAACCCAAGGAAACTTGGGTACCAAAATCAACTTGATTTGATTTTGATATGTGCAGAAAAACAGAAAGAATCTTTGGTATCTGGATAATGGTTGCTCAAGGCACATGACTGGAGATTCCACCCTGCTCATTGAGTTTAAGGAGAGAGCTTGCCCAAGTATTACTTTTGGAGATGACAACAAAGGTTATACTGTGGGATATGGTTTGATTTCTAAAGACAATATCATCATTGAAGAAGTTGCTCTAGTGGATGGACTCAAACACAATCTTTTGAGTGTCAACCATATATGTGATAAATGCAACTCTGTAACCTTCAATTCATAAGCCAATGTTGTTATAAACAAGAAGAACAACAATGTGGTTCTTACTGGAGTGAGAAAAGGAAATGTGTATCTAGCTGACTTCAAATCATCAAATTCAGAATCTGTCACTTGTCTTCCCAACAAAGCAATTCAAGATAAAAGTTGGCTATGACACAAGAAGCTGTCCCATCTGAACTTCAAGACTATGAATGAGTTAGTCAGGAAAGACCTAGTAAGAGGCATTCCTCAAGTTGAGTTCTCAAAGGATGGACTGTGTAATGCCTGTAAAAGGGAAAATAGATCAAGGCATCATTCAAGAAGAAGCTTGAATCTATAATTGAAGAACTACTACAACTACTGCACATGGACTTATTTGGACCAGTCAATGTGTTGTCTATCTCAAAGAATAGATATTTCCTAGTGATTGTGGATGATTTGTCAATTGAACATATTTCCTTAAATCTAAAGATAAATCTAGTGAAATCATTATCAATCATATAAGGCAAGTCAACAATTATCCTGATCTCAAAGTTAAAAGAATCAGGAGTTACAATGGAACTGAGTTCAAGAGTTCTGCAATGAGGTTGTTTTGTGAAGAAAATGGGATCATACATGAGTTATCAGCAGCAAGGACTCCATAACAAAATAGAGTGGTGGAGAGAAAGAATAGGTCTCTTATTGAAGCTGCAAGGACAATGCTAGAAGAATCAAAGTTACCAACTTATTTTTGGGCAGAGGCTGTAAATACTGCATGCTACACTCCGAATATTTCTTTGGTCAATCAAGAAAAATGCATGACTCCTTATCAACTGTTCAAGAACTTGAAACCAACACTTAACTTTCTTCATATCTTTGGATGCAAGTGCTACATTCTAAGGAATCAAACTGATCAACATGGAAATTTTGATGCCAAATTTGATGAAGGTATATTCGTTGGATATGTTGTGGGAAAAGCATATAGAGACTATAATCTTAGAACCACCATTGTTATGGAATCTGTACATGTTGTGTTTGATGATAAGAAGAATAAAGGAGTGCAAGATAAAGGTTTTCATGAAAGCCTCAAATTTGACAATGTTGAGATAAAATGTGATGATAGTGATGATGAAAGCGATCAAGAAATAATTTTTAAGGAAATGCAGAAAAGTCAGCAACAAATGAAGCACATAATTCTATATCTATCGAAAGACAAGGTGCATCATCCGTTGAGAGACAAACTGAATCATCCTTCTAAAGGAAAAATTCAACATCCGTTAAACCATCAATAAGAGTTGAAAGTCATTTTAGATCACACACAAAAAGCACCCCAAATTCAAGTCAAAGATCCACAAACTCAGGGGAGTTTCTTATAATCAAAACTCAGTCACACATCAAAACAACTTTGAGGCCTCTTCATCTAGAGCTAATCTACCACAACAAAGGAAATGGACTAGAGATCACCCATTTGAACTAATTATTGGTGATGCATCTTCAAGAGTGCAAACAAGGAAAGTAACTCAAGAAGAATGTATGTACAGTAGCTTTCTATCTCAAGAAGAGCCAAAGAAGGTAGAAGAAGCTTTGTTGGATCTTGATTGGGTTTTATCCATGCAAGAGGAGCTAAACCAATTTGAAAGAAATAAAGTATGGAAGCTGGTACCCAAACCAAAAGGCAAGAATTCTATTGACACCAAATGGGTATTAAGAAACAAGATGGATGAGAATGGCATAGTCATAAGGAACAAAGCCATATTGGTTGCTAAAGGCTATTGTCAACATGAAGGGATAGATTTTGATGAAACCTTTCCTCATGTTGCAAGACTTGAAGCTATCAGAATTTTTCTAGCATATGCAGCCCATGCCAATTTCAAAGTCTAGCAAATGGATGTAAAAAGTGCCTTTCTAAATGGAGATTTGGAGGAGGAAGTCTATGTCAGTCAACCTCCTGGTTTTGAGGACCCCAACTTTCCATAATATGTTTACTATCTTTTGAAAGCACTCTATGGATTAAATTAAGCAACTAGAGACTGGTATGATACTTTGTCAAAGTTCCTTTTAGAAAATCATTTCACAAGAGGTATTGTTGACTAAACTCTTTTATTTAGAAATTTTAATGGCTCTAGTATACTTGTTCAAATTTATGTTGATGATATTATATTTGGCTTTACGAATGAGAAACTTTGCAAAATATTTTCCAAATTGATGCAAAGTAAGTATGAAATGAGCATGGTGGGAGAACTAACACACTTTCTTGGTTTACAAGTTAAGCAAGTTAGTGATGTAATATTCATTAGTCAAACCAAATATATTCATGATCTTATAAAGAAGTTTGACTTAATGGATTGCATATTTGCAAAAACTCCCATGGCCACCGCCACTAAACTTGAATTGAACACTACTAAAAATTCGGTGGAAATTTCAAGCTATAGAGGCATGGTTGACTCACTTTTATATTTAACAGCCAATATGCCAGATATAATGTTTGTTACTTGTCTTTGTGCTATATTTTAGGTTGATCTGAGAGAATCTCATTTAATGGCTATTAAGAGAATTTTCAGATATCTCTAAGGAACACTAAAACTTGGCATTTAGTATCCTAAAGATTCTGGTTTTGATCTAATTGGTTATTCAGATGCAGATTATGCAGGTTGTAAAATATACAGAAAAAGTACTACAGGAACCAGTCAGTTGCTGGTAGCTATTGTGCACAGATTTTGTGGATGAAGAATCAGCTGTTGGATTATGCTCTACATATGGACAAGATCCCAATTTTCGGTGACAACACAAGTGCCATTGCTATTACTGAAAATCATGTATAGCATTTAAGGACAAAGCACATTGACATCAAGTATCATTTCATTCGAGAACATGTCATGAATGGTACTGTGAAACTTTATTTTATTCCAAGTGAGCAGCAACTTGCAAACATCTTTACCAAGCCACTTGATGAGTCCACCTTCACTAGGTTGGTATGTGAGTTAGGTATACTTAATTATTCTCAAGTTATTTTGATGTCTAAGCAATTTATAATGCATCCAAAAATAAGTTTGACCTTATTAAATATATAAATCAGGATTTGCAAGTTATCAGATCGTGACATTGGCATCAGGATTTGCAAGTGGTCAGATCCTGACACCAAAATTAGGATTTGCTACAGGTAAATATTGATAAAATTCAATGGATAAGGGTTATCCGTTGAAAGTCATTATATTTCTAGGAACTTTATCTCTTAACGGATAAAGGTACAACATGCATATGTTGAGTTGATTCAATCTTAGCCGATTCCAAACCCTAGTCGTCGATTTTACTTACAACCTGTATGTATGTGTCGATGGATAGATTTTATAATTTCTATAGTCTGCTTTATTTTTAAACGATTATTGTTGGCAAATTTTATTAGATACTTTATTTTACTTTAATCAGTTATTCATCCTTTTCAGAGTTAGTATAAAAGCCCAATTCATTTTTGTATTTCACTTTTATCTCTCTCTGAGTTACTTAACAACTTTTACTCTCTTCATTTCCATAAACCCCCTTTCTCTATAACTGCTTTCTAATCACAATAATGGCACCCATAGTCAAGATTATGTCTCAGTTTGGATTTTTCTATGAGAAGAACAACTTCTGGCACCGGTGGACAAGAACATTGCTGCTTCTGAGGATTATCATAAGATGATGCGCCACTGCAAACTAAGCTATATTATGCTTGAGTCTCCTGCATTCTATTGTAAAGTTGTGGAGCAGATCTGGACCATAGCGGTGTACAACTCCAAAGATAAGACCATTTCCTTCACTCTTAAAGGTAAAAATTACTGTATTAATTTTGATAAAATACAAGCTTGCTTTCATTTGTCTGAAAACAACACTTATGTTCCACACACAGACACAAACGTGAGCACCATACTTAGGTTTATGGGCTATTCTCTCATTCCTACCAAATTAAGAGAGGTTAGGAGAATGGGCCTTAGAAAAGAATGAAGCTTCCTTTGTGATTCTTTTATCAAAGTATTTTATGGAAAAATTAGCAACTTTGATACAGTTACTTATTCCATGGTTAACATGTTATATATGCTTTTGAATGATAAGTACTTTAACTTCAGTAACTCTGTCATGATAGAATTACGGTATAAATTAGGAGATATTAAGAAGAGGTCAAAGAACATATATTATGCTAGATTCTTTCTGATGCTAGCTAACTTTGTTTATAAGGACCTTGTTATTGAGAACCCAAACAACAAAGCTTGATTGTTGGGTTCAAGAAAAGAGAGTTCTTGCAGATTTGAGCAAGAACAACCTCAATAATCGAGTGCCTCTAACTATCTTCCAATCTTTGACGCAGAAAAGGTAACTGAGAGAACTACTTCTGCTCCAATCTCTTCTATACCCATTACTTCTTCAACTTCTACTGTGGAAATGGCATCTATGACAGTGACCAAACAGATGCCTATCCAAGCCACAAAATTCAAATCTAAAAATCCAAGTCCAAGAAGCGAACCTATATTGTCTCTCAGAAGACATCAGTTGTAACAACTACTACTTTACTTGAGGGGAGTGCTCAGGGTAGTCAGTTGGGTGAGGGAAGGGGTGCACATCAAAGAAGCCCCAAGGATAAGGAGGGTGAGGTATGTGTGACCCAAACCAGCCACACTACAGTCTCCCAATAAACTGTAGTGCTTAATAAGGAAATTAGCTCACTGCTAGTTACATCTTCCCAAAAGGATGTAACTACTGAAACAAGCTCTCAACCAAGAGCACAGGCCAAAAGGGGAAGAGACATAGACCAAACTCAAATGTATATCAGAAAGAAGAAATCAAAACCATTGGGGGAGTCACAAGGCACACACACAGTTCCAACTGAAGTCAAAGACTTAGTTAATGCACCATCTCAAATTCAGATTGATGTGTCTCCAACAAACATGGAATCACATGCAAATCTCTTTTTATCGAAATAACACATACACAAAATTATCCAAATATCTCCCTGGATGTGGATATGATACACACATCAATTCCTGATTCTCCATCTCTTTTATTCATGGAGGAGCCAAAATCTAGAGCACCTGAGCATCATCTTATTAATGATATATTGGCTAAGTTTCCCATTCTTTCTCAAATTGTTGAAGAATCTGTGCACCTATATTTAAAATCAATCTCCATAGATTCAACAATAGTTTCAACTCCTATCTCCATTATTTCTACTTCTTCGACGGATATTCCTCATCCGTTGATAAGTAATTGTCCTTCGACAGATAAGCCTAACGGCATTCATCCGTCGATATTCACAGCTGCTACTTCGACGGATGTTACTCATCCGTTGATGGTCTCTACACCTCTTGAAATCTCTAAAATAGTTACAAGTGCAGGCAACTTAGTAGTTGTTCAATCACTCCTAGGACTGAGGGAAATGAGTGATATAAGTGAGAGGCTGGGTTCCTCTCAGGAGAAAGGAGAGGAAAAGAGTGAATATCTGCATGCTATTTCTTCCAGCATGGATAAAGTGAGTGAGAGGAGTCCCACCTTAGATGGGGAAGGTGAGGGTGGTGAGCCAAGGGGAGCCCTTGATGAAAAAAGAGAGAAAATGAGAGAAAAGCAGGTACAAAAGGATGGGAAGATCACACTGCTAATGAGTTAAAGGATATCAATGATGCAGAAATGGAGAAACTATTTCAGCAAGAATATCAAGTTGTTCTAGATTTTATCTCTTTTGATGCTGAGGCATTTACTCATCCTGTTCCAGCATATCAGCTTCTAGCTGAACAGGGTAATGAGGATGTTGAGAAGACTCTTAATTTGGTACATACTATAGCCTCCATGTATAGGGAAAAAGATGCAATCAACTCTCTTCTACCTACATCTGGTGATGATTCTGAGTTAGCTTCTGGTGGCTCTTTTGAGGATAACTTTATAAAGAGGATGCTGATGAAACTAGCATGAACATAGGGGGAGATACAGGACCTAGCTCAACCATAAGAACTTCAGCCTTGATGTTCACCAAGGATTACAATGATCATCATTTCAAATCCACAGTATTCAAGCTTGTCCATCAGACTAAATCAGCCATTCAAGCCACCATCGATTCTAATACCAAATGTATCCTACAAGCCCATCTTGAATCTCTGCAACTGCACAAAATTCAATCTCTCCAACAAAGTCATGTTGTGGACGAGTCAAAAAGGAAATCAATGAAATTATGGAGTACAAACTTCCTGAGTCAACAATGAAAGACATTCACCAGAAATTCAGGAAGGACTTTGAATTGAGTAACAAAATTGCAACATTGGATTCTAGGCTAACAATAGTGGAGAATTCAGTTACCAAGGTGCTTCTCAATCAAGTACATTAGACACTCCTTCTTCAAAAAATGGTGGCTGCTCAAACTCTAACTCCTGTTATACTTAATGATAACAAAAATGGGGAGGAGAATGTAAACATCCAAGTTAGTAAGGGGGAGGAGAATGTCCATGTCCAAGTTAGTAAGATAATAGTTTCTGCCATCAATTTCTCTAAGCCACCAATGTTGGACAACAGTGACTTAATCAACATAGCAATAGCTGAGCTCAAGCTAAAAGAACACATGAAGAAGCTTGATGAAAGAAACGAGAAGGAATTTGGTCCATTTGCAAGAAAAGATAAATCTGTGAAACACACCACTCAATTAAAACCAATTCCAATAGATGAAATGAAGGTGAGAAACATGAAAAAAGGTCAAACCTCAACTAAATGACATCAACAGGCCATTATGATTTTGAAGCCTAAGAAACACTCATCAAAACACTCAAGTAAAAATCCAACGGACCTAGTCTATGCAACTCCTAAACCTGATGAAAAGAAGCTGATAGTCACTCAATTATAAATCACAAAGATCCAAGAGATTCAGTTTTGTAGAAAAGAGTAGCAAAGATCTACAGGCATGGCAAACTAATTTGTGTGATGGCTGGACATCCTCAATTTAAAGAAGCCAAGAGAAAAGAAAAATTGAGGCTCAAGTCTCTAGAAAAGGGAGGTTGCCTTAGAAGCAAAGAAACAAGCTGAAAAGCCTGCTAATAAATCAGAAACTGAGAAGCTTGCCACCAAAAATGAAACTGAGAAGCTTGAAGAACCAAAACAGAAATCAGGAAATGGTTATAGCAAGCAGGGAGCCAAAAGGATGATGGTGTTTGAGGAAGAAAAGGAAGAACCAAAGCCAACTCAATCTACCACCTCAAATTAATCAATTATGCCTAAAATGGAGCAAGCTGATGTCAAGGTCTATCCTAATGTGAACTTTCATGGTGAGCCAATCATTCCCAAGGATGAACCTATAGACTGGGAAAGCCTACCTATTCGTGAGCTGAATATCCCAATCCCAACCACTTCAAAGAGAAGAAATAATAAACCAAGCAAGCCAGTCAAGTCTGTCACATTCCAATACAAAACCTTATCCAAACCTAAACCAATAGTCAACAAAGGAGATCAACTCGTTATCTGTGATATAAAGGAATTTTCAGACATTAATCTCTACTTGGATGAGCTAGATGAAGTGAGAGCAATAAATGCCCACAACAGACTTTAGAAAGATTAGTATTCAGGTACAGGGGTGGAAAGGAAATCACATGGCCTCTTTATAGGGTTCTCAATAGAGGCTACTCTCTTTTGATTAAGATATTCTCTGCAATCAAGAAAAACTTTGGATTCCCCACGGTGGCCAAAAGAGAGATACTTAACAAAATTTTACAAATACAAAGAAGCTGGAGAGGCCCAAGTACATTACCAAGAGTCTTAACTATTCCTTACACTGGAAGTAGAGTGCACTTGATGCCATACTGGTTGATGGAGTTCAAGGATCAAAGAAATACTAGAAGATTTTTCATACTAGAAGATCAGCTAAAAATATCAAGCAATGAGACTCTCAAGGAAATGCTGGAGATGTTGGATCTATCTAATGAAGATGAATCTGAGTTTAAAAGACAACTCCAACACCAGATAGAAGAGAACAATGAGAAGCTGGGAAAGAAGACTAGACACTCAAGGAAAAAAATATTTTTCTCATACTAGAGGAGCACCTTGAAAAAGGATTGTGAGATTTCTGTGAACTCTCTTCTATTAGTATTCAATAAATTCTGTAGCACTAATCATTTTCAGCTACTAGTGAATGATCATTTTGTATTAGGTGTTTTGTTATTCTCAAGTCCTCCTAAATTTATGCCTACAATTCAAGTAGACATAAATTGGGGGAGATTGTTAGAAATATGTTGTAGGCTTAATGATATTTCACCAAAACACCTTAGTAGATTTAATTAAGTGTGATTGTAGCTTTAAACGAATAATCTTACTTCAACGGATGATCCATAACAGACTCAACGGAGAATAAAGTCTCAAGGAACATCAGATTCAAATAGGAGTTGATAGTGACTTGACAGTCAAATGGGTTGATTGTTTACAAAAAGAATGTGGCAGCCTATAACTAGGTTTATGAGATCAAAGAAGCATTTCCATTTCCATGCATACTTGAAGAAATACAAAGATGCTGGATTGAGAAATGAAGAAATTTGTGATGAAGACTTGGACGTTTTTTTATATGTTTGTCTTTTCATATGTAACTTGGTGATATATAAGCCAAGTGTAGCAAGTAGATAATCATCGATTGATCAATTGAAAGAACTAAGAAACAGCAGAAGGAAAAATCTATTAAGAATTTCTCTATTCTTTCTTTGTAATTTTACTTGTAAGCAGTAGCATGCATTCTCGCATCACCGAGTTCTCAATCAATATATATCTCTAGGGGAAAGTTTAATCCACCAGAAAGTTTTTAAATTTCTGTTTTTAATTACTTTATGTTTTAAATATATTCATATTTCATTCCGCACACTTGCATATTCAAACACTGATATATTTTGGTAAAGAAGTTTCTTAATTTAAAAAAGAAAACCCGAATTACATTCAACCCCTACTGTAATTCTATTGTTAGATTTTTTGGGAATAACACATTTTTAATTATTCAACTAACTAAATTGCATGCTTCAGTACATAATGTAAAACAACAAGGAAAGGGATATATGTTATCACAATAATTTTTAATTGGTATGACAAGTAAAGTAAAGTAAGACATGTGCGATAATATAAAAGTCAATACAGGAAAAGAAATTGTACTGATATATATATATATATATGTCAAGGTTGATAGTACAAGCGTGAAAATGCTTCAATAAAAGCAAAATTACAACAGGCCTACCAACTAATCAGCAAGTCTAGTCTATAAATACAAAGAAAAAGTTTGTTGATGCTACGCTACATCATTACTATATATATAACATCTTTCATAACAACATTATCATATAAATACAGGGAAACTCTGGACCTCCAATCTCCTCAAACTCCTCCAAAACCCATTTAGCCCACTCCAAAAGAGCATCAGGGGTGGCATACTCACAAGGGACTCCATGTAGACTAGCAACAGCTACCCTCCGAAACACATGAATTCTGTCTCTAAGCTCTCCCTCAACTCTCCCAATACCTGTGGTACTCACAATATGCTTCAGCTTCCGGATATGTCCCAGCAGGTTCAGTCGCTCCATAAGATAGGCCTCGAAGTCAGGGTATGGAATAGGGCATAGGGCTGGAAAGATGCAATGAGAGATGAGTGTTCGATGGAACCAAAATCCTCAGGTGGGAGTCCTTGAATGCGTGATCGCACATGAAGGGGTGGTGGTATAGCTCGAAGGGATGCATTCATCACTACAAGAGGCATCAAAGCTAGTACTAATGGAGGAATAGGGGTGGATCAGATCTGGGTGGGGACGATTGTTTATGAACAGAAGGCTCAGAATGATCATATTGTACAGGGATAATAAGATCCGCCATAGCTAGTATCTGAAAATCAACACGGCAAGATAAGAATATCCAATCATAACAGGATTCATAAAAAAGACCTACTATAAAGTTACACTCAACCCCTCGAATTCCTATCTTTCTATCACTCATCTTTAATCCTAACCCTCTACCCCAACTTGACAATCTAGGCTTGTTTCATTGACTTAAAACCTATAGCTCTGATATCAACCTGTGATACCCTCCAAATCTGGGTCATAGACTTGGGGGTCACAACATAATATAAACTTGTATAAAAGATAACATTCTTACAAACTTGCAAAAACTTATAACTATTACATAACACTCTTGGTAGCACTCTCCAATGCTCAACCTAAAATCCTAGCTCGGGTACTAGTCTGGGGATCTTCGTTACCGGCAGTTTCCTTCTTAACTGGAAAAGAACACAAAAGGATCGCAAGAGTGAGCTAACTAGCTCATCAAGTCATATAAAAAATAACTGAGGTTAAATAATGATCAAATGAAATGAATTAGAGAATCAAGTTTCTTGTTAAATAATTATTTGAATAGGATATTCAGATTTATTTAAAAAAACAAGGTTAGGCTGCTGATCAGTCACGCACTACCCCGAACAAGGCACATAGCCCTGTTCTCTATACTAGATCCAAGGCATACATTGGCCTAATATGACCACAAATTTGGTTTGACCACAAATTTGGTTTGACCACGAATCTGGTCCATATTCAGAAAACTATCCAATTTTATAACAGTTCAATATAATAAACAATGTAATTCAATAAATCTGGATAATCATCAGTATTTATAAAAGCATAATTCAAATTATGAGTATCACAAAGGTGTATCAAGGTATGTATGAATAATGGATTCAAGTCTGTAAAAGAATCAGATACAAGATGGAAAAATGGTTTAAAAGATTGTATAAAGTTTGGTTCTTTGATGTTACAGTGTTTGTAGGATGTAGGCATTACCGTAGATCAGGTAGTTCTATTTCAGCACTTGGTATTTGGTATGTAGGTAATTGTAGAGTGATATTATCTTTACATGGTATAATATCTGGTAGTTCAAGAGTTGAGGGTTCTCGATGGATATGGTTCATAATTCAAGTATCACATGAACTAATTCAGAGTTTAGTGCCAAGAAATTTAACTAACACATGTTATCACAAGCTATATCTCAAAGTCTATTTAAAGTACTCGCAATATATCAGAGGAAGGTTCGAGAATAGTTTCCTTATCTCAATGTTCTCAACTCTACTTGCACTCATGTAGTGGTACTATTCAATGGCCACTTGCTTCCCTTTCCTACGCCTTGCTTCCTCTGCTAAACATAACAGTTATCTATCAATATTCCATCTCATATTATTCTAATCATCACATAATTGACACGAGTTTCCATCTACCCTTCATTTTACCCAAATCCAATTTATGGATTAAAAGATACAAGTAAAATAGTCAAACAACGATCACATAAGCACATAACACATTAATCAGATAATATTTATTTCCTAATTTTTAAATATTTTTTGGAATTAAAATGGGTGAAATAATCATTTTATAAATAAATAATGAAGTTCGAATACCCAAAATTAGCTTTTAAATCATCTATAAATAATTATCGAGCATTAAACATAATTTAGAAAAATATTTTGAGGCTCAAAACTATTTTTTGAAATTTTTAAATCAAAGAGAATAATTAAATATAATTAAATATTAAATTAAAATCAATTAATAAATAATTAAATTAATTAATCAATTAGTATTTAAATTAATTAACTAATTAAATTATTTAATTATTAATTATAATTAAATAATTAATTAATTCAGATTTATTTTTGAATTAATAAATAATTAAAAAATATTTTTAAAATAAAATAAATAATTAAAAATAATTTGTAAAAGATTTTAAAACTACAATATTAAAATGTAATTTCCAAAAACTACAGGGACCAAACTTCATCATCTTCAAAACTTCAGGGACTAAACAACAATTTTGCAGTTGTCACCGTCGACTTCACCGGAGTTCGCCGGAGATGGCGATTCCGACCACCTCGGGCCACCACAAACTCCATAAACAAACAACAAACCACCAGGAATCTATGCATACAATTAGAATCATTATAGCATCCCGGGTTTGGCCGGAAAAGCTCGAAGAAAACTCGCCGGCCAGCGAGTTCTTCTTTTCTCCGGTCAGCTCAATCCAGGAATCCTACCATGGATTTAAGGACGAGATTCGACTCCTGAAATAATTCTAAACAGGATGGTAACAACCAATTTCATCAACAACCCTAGGTAAGAAAGCCGTAAATTTCAATTAAAAATATTCATAATATTCAAGAATCCTAATTTCATAATCAAACCTGCTTTTAGACATGATAGGGAACTCCAAATCACACATATGATATACCAAAATGATTATAATTCAAAGGTCTATAGCATGCAATCATCAAATCATATTAAACACTTCAAAATTTTAAAACCCTATTTTAAACTTAATTAATTCAAATTTTATAAAAATTGTAGAAAATTACTAAATTTTTTTGTAGTGTTCTAGTGGATTGAACTTGATTCTTCTTGTCGAGAGCTTCGATTTGGCTATTTGCACGACAAAATCCGACTTCTTTAACGCCTTCAATTCTTGGTTTGATTACGAAGAATACTTATTTGTTTCTCTCGATAATTACGAAATTTTACTGTATGACTAAGTTTATCTGTACAAATTAAAGTACGGTAAAGGCTATTTATATTTACGGAATATTTTTACGTCGTTGGATCATAACGGATATAAAATCAGAATACTTATATTTAAGTATTAATAAAATTGATCAAATTCGGTACCGATTTTAGGATAAACATCAAAACCGGGGTTTTAAATACAGTTTTGGGGTTCTGAGCTTTTGTTTACTCGTACTACGAGAAAATAAAATATTTAAATCAAAATATCTCGTATATCGAGAATATCTAGATTATTGGTTTAGTGGAACGAACCAAATAATATTAAAATAATCATAAAATTATACCGAAAATTGTACAGGTAAATCCGTACACCAGATTGAAAAAGTTGAAACATGGAAAATGCTTAGAATATCCAAATTAGGCTAGAAACGAGTTTTCTCACAACTTTCGGGTAGTGAAAACATATAATTTATTATGAGTGGACAGTTTTTAAATAAGCAAAGTAAATAATAGTTAAATCAAAAAATATTTAATTAAATCTATAAATCAATTATTAAATCATATAACAACATATACATTACTAAAAAAGTATCTAAATAATCTATACCTCATCCTGAGAATATAAAAATTAAAATTTGGCAAATTCTATCACATACGAACAATAAATACAGAAACCAATTAACACATAATTCACAAAATTCACATAATATTCACATAATATTCATTTATCATCAAAAATAATTATGTGGTAAAACCTGAATATTACAGCAGTGTTGCAATGGGAGTTCGCGATTCCCTATCCTTGTACAAGACAAGTTGCATGTCATCTTGAGATGATTGTGCCGGAGGTTAAATATCTGGGAAGATCACTGAGGCCGTCATACTTGGCATCTGTTCCTCAACTTTCTCTAGTGTCGATGAAGACACTTTCTCCTTAGGCTCACCAGGTGAATCTGGTTCATCTTCAGTGGGTTGCCGATCCGCACCTATGTCGGATTCCCTATCCGCAGATGCATACATGTTTATTGGTCCTGGGGAGGTAAGTGTTGTGCTAGAGTTGGCAGCAATTTCAACACTTTCTCCTAATACCTATGAAGGCAATTGATCCAATGAAGGACCTTGAACAGGATATTATAACCGTAATATGGTTGAATATCCCATTTTCGTCAATTCTTCCTCACCATGTAACACTCTTTTAATTGACTCATTTAATGCTTCAAGAGCTTAGATATTGAAAAGAGTGTTTGACTCATTACAGGATGACGTGGCCGACGGGCAAATTTTAATAGACCCACCTTGTTGAGAAGATGGATCTAGTAACTGTTTAAGTGCCTTTTCAGCCATTGTATCCTTTTGGGAAGATACAAAGGGGGATTTAGTTGTCTCTGTATGGGTACTGCTTTGCTTCGTAGGAGACAGAGCTGTAGGTTCACTCATAGTACCTTCCTTATTTGCTGCATCGAGTGCAGTTTATCCCTCTTCACTCATGGGATCCTTATACGCCAGGGATTGGGTTAAGAGATTTTGAGATATGTGTATAGGCTCTAGAGGGTGGTTATGAATTTGCGGAAAAACAAATTCACTACCTCTTTTATCTACTTGCTCATCAAGAATTTGTGTGTGAAAAACATCAATGTGTAATTCTTATATGTCAATTAAATCATAAAAAGCTTCAAAAGTTTGACTTGGAGAAGATTCAGTCATACCTGATAGATCTGGTCGGTAGACATCTGCTTCTGATTGTTCGATCATAGGTTCTTCTTGTTGTTCAATAGCTTCATGATCGAAGTTAATATGTCACTAAGTCAAATTTCTACTTGGGTATTAGATACCGCCTATGGTTCTCATATTTGCAATTCGTTGCAGGGATTAAGGAGAAGTAGGACTCTTGAAGAAGAGGAGGTGATTCTACGGATGGGAAATGGAGCAAGAGTTGCTGCTAAAGCTGTAGGATCATTTCATTTACATATGCCTACGGGCAAGACTATTGTTCTAACTAATTATTATTTTGTTCCCTCGATTGTGAGGAATATTATTTCTATTCCATGTTAGACTTGGCTGGATTTTCGTTTGTTATTCAGAATAATAAATGTTCAATTCTTAGAGATAACGTTCTTTATGGAAGTGATATTTTAAACAATGGTCTGTATGTATGTGACGTATAGCATAATTTATTACAAATTGAACATACTAATAAAAGAAAAAGGGATGATGAAAATCTCACTTTCTTGTGGCACTGCGGACTTGGTCATATTAGTGAAAATAGACTGCGGACATTGCATAAGGAAGGGTTACTTGACCCCTTTGATTTTGAATCATATCCTACATGCGAGTCTTGTCTATTGGGTAAAATGACCAAATCTCCATTTAGTGGACATGGAGAGAGGGCTACAGATATGCTAGGATTGGTACACGCAGATGTATGTGGACCAATGTCTACGCAAGCCATGGGTGGATTTTCATACTTCATTGCTTTCATAGATGATCGATCTAGATTCAGATATGTGTATTTGATGAAACACAAGTCTGAAGCCTTTGAAAAGTTCAAAGAATATAAGTATAAAGTGGAGAAACAAACCAAACATAGTATTATAACTCTTCGATCAGATCGAGGTGGTGAATATATGAATGTAGAGTTCCTAGCTTATCTCAAAAAAAATAGTATAGTCTCCCAGTGGACTCCTCCATATACTCCACAGTTGAATGGGGTATCTGAAAAGAGAAATCGAACTGTGTTAGACATGGTTCGGTCCATGATGAGCTATGCGAATCTTCCAGTATTCCTATGGGGTTATGCATTGGAAACCTCAGCATATTTACTGAATAAGGTGCCTTTCAAATCTGTTCCTCAAACTCCATATGAGATATGGAAAGAAAGGAAACCGAGTCTTAAACACATTAAGATTTGGGGATGTCCAGCTTATGTCAAGAAAGTTGACCCAGATAAGCTGGAATCTCGATCCGTAAAATGTAATTTTGTGGGATATCCTAAAGAGACTTTAGGGTATTACTTTTACATCGATCATAGGGTGTTTGTCTCTAGACATGCTACCTTCTTGGAAAAATAGTTTATACTTGAAGGAAACAGTGGGAGCAAGATTGAACTTGATGAAGTTCAAGAAGCATAGACTACTACGGTTCAAGTGGAAACACCTATTCAGACTGAATAACCTTCTGTGGAACAGCCCATTTGTAGGACAGGGAGAGTGTCTCGCCAACCTGAGAGGTATTATGGCCTTGTCATTGAGAATGACAATGAGTTGTCAATCATTGATGATGACGACCCTATGACCCATAATGAGGCTATGAGTAGTGTTTACTCAGAGAAATGGCAAAGTGCCATGAAATCCGAAATGGAATCTATGTATACCAACCAAGTATGGACTTTGGTTGAGGCGCCTGAAGGTGTTAAGCCTATTGGGTGCAAATGGGTATACAAAAGAAAGATTGGAGTAGATGGCCAGGTGGAGACCTATAAGGCCAGGCTCGTGGAAAAAGGATTCAGACAAAGGCAAGGGATTGACTTTGATGAAACTTTCTCGCCTGTAGCCCTGTTAAAATCAATTCGGATTTTGCTTGCGGTTGCTGCTTACTACGACTATGAGATCTGGAAAATGGACGTGAAAATGCCCTTCCTCAATGGGAAACTTGAAGAGGAAGTGTATATGACACAGCCAGAGGGTTTTCTTTCCAAAGGAAATGAACACCTATTGTGTAAGATGCTACGAACCATATATGGTTTAAAGCAAGCTTCTCGTAGATGGAACATCCGTTTTGATGAGATAATCAAAGAGTTTGGTTTTATCAAAAACATAGATGAACCATGTGTCTACAAGAAGGTTAGTGGGACCACGGTAACATTTCTTGTATCGTATGTGGATGACATACTTCTTATAAGAAATATTTTGCGACGCTTTCATCTGATTAGGGAAATTGTTAAAAGAGGAGAAGTCAACGTTAAGAGAATTGACACATATAACAACATAGCAGACCCTTTAACAAAGCCACTTTCTCAAAGTCACTTTGATCGTCATAAAGATAAGATGGGTATTAGGTACCAGAGTGATTGGATTTAGTACAAGTGGGAGATTGAAAGAGATGTGTCCTAAGTCCAATCATGTATGATGATTTAGGAATAACTTTTATGTAATCTGTTTTGATTTCATTGATATTAATAAAAGACTTGTTTTGGTTTTATTGCGGGCTTTATCTATTTAAGTGTTTAAATAAGATATACCATAGTTTAGAGTAAAGCTTTTTATGGATTATGGTGAGATCATAATAATGAGACCTAAAAGATGATAACTCTGAACTTAAATATTTCCTGGTCGTAGGATTACTAACTGGTAATTAGTAATCCGCAAAGATCGGTACATACTACGCTTGCTTTATTATAAAGGATGTCTGTTCTCATAAATATTTGTGTGGTGACACTGTAGCTAGTATGTAGGTGCTTATTATAGAATAAGTTCACTGAACATGACTCACACAGTTAAACAACCGATGGAGTTCACTCACGTGTCAGCAGATGTTCACATAGTGATAGTTGTACAAGTATCCTTAGACTTGAGGTCATCATAGTCATCTTGTGTACACTGAACTATACTTTGGTTTAATTCTTAGTCTCTAGGGACAATAATAAGGGCTCTACTGGGTGTAGAAATTTGTACACGAAGATAGTGTATGATCAATAAAAGATCTACCCCTTCCAGTGAAGGAAGAGAATGTTCAATGCTGATCCACTTATGCTAGTTCAGGAATCTCTGGCCAGAGTGAATGAAATTAGAAAGGAGTTTCTAATTTACATTAAATAGAACTAAGCATAGTGAATGGGAAAGCAAATGATTAAATAAGATAGGCTTGACACAAGTTCCATGCCTTGTATTTAATCGTGACATTGCAGGGTAGAAGGAATTGATTGTGCGGTAACTACTCACTGAATAGGTTTTTGGTATTCTAAGCAGTGAATTCGTATTATCCGGATAGTCGCGATATGCTGAGAAGTATCCCTCACGATGTAGAATAAATATGATTAATTTATTAATTAATCATATTTAATGAATTAGAGAATTTATATAAATAATGATAAAATAGTTTTATTATTATTTATTTCTACTACCGGCTTAATATTGAACCTACAGGGTCACACCATAAAAGAGAATGATTTAATGGTCGAGGAATTAATTAATAATGGCTGGTAATTATTTATTTGTGGAATAAATAATTAATTAGCAGATTTAATAATTGATTAAATGAGATTCAATTAATTCTTAATATTATTAATTAAGAATTTAATTTTGGAAATTAAATCAAGTGAGAGAATTATTTTTCTAAAGTGTTTAGAAAAGGGATTAATGATTAAAAGGTGTTTTAATTATTAGTTAATTGGTTAATAAGAATAATCAATTAAAGGGTTAATAATAATAATATTTTATGGAAAATTTTCAGCTGAAAATTTTGCCTATAAATATACTATTATAAAGCCTATTTGCCTCAACCCAAATAATTAACCCTAATTCTAAAGTAGAACAAGAGGGAGGCAACTAATTCTCTCAACCTCTTCCTCCTCCATCACATTGTACTCTTGGTGGATACCGGTGGAGTGCTTCACACTTGAGGAGCAGCTGCTAGGGATTTCCGTTCATCGTTCTTGGATCGCTATTAAAGACCTCTATCTTTCCACTAACGTAAAGCTTCTTAATGTAAACATACTGAACTACGAATTAAATATTATTTTTCGCATGGATCCTGCGGAGGGTTTCGGTTTTCTTTTAAGATTTAAATTTACGTTTTCGTTGCATTTATGTGCTAAAAACCCTTCACACCCAATCTTAGCAACTTTTCTAAGTTGCGGCCCCTAGAACAAAATTCTAAGCTAAGTAGGATACATACTACTTAGGCACAACTTAGAGAACATCTAAGTTGCGACCCCTGTATACAACTAGTACATAGAAAAAATTTTATGCTCCTATAAAATTTATTTTGCTTTTAGTTATTATTAATTCTTTTCATAAATGAAAATGACTAATTATTTCAAAATAAATAATTTACTATTGTTATACCAATTTTATGAAATTTTTTAAAATCCATTAAAATTGATAACTCACAATTTACATTCACAATTATAAAATTATTATCATTAATTCGATAATATCATAATTTTGATGAAATAAAATTATGTTACTTATATTATTTTAATTTTAGTGAACCTCTTTAAATATTAAATAATTTAAAGTCCACTAAAATTAATAAATCACAACTTTGACAATTATCAGTAAATTGATAATATCCCAATCTTTTAAATCAAAATTATGCTGCAACATTTTACTCACAACTTAATCAGTAAGGACTAAATTATTTTCAAATATTTTTACAATATAAATGTGCTCAAATATTTATTAATTAGATACAGGCACATAAATATTAGTATTACGAGAAATAAATAATGGCAAGTGAATTCATATGTCCTTAAAATATTGACATTAAATAACAAGTGAATTCATTTACCCTGCTCCCGAGTTTTTATTAGGGAAGAAAATAAGTGATAGGGAGGTGAAGTACTTTCATCCCAAAATGGGATGAATGTTTTGGTGGTAAAATATTTAAAATTTACATTCATGACCACTTGCGTTCATTCCTTTTAAAAACTCGGGAGCACGATTAAGAATGAAAGTGAAACTATTTTACTTACCTTGCACTTGCTTTCCATACTTTTTAAAACTCGGGAGCAAGGGGTTAAGGAAAAGTGCAGTTAATGATTTTTAATTTAATCAATTAGAAATATTTAACATCCCAAGTTCACTAACCAACTTAGAGAAAGTGTTTTCATTATGTGGTTTTGTGAAGATGTCTGCAATTTGATCCTCTGTGGGTACAAAATGTAATTCCACAGTGCTATTTGTGGCATGCTCTCTGATAAAGTGGTACCTAATATCTATATGCTTTGTTCTTGAGTGTTTAACTGAGTTGCTGGAGATTGCTATGGCACTAGTATTGTCGCAAAATATTGGAATCTTTGATATCAACAGACCATAATCCCGGAGTTGGTTCCTCATCCACAAGATTTGAGCACAGCAGCTTCCTGGAGCTATGTATTCAGCTTTATTAGTTGGTGTGGATACTGAGTGATGCTTCTTGCTATGCTAGAATACCAACCTTCTTCAAAGAAACTGACAGCTTCATCAAGTACTTTTCCGATCAATCTTACATCCTGCAAAATCTGAACATGTATAGCCAATAAGGTCAAAACCTGTACCTTTAGGGTACCAAATGCCAAGATTTGGAGTCTCCTTAAGATACCTAAAAATCCGTTTAATAGCTATAAGATGAGACTTTTTAGGATCAGCTTGAAATCTAGCATATAAGCATGTTTAAAACATAATATCTGACCTACTTGCTGTAAGATATAATAATGAGCCTATCATACCTCTATATTCTATGATGTCAACCTTCTTATAGGTTTTTTCCTGATCAAGCTTAGAGGCTGTTGGCATTTGAGTCTTTGCCGGAGTTGAATCTTCCAGATTGTACTTCTTGAGAAGTTCTCTAATATTCTCTAATATACCATATTTTCTTTGACTCACTTTTAATCCAAGAAAGTAGTTTAACTCTCCCATCATGCTCATTTCATACTTACTATGCATTAGCATAGAGAATCTCTTACAAAGATCATCATTAGTAGAACCAAATATAATGTCATCAACATATACTTGAACTAGTATCATATCAGATTTATACATTTTATGAAACAGATTTTTATCTACAACAACTCTACTAAAACCATTTTTAAGTAAAAATTCTGAGAGAGTGTCATACCATGTCCTTGGTGCTTGCCTGAGTCCATAGAGATCTTTGAATAGAAAGTATACAAAATATGCCAGATTTGGATCTTCAAAACCTGGAGGTTGTTCCACATACACTTCTTCTTCTAACTCCCCATTCAACAATGCACTCTTCACATCCATTTGATAAACTTTAAAGTCTGAATATGTTGCGAATTCCAGAAACATCCTGATTGCCTCAAGCCTTGCTACTGGTGCATAGATTTCATCATAATCTATTCCCTCTTCTTGAGAGTAAACTTTATCTACCAGTCTAGCCTTTTTTTGTTACAGTGCCATTTTCATCCAACTTATTTATGAATACCCACTTGGTTCCAATTACTTTATTGCCTTTTGGACGGGGTACCAGCTTCCATACCTTCTACCTTGTTAGATATAATTGATTATATCTGTACATAAACTATCATAAGTTCTTATCAGGACTTATATCAGCATTTACTGAAGTGTGATGTCATCAGTACTTATATCAGTACTTGATGATCAGCGGATGATGTCATCAGGATTTGTCACTTCAGTAGATATTCAAGGAGGAAAAGGAAAGTAGGAATTCAAGGCGGTGAAGGACTTTATCTCATAAGCAATCATACATGAATAGGTTTCCTTATTGTAATAAAATAGGATTCTTTATTTGAATGTGTAGCTGTGCTTTATATAAAGCATAAATTAGGTTCATGTTATATGCATTGCAAACATTGTTATATCATTCGCATAACCTCGAAGCTCTCAAGAAGAATATTTGTTTATCCATTTGAGAGAGTACTTTTATAATCAGTTTTTATCAGTTAATATAGAATATGTTGATTCTGTTAATGCTTTGTGGAATTAATTGCATAAACTGTATTCACCCCCCTTAACAGTTGATCACGGACCTAAAAATTGGTACCAAAGCTTGTTGTTGACATAAACAGTTGAAGATCTGAAAATCAATTCTACAATGTGTTAGTCGCTAAACACGCGCTAATAATTCATGCAAGTATACGAGTTCGCAAGTAGTATAGAATCTTTTCTAGTTTGTTCCCACAGAGACTGTATTGGTTAACTATTTAATTTATGCACCTAAGCAACAATGTATGGTTATTATCCAATGCTAAGACTTTAACAAATTGAGATTGTTTATAACTAAGAATTACGCTAACAATTATAACTACTAGAATAAGATTGACTGAATTGATATATATATGACAAACACGGGATTCTAACTTCATTTAATACTTCATTCAATAGCCTTATTATTCTTAATGTTAGCATGAAATGGTGATTACACTAATCAGATAACACGAAACTGATAAACACCAACTATCGTTGCACGAGTACCATCATAGTAGACATCCACAAAAGAGATAGAAGCTGAATAGGCACCAATTATATTGAGACCCCTTATATTTATAGAATTTGACAATATAATGGTCTAAGAACAAGTTATCTATCTTGATTACACAGGGCTAGTAAGATGGTTAAAATTACCTATGAATCATGCATAACAAATACATGAACCTATGCTAGCATCGCAAGTTCTAAATCCTTAAATTCACTTTCGCTTCATTAAGAATTAACACACTATCTTATATGTTCGCGACACTCATAAGATGAATATGCACAACCAATACTAGGATATCACACAATCACCACATAGTAAGGCATCAAACAACTTAACTAAAGAAATCCATAAATAAATCCGCTAGAACCCCACGATAACGATTAGCACATAATCGGACTCATCATCAACATAGGTTTCGATGAAAACATGATATAGCAAACGTAGTCTTTATACGAATAAATAAAACCAAGTACAAACAAGAGTAAGGGTTCACAAAACAAGAAACAAGCATCCAAATTACAACTCAAAACAAAGATTCACAAGAATAAACTAGATCATCTTCGCCTTTGTTGAATTGTCCTAAAGGTCTCTTGCCATCTTCTCCTTGCGCTATGGTCCATCTCTAAATTGATATATATTAAAAATGACCTAATATGAATATATATAGCAGCCCTCAATAATCTGGAAGCCTTCCCTTTTTGAATTGTAGTAGAAATAGGATTCTGAAATTCGGCCTCGGCGCGGGCGTGCGCTATCACAGTGCGGGCGCGCTGCATTTATGGAACCCCGGCGCGACCGCGTTCTATCACAGCGCGGGCACGCCGTCCTTTTGGGAAAAACTCAGATTTCTTCTTAAATATTGCTTCTTCGAGCCGGCTTTTCACGAGCTTTTATTCCAACACCACCTGGACACCAAATTAGCACCAAAATAATGCTAATTCACCTGATTACCTGAATAGTGCCTGAAATGCAAAAACACTAGAAAATACATTAAAACACATAATAACTTGAGTACAAATACACCAATTCAAAGCTTATTAGAGCATAATAAAGTGTCATAAATGCCACTCAACATACCCCCAAACTTGAATCGATGCTTGTCCTCAAGCATGAGCAGACTCAAAGAATAAGAAACAAAAATGCATGAATGCAACTATATGAATGCAACGATCCCCAATAGAATAACTCAACCAACCAACAAGCAACATATCAATAAATGCAGTTATTCACATGAGATCAATCACATCATACAAATCAACTTACAAACTAGAGACGTGCGTGTGTGAAGATGCTTACAGATATACTATCGCAAGTAGATCAATAATCATGACTCACTACTTATCAAGACAATCGCAAGGTTATAAATAAAATAAAATGCTAGACTCAAAATAACTTATAACACTTCAATTCTTATATTGGAGTTTTATACGGATTCATGCTTTTATTCACAACATAACAACACAAGTATGCTTATTTGATCGTGCAATGAGTGAGGTCTACAAAAGACTTATACAATAACACCCATGTAGCAAGCGTTAGGTTAGTGGATCCCAGACCATAAAAGCCTTAGGTCACTAGGCACAAAGTCCCCTAAGAACTTAATAACTTGAGTACTAAAGAGCCCACTCGTGATCGATTATACATAACACTTGTTCTTTTTTTCATAATTTCTGAATGAGTGTGTTTCGCTCCATCTCATTCAACCCTAGACTACTTATAAGAATATGAGCCGGCTACTAGCCATTTGACACCTAGCCAAACAACTAGCAATGAAATCCAATTTTTCCAATTTTTAAATATCCATGTTTTTTATTATTAAGAGAATACCCTAAATTCTAAATATAAATAAGCGATTAACCTCGACAAATCAAATAAACCATGATCATGATCTAGCACTCTAGCAACCTATAAGACTTAGTGAAATACAAGTGTCTCTAGTATGCAAATCAATCCAATAAGACTCAACATCACTAAACACGACATCACTACACTAGCATCAATATCACAAGTCAATCGGGAAAAATTATCTAAGGGATCATGTTATAATGCAAATGCATGAAACTACATGAACAAATTATCATAAAACTACCAAAATAAAAAAAAAACTACATAGAAAAATATGTAAACTGTATGAAATAAACTATCATGAACATTCAAACTATATGAGACTCACACAAATATATTCCTTCAACTACTACCCCCAAACTTAAAATATTCACTGTCCTCAGTGAAGGTAATAGTAAGGAATCATGCATACCTACTCTGAATCTAAATTCTCACCCTCAAGGGGTGGAGTGTCAGGTGTGTCATAAGGCGGATACACAGAGTCCTCACCAAATACTGGCCATTGAATATCAACTCCGGTGGCTCTAAATGCAATCCCAAGTGCCTGGGTGAGATCCTATGCAAAACGACTATGGATATCGTGCATCGCATCCATCTTCCTCGCAAAACGCCTATACTGCGTCGAACTCAAACCAGCTCCCATGTCTGCTCCTGCTGCCTCTTGTTGCTGCTACGATAGTCCTCCTTCATCTCCAAACTTAGATCTCCATGCAGTCCTGCTCTCCTGACCAGCAGCTGGCCTCCCACCAGGTACGTGGTCAAAAGAATACCCAAGCCCCTTCAGATCAGGCTTGCCTTAATCCCATTCCTGCATCGTAGCCAAAGTAGTGCTATCGATCGGAGCACTCGGAATCTGCAACTGCTCATTTGCAGGCCAATGCACACCAACTGCCATGCACATCTTTATCACCATGGACACATACGGAATAGACCCCGTAGTGCTCCCCCTCAAGAACCTCCGAATCCCCTGGTATATCACCATCCCCACATCTATATAATCACCCTATAGAATTCCCCATAACAGTCCTGCGCGCTCCACAGTAACCTCATGCACATGCGACGATGGCATGATATTAGCACATTTAAAAGCGTTCCATGCACGGGCAAATCTGTTCATGCCGGACGCCAGGAACGTAGAATACTCGATGACTGTGCCCCTCTTGATCTTCCAATATGAGTCAGGTCGGCACAGAGTAACAACAATAAGATCCAGATCAAAGTCCTCTGGAGTCTTATCGTTCCAGGTATCCTGCCCCACCTTCCTCGCGGGCTGCTCAATTACAGTCCTGATAGCGTCTGCACTATACTCCACCGTCCTCCTTGTAACACCCCCAAATCCGGGGTCGGGGATCCGGGTCGTCACAGTCTTTCTTTCCACAATATCACTTAACTTAATTATTAATAAATAACCTCATGCTGTGACCCCACACTAACACACACCACAACCCGTTATAGTCTCATAGATGAAATTGAAATAAGTACAAGTCCTTGAATCCACAATTTAAAAGTTATTACAACCCAAAATGATTACTTGATAAGTTTATAGTTATTTGCCATTATCCGTCACAAGTTATAATTATACAATATTTGATTCCCAAAAGTAGAATGCCTGATCTACCAATAAATCTACCTCTACAGCTATAGCAGCTATAACATCAACGGGAAGACGCGGGACGCTTCCCACGCGCTTGCGCTAGGTCTGCTTGAGTCTGGCCATCTTTCCTAACTGTTGTTGTGTGATGAAGAAATGAAGCAAGAGTGAGCATTACAGCTCGCAAGATAATATATAGTGTAAACAATAATGTAAGTATCTAAATGGATAACTTACTGGAAACCTTTATCAAGTGTAAGATAATCACTTACTGGATATAAGAAAAAATAAGGGATGAAGTTACCAAATACTTCATTATACTTATATCATTTATAAAACTACTTGAACTACCACTGTTCAAAGTATAATGAGTTTTCAACAGTTCATCACATAGATGAGACTACAAGATAAGATATGAATAGATTAAATCTTTGAAATATTATTGAATGAAATGAAGTTATGAGATACCTCATTAAGTCCCGATATATATGTCCACATATATATCTCTTATACATCTCCTGAAAACCTCTGTCATGTAAAGTATGAACAGAGTTTGTAACATCCAATGAATTTTTGGAAAGGAAAAGAATTGTGGCATAAACCCGATATCTTGCTGATCAGGCAAAGATACCAATAAGTAACCTTTTCTACTGTAGATGGATGAATTCTTCGCCGGTCATCACCCTGGCCGCATTCGGACCTCGCGCTAGACCGTTACCCGGCCACTCACGTGTGGATGGACTGTCACCCAGCTTCTTACACCTTCATAGACCGTACCCCGTCCTGTCGCTTATGCCGACTCAATCAGATGGCCTTACTTCCCGAACATTGGGCAATTAATCAAATTGTTGTCTCAAAACAGCAACCACGTTGCGAATATAAAATACACCACAGAGCCGGATCCCTCAGGTTTTGAGCGAGTATTTAAATCCCCTTTGAAAGGAAGATCTTAAATATAAAAATGAGTTTTGGGATCCGCTCTAACTTTTAAAATCATTTTGAAGACTCGAAAACATTTTTAAGAATGTTTGGAGAAATGCTGATTTAATGAAATAAATTAGTCCCGATATATTAGAAAATATCTGAATATTATTATTTAAATAATATTCCCATAAGGATAATCCTTATAAAAATAATTGAAGTAAAAGTTTTAAAACTCATACTTGAAATGGATATTAAATAACCAAAGATATACTTTTACGAAAGTATGATCTTTATTTGAATAATTGAAAATAAGTTTGATTAACGAAACATTATTCTTTAATAAAATAAAGAATATTATTTAATAAATAAGCGGAGTCATAAGTCCTCAAATGAATATTCAAAATAGTATTCATTAAATAAAATAAAGCGAGTCATAAGTCCTCGAATGAATATTCAAATATTATTCATTAAATAAAATAAACCGAGTCATAAGTCCTCGAATGAATATTCAACTAATATTCATTAAATAAAATAAAGTTATCGAATAAACCTTATTCGATTAATAGTTTTGAGAACTATATCAATATATATATATATGTAAATATATATATAATATACTCGGGAACATCGACTCCCGGTTTTAGAAAATGTTCACCTTGGGGTCCCCTATACTAAGGGTATACGCAATTACTGCTTATCTCTAGCATAGGTATTATGCAACTGAATCAACAGATATATGTATCAAGATACGAAACAGGCATGCATATATACCATATTACATGCTCCAATATATCGCAAGAATTTGCTAATTAACCATCATGCATCTATCACAAGAGAATGCATATACATATGTATACATCACAACAACAGTATAACGGGTAGAAAACTTGCCTGAGCGACTGGGGGTGACAAATGGCTTGGGACGAGTCTGGTAACCTATAAACAACATATAAGTTGGAATTAAACCAAAGTCGCTTATGAATCTATACTTTAACCAATTAGACTCTAACACTCGTTTTGCGCTCAACGATTCTCTTAGGTCGCTCGAGTACCCTCGGCTCCACCATTTTTAATAAATTAACCATTAAGGGTTTTAAGGCGATTCTTTCGCGAGTGCCTTACCAACTGCCTAATACACTTTACATACATGTTTCATACTCCAATTAGTCATTTAAGGTCTTTAACCAATGTTTTAAAGTAAGGGGAGGGGTAATGGTTCGTTCGCGAAACGCCGTTACTTAAAACGGTCGTTTCTCCTAAACCGTACCTCGGATTCAAATGAACCACATATCAAAACGAAGCTCGTAACATGAACTATCTAATCATGGCAATGGGTCAAAACCTAACAGTGAGTCCTCGGGTCCTGATGTTAAGAACAAAACAGTCTAAAGTAAATCAGACATTACGACGACTATGTTTACGCGATTACCAATTTATATCCTACTCTAAACCAACCACCAATCAACCACAATTCATTCATACAACCAAAATCCATCCATACCATACTACAACAGCCCCAACAACCCAAGTTCTCCAATTTATATTATTCTCAAACATGAATTAAAACTATACTTAAGTTCATTAATCAATAATCCAAGTATTACAACTCCAACTCATTACAAAACCAACCACACTCTAATTCTACAAGAATCATGCTTCTCATGAACCATAACAACAAAACTAAACCTAATACTCAAAGTAAAGTTAGGGTTTGGAGGGGTTATACCTTCCTTGGAGAGTGGAGAATCAATTAGGAAGCCTTAAATAACCACTAGTTATCTTTACTAAGCTTGGATCTTGAAGAAAACATAAGAAAACATAAAGTTAGTTTCTTGAAAACACTATTCACCAAGAACTTTGATGAATTGATTAGCTATGTTAAACATGGAATCTTGAGCTTAAACTTATGGCTCATCTAAGTTATGAATTATGGAAGCTAAAGAAACAAACCTCTTGATTTTTGAAGGTGTGTAGCTAGGGTTTTGAAATTTTCTTCCTTGGTTTAAGAAGAAAAAGCCGAGAGATTTTGTTTTTGAAGAAGAGAAGTCAACTTCTATTTTTGGTGAAATGAATTGTTTTGGCTTGGTTGATGTTGTTTTGTTTTGATTTATTACTTTTTACCATGGTAACTTTTGTGTGGTTCTTAATCAACCAACAACACACTTTTCTTTGTCATGCTTATGTCACCTTGTTATATCATCCTCCCACACTTGTCCTCTTCTTATTGGTTTGATGACTTCATCCTCACTAACCTCTTTGATTAGCTTCTAATTACTTGGCTAATGACCGCTGATCTGTTATACGGTTCACTTAACTTTCGTTTTCGTTTGAGGGATCATACTCGGGATCTTATTACTTGGGTTTCCTTAACCTTTCTCAATACATTATATTCCTTTTATGATCCTCTCTTATAATTCTTGAATTTAAATCCTTTTTATCCTGTTATCTTATACTTAATTCTCTTGGTATCTGGTGGATTTTCGGGAAAAATCAAAGTGTTTGAATTTGGATTCTGACGATCTTTACATACACTTATTTATCATATAGAGTACTAATACGATCTCAGAATAACAAGAAAAGAACCCCTACATAGTGTGGCATGAAAAGTTTTCTTATTCAGCAATATCAGCAAAAACACTATTCATAAGGGTTACAAAAAGTTGAAAATTTTGGGGTTATTACACTCCCTCACACCACAATGAAACCATTCTTCTCGGCCTTGGCATCCGCATAGAACTCGCGAACCACACTCATAGGCACAGCAGATGGTGCCTCGTAAAAAGGAATCCAACCCATCTCCAAGATCATCTCCAAAAGCTTACCATCGTTCCCAGATGGCAGGAAACCTCTATCCTTAGCAATAGGCTTTTGAGAAACCTCGTGTACTCCTCCTTAGCCTCAGGAGTAGAAAACCTGGGCCTCACACCACTCGAAGTTGAAGAATCGGTGGCGCTGCTATCGACTTGAGTTCTTTGTCTCTTGGGTGCCATGGAAATTGATTTGAGAGATTAAGAGTTGTGTTTGAGAGAGAATTTGTGTTTGAGAGTTTGTGAATTGGTGAAGAAGTTTGTGTATGGGTGTATGTATGTATAGGTGGTGAAAAGAGAATTAGATATGGAATAGAAGTGGGATTTGATTATGGGAATAATGGGATGTGGGGGAGTAAAATTCGGTTGAGAATTGATTTTGGGACAAAATTCTCGTTTTTCCCCCCTTAACTGCCTTTTATTTTTTTTCTAGATTCGGGACACGGCGCGGCCGCGCGCTGGGACGGTGCGGGCATGCGCTACTTCTGCCAAACCGACGCGGCCGCGCGCTGTAACATCGCAGGCACATGGTGTTTCTGTATAAATGGCGCGGCCGCGCGCTGGGACAGCGTGGGCGCGCCAGGCTTCTGTAGTCAGACCTGAATTTTTTTTCCATTTTTTGATTTTTTATGATTTTCTCTTTTCTTCTTGCTTCCTCTACTTACTAATGTACAACAAACTTGGGTTGCCTCCTAAGAAGCGCTTCTTTTACGTTGCTAGCTACACGTAGAATCTCGAGATCAAGTAGACAATAAAACGACACTAACCACTTCGTGGTTTTCCGTGTCACCAACCGTTGACCATTAACCTTTGAATGCTTGGGCCGGATCATTCTCAAAAATTTCCACCGCTCCATGTGGAAACACAGTTTTGATTATGAAGAGCCCTGACCATCTTGACTTTAACTTTCCAGGTGAAAGACGGAGACGAGAGTTGAATAAAAGAACTTGTTGCCCTGGCACAAATTTATTGAGCACTAGACCCCGATCGTGCCACCTCTTGAGTTTCTCCTTATACATCTTGTTGCTCTCATAAGCTTGAAGTCGAAACTCGTCAAATTCATTTAACTGAAGCATCCTTTTCTTTCCAGCTGTATCCAAGTCCAGATTCAATTTCTTCAAAGCCCAATATGCTTTATACTCGAGCTCCACAGGCAAATGACACCCCTTACCATAAACCAACTGAAACGGCGACATTCCCAATGGAGTCTTATATGCTGTTCTATACACCCAAACAACTTCATCAAGCTTCAATGACCAATCCTTCCTTGATGGACATACCACTTTCTCCAAAATGCGCTTGATCTCTCTTTTAGATACCTCAGCTTGACCATTTATCTGAGGATGATAAGCCGTAGCGATGCGATGATTCACATTATACCTTTTCATCATGGCATTAACCTGCGATTGCAAAAATGCAACCCCTTATCACTGATTATGACTCTTGGAGTTCCAAAACTTGTGAATATCTGCTTGTGCATAAAATTAAACACCACTTCCACATCATTTGTTGGCAACGCCTTAACTTCAACCCATTTCGACACATAATCAACTGCCAACAAGATATACTAATTATTACAAGACGAGACAAATAGCCCCATGAAGTCAATTCCCCAAACATCGAAGACCTCAACCTCGAGAAGCACATTAAGAGGCATCTCATCCCTTTTAGACATATTACCCACACATTGACAACGATCACATTTCAAAATGAACTGATGAGCATCTTTAAACAATGTTGGCCAAAAGAAACCTGCTTGAAAAACATGAGATGTTGTCTTTTCACCACCATAATGTCCTCCATAAGCCGTTGAGTGGAAATCTCGCAAGATCCCCCCCCCCGTTTCGCTGTAAGGAATACATCTCCTGATGATTTGGTCAGCTCCTTGGCGAAAAAGAAACGGCTCATCCCATATATACCACTTTACTTCATGAAGAAACTTCTTCCTTTGAGCATAAGATAAGTCGGGAGGCATGATATTACTCACAAGGTAGTTCACAATGTCTGCAAACCACGACTCTTCTTCCTGCACTCCAAACAGCTGCTCATCGGGAAAAGACTCATTTATCAATGTCTTATCCAATGAAGTAGCATTAGGATTCTCTAAACGCGAGAGATGATCAGCAACTTGATTTTCAGTTCCTTTTCTTTCCTTGATCTCTAGTTCAAATTTTTGGAGCAAAAGAACCCATCGAATCAATCTAGGCTTCGAGTCCTTCTTTGAGACGAGATATCGAATGGCGGCGTGATCAGTGAAAACTGTCACCTTAGTCCCAAGTAGGTAAGATCGAAATTTCTCAAAACCGTAGACAATAGCCAAAAGTTCTTTCTCCGTAGTAGTGTAAATCAGTTGAGCACCATTTAGAGTCTTATTAGCGTAGTAGACTACATGAAATATTTTGTTCTTTCTCTGCCTAAGAATTGCTCCAACTACATAGTCGCTTGCATCGCACATCATCTCAAAAGGCTCATTCCAATCAGGTGCAGTTATGACAGGTGCCGTGATTAAACTCTTCTTCAATATCTCAAAAGCTGCAAGGAACTCATCATCAAATTTAAAAGGAACATCTTTCTCTAACAGACTGCACAAAGGCTTTGAAATTTTCGGGAAATCTTTGATGAAACGCCTGTAAAAACCCGCATAACCAAGAAAACTACGAATTCCCTTAACATAGATTGGTGGAGGAAGATTCTCAATGACCCCCACCTTGGCCTTGTCCACCTCTAGGCCTTTATTAGAAACCTTGTGCCCGAGAATAATGCCCTGATGCACCATAAAATGACATTTCTCCCAATTCAGAACCAGATTGGTCTCAACACTGCTCTTGAGAACATGTCCAAAATTTTGCAAGCATTCATCAAAAGAATCGCCAAAGACTGAGAAGTCGTCCATGAACACCTCCACATTCTGACCAATTATGTCAGAAAAGATGGCCATCATACATCTCTGAAATGCGGCTGGTACACCACATAGACCAAAAGAAACTCGCCTAAAGGCGAAAGTACTAAATGGACAAGTGAAGGTAGTCTTCTCCTGATCTTCTTCTAGAGCGATACAAATCTTATCGTAACCCGAATAGCCATCTAGAAGACAGTAATACTCATGACCGGCCAACATGTCAAGCATCTGATCAATGAAGGGCAATGGAAAGTGGTCCTTCCTAGTGGCTTTGTTCAGCTTCCGATAGTCCATGCAGACTCTCTACCCCATGACAATTCTGGTAGGGATAAGCTCATTCTTTTCATTTGCTACCACAGTAATTCCACCTTTCTTTGGCACACATTAAACCGGGCTTACCCATGAACTGCCAGAGATAGGATAAATGATCCCTGCATCTAGCCACTTCAGAATTTCCTTCTTCACTACTTCCTTCATGATAGGATTAAGTCTTCTTTGCTGCTCAACTATAGGCTTGCTACCTTCCTCTAGCTAAAATTTATGCATACAGTAAGACGGGCTGATCCTCTTGATATCCACTATAGTCCATCCAATTGCCGATTTGAACTATCTCAGAATCCTCAATAGCTTTTCCTCATCACTACCTGAAAGGTCAGATGCAATAATAATAGGTAGAGTAGATGCATCACCTAAAAATGCATACCTCAAATGCTCAGGTAAAGGCTTAAGCTCAAGAGATGGAGCTTCCTCAATAGAAGGCTTGAGGCGTTTAGGAGCTTTGTTCAATTCTTCCATTCCAAGAGATTCAAAAGGCATATCAATCTTCCTCTTCCAGGGAGAAACATTCAAATATTGCAATTATTCTTCACCTTCGTCATCTTCACTATCTGAATTCCCCAATAAGGCTTTTTCTAAGGCATCAGACCTTAGCAATTGATCAAGTTCCGATGTGACCACCGAATTGACCAACTCCATTTTAAGCACTCCTCATTATCAATAGGAAATTTCATAGCATTTAACACATTAAAAGTCACATCCTAATCCAGCACTCGCATTGTAAGCTCACTGTAACACCCCCAGATCCGGGGACGGGGATCCGGGTCGTCACGGTCTTTCTTTCCACAATTTCACTTCACTTAATTAATAATAAATAACCTTATGCTGTGACCCCACACTAACACACACCACAACCCGTTATAGTCTCAGAGATGAAATTTAAATAAGTACAAGTCTTTGAATCCACAATTTAAAAGTTATTACAACCCAAAATGATTACTTGATAATTTACAGTTAATTGCCATTATCTGCCACAAGTTATAATTATACATAATTTGATTCTCAAAAGTAGAGTGCCTGGTCTACCAATAGATCTACCTCTGCAGCTATAGCAGCTACAACATCATCGGGAAGACGCGGGACGCTTCCCACGCGCTTGCGCTGGGTCTGCTGGAGTCTGGCCATCTTTCCTAACTGTTGTTGTGTGATGAATAAATAAAGCAAGAGTGAGCCTTACAGCTCGCAAGATAATATGTAGTGATAATAATAATATAAGTATCTAAATGGATACTTACTAGAATCTTTTATCAAGTGTAAGATAATTACTTACTAGATATAAGTAAAAACAAGGGATGAAGTTACCAAATACTTCACTATACTTATATCATTTATAAAGCTACTTGAACTACCACTGTTCAAAGTATAATGAGCTTTCAACAGTTCATCACACAGATGAGACTACCATACAAGATTTGAATAGATTAAACCTTTGAAATATTATTAAAGGAAATGAAGTTATGATATACTTCATTAAGTTCTGATATATATATATATCCACATATACATCTTCTTTATACATTTCCTGAAAACCTCTGTCATGTAAAGTATGAACATAATTGCAATATCCAATAAATTTGGAAAGGAAAAGAATTTTGGCATAAACTTGATATCTTGCTGATCAGGCAAAGATACCAAAAACTAACCTTTTCTACTAGTAGATGGACGAATTCCCCACTGGTCATCACCCTGGTCGTAATACGACCTTATGCTGGACTACCACTCAGCCACTTATGCATTTGATGGACTCCCACTGAGCCACTTACACTATCATGGACGCCCACTGAGCCCATGTTGCTTATGCCGACTCAATAGATGGACTTACTTCCCGAACGTTGGGTAACTAATCAATTCATTTACCAAAACTGCAACCTTGTTGTGAATATAAAATACACCACAGAGCCGGATCCCTCAGGTTTTGAGCGAGTATTTAAATCCCCTTAAAAAGGAAGATCTTAAATATAAAAAAAATGAGTTTTGGGATCCGCTCTAACTTTTAAAAATCATTTTGAAGACTCGAAAACACTTTAAAGAGTGTTTGGAGTAAAGCTGATTTAATGAAGTAAATCAGTCCCCAGTATATTTAGAAAATGCCTGAATATTATTATTTAAATAATATTCTCATAAAGATAATTCTTATAAAAATAATTGAAGTAGAAGTATTAAAACTTATACTTGGAACGAGTATTAAATAACCAAAGATATACTTATATGAAAGTACTATCTTTATTTGAATAATCGAAAATAAGTTTGATTATTGACACCTTATTCTTTAATAAAATAAAGAATATATTTCAGTAATAAGCGGAGTCATAATACCTCGAATGAATATTATAAATAATATTCATTAAATAAAAATAAAGGAGTCATACATCCTCAAATGAATATTCAAATAATATTCATTAAATAATATAAACTGAGTCATAAGCCCTCGAATGAATATTCAAATAATATTCAATAAATAATATAAAAGAGTCATAAGCCCTCGAATGAATATTCAAATAATATTAATTTAATAAAATAAAGAAGTCATAAGCCCTCGAATGAATATTCAAATAATATTCAATAAATAATATAAAAGAGTCATAAGCCCTCGAATGAATATTCATATAATATTCATTTAATAAAATAAAGAAGTCATAAGCCCTCGAATGAATATTCATAATAATATTCATTTAATAAAATAAAGAAGTCATAAGCCCTCGAATGAATATTCAAATAATATTCAATAAATAATATAAAAGAGTCATAAGCCCTCGAATGAATATTCATATAATATTCATTTAATAAAATAAAGAAGTCATAAGCCCTCGAATGAATATTCATAATAATATTCATTTAATAAAATAAAGTTATCGAATAAACCTTATTCGATTAATAGTTTTGAAAACTATAACCATATATATATATAAATATATATGTATATATATACATATATACAAAATCTACTCGGGATCCTCGGCTCCCGGTTTTAGAAAATGTTTTCACCTTTTGGGTCCCTATACTAAGGGTATATGCAAGTTACCGCTATCCTCTAGCATAGGTATTATCAACTGAACCAATCAGATATATATGGCAAGAATACGAAACAGGCATGCATATGTACCATATAACATGCTACAATATATCGCAAGAATTTGCTATAACAAATATGCATTTAACGCAAGATCATGCATATACACCAATACATCACAACAACAGTTATAACGGGTAGAAAACTTGCCTGAGCGACTGGGGGTTACGAATGGCTCGGGACGAGTCTGGTAACCTATAAACAACAAGTAAGTTGGAATTAAACCAAAGTCACTTGTAAATCTATACTTTAACTAACTTAGACTCTAACGCTTATTTTGCGCTTACTGATTTTCTTAAGTCACTCGAGTACCCTCGGCTCCTCCATTTTTAATAATTTAACCTTTATGAGTTTTAAGGCGATTCCTTCGCGAGTGTCTTACCAACTGCCTAACACACTTACCATAAATGTTTCTTACCCCAATTAGTCATTTAAGGTCCTTAACCAAGGTTTCAAAGTAAGGCGAGGGGAAAAGTTTCGTTCGCGAAACGCCGTTCCTTGAAACGGTCGTTTCTCCTAAACCGTGCCTCGGAATCGAACGAACTACATATCAAAACGAAGCTCGTAACATGAGCTATCTAAACATGGAAATGGTCATAATCTAGCAGGGGGTTCTCGGGTCCTAATGTTATGCACAAAAACAGTCTAAAGAAAATCGGACGTTACGACGGCTATGTTTACGTGATTTCCCAAATTTAAACCAATTCAAACAACCACAATTTCAACTCCAATTCACAACCCAATCAAACCTCCATCTAAACTACATTACAACAGCCCTAAATCAACTCAATATTACCAATTTATTCATCTAAACCAAGTCAAAAAAAATGTGACCAAGAACTTCAAATCTAACAAGCATCACTCCTAACTCCAAAATCAACAAAACCACTTACTAAACAAAGCTCTATCATGAGTACACACTCATTACACTAACCCATCATCTATCATTATGAAATCCAAACCAACAAAACTTAATACTAAGGGTTTGAGAAGTTATACCTTCCTTGGAGAGTGGAGAATCAAGAGAATGGCTTGGAATCACCCTTAAAGTCCTTATCCAAGCTTAATCTAAACAAAACTTCAAGAACACAAATTTTAGTTCTTGAAAAACACTATTCACCATCTTCTTCCATGATTTATAGAAAAATATTGGCTTGGAATTAGAAGCTTAAACTTATAGGAAGTATGTAACTATCCATGGGGAAGCTTAGATAATTACCTTGCCAAATAGTAAGTGGAGGAGCTTGGACTTTCATTTTTTAAGAAAAGGGCCGAGAGCATGAAGAAGAAAATGGGGGGTTTGTGTTTTGTTTGGTGAAAAAATGAAATGTTTGCTTGGTTGGTTGATTTTTGTGTTTGATTTAGTTAATTACCTTGTTTCCCTTGATTTTGTGTGGTTAAAAAGCCACCACATCTCCTTCGTTCCCATGTCATGCTTGTGTCATCCTCATGATGTCATCCTCCCCTCCTTGTCCTCTTCTCATTGGTTGGGTGACATCATCCTCTCTAATCCCTTTGATTAACTTCCTAATTGTTTTCCTAATGACCGCTGATCTGTTATTCGGTTCGCTTAACTTTCGTTTTCGTTTATCGTTTGAGGGATCATACCCGAGATCTTATTACTTAGGTTCCCTTAACCTTTCTCAATACATTATATTCCTTTTTATGATCCTCTATTATAATCCTTTAATTTAAATCCTTTTATCCTGTTACCTTATACTCAATTCTTTCCGTATCAATTGGATTTCCGGGAAAAATCAAAGTGTTCAGATTTGGATTCTGACGATCTTTACATACACTTATATCCCATATAAAGTACTAATAAAATCTCAGAATATCCATATCAGAACCCCTACATAGTGTGGCATGAAAAGTTTTCTCATTCAGCAAAAACACTATTCATAAGGGTTTCAAAATTTCCCAAAAATTGGGGTTATTACAGTCTCCCCTCCTTAAAAGGATTCCGTCCCGGAATCAGATAGAAAATGAATAGGGATACTTTCTTAGCATTACACTTTCTAACTCTCAAGTAAATTTTCCCACATTGTGGTTCTTCCATCAAACTCTGAATAGTTTGATAACCCTTCTCCTAAGCACTTGTTCCTTTTTCAATCTATAACCCTTCCTGGTTGCTCCATATAGGTTACGTCTGGTTGCATGTATATGCGCTCATATGCCCCTATTTATCTGTCATCCGAATTACACTTCCTTAACATTGATACGTGAAACACGTTATGACTTGCTACATGTTCGGGGTTAGGGCTAGCTCGTATGCTAACTTCCCAATATGTCTTAATATATCCAAGGGTCCAACAATTCGTGGACTTAGCTTTTATTTCTTTCCGAACCTCATCCTTCCTTTCCAAGGGAATACCTATAACAACACTAGGTCCCCTACTTCTTATTCTTTGTCCTTTCGTGTCAATTCAACATACTTCTTATGTCCATCTTGGGCTACTACCAGCCGTCCTCTGATTAGATCTATTATATCCTTGGTCCTTTGGACTACTGCGGGTCCGAGCATCTTGCGCTCTACAGCTTCATCCTAACATAAGGGAGATCGACATTGTCTTCCCTCAAGGATCTCATAAGACGACATCTCGATACCTGACATATGATCTATTGTCGTAAGAAACTCAATCTGTGTTAAGTGATCATTCCAATTTCTTTCAAGTCTATTGCACAGACTCTCATTATAGCTTTTAGCATTTGAGCTTTTGCTTCTCAATACCCATTCTTTTCCCGTTCGTAATCGCTATCACCTTCTGTTCCTAATATTATACTGGTTATACTTTTGCTCGCTAGCGTTCTATAACCTTTTAATACCCATGTCAACCTTAGTATCACGAATGTGTTTCCATTCCGAATACCACCGCAACTTTATTACTCCTTTTTCCAGCTGTTTCTATTTTCCAAAAATTTGATCAGTCATATAGAAGTAAAGGAATTTGTTGAGAGATCACTATGATCATGAACACTTGTTATATCGCATAGTTAGTACAGAAGGTGGCTAGCCTTTAGTACTTGACAAGCAATTAAACAATATGTGGTATCCTACTAGGCTTCTATCACAAAGATAGATAGTCATTCGGCAATACCTCCCCTTCTGGAAGGGTTGTTCTTCTCACCTTACATGAAATGAAAAGAAGAGAAAAGAACGAACTGAAGAGAATTGTATATATGTAAAAAAATATTGCCATAAAATATCTGGCTTGGAATCTACCTCTGAACTATAGAGGTTTGTCATAGGAGAACAAAACATATACGTATATAAATCAACATTAAGCATTATAGCATCGTAATTCACATGCCTAAATATTTTTGCTATTCCGTCCATCATTCTATGGACCCACACTCTTCCTCGAGCTTATACACAATCACCTTTGAAACTCCCTCGACATCGAAAATCGAATCTGGGATCTCATTCTATACATCATCGTTACTAGAATTCTATGCTTGCACCGCAACCTTCCTCGTATAATAATACGACGCTCTATTGATAAGAAAGAATAATTATTCACTAGGTAGATACTCTACTTAATTAGTCTATCAATGATAACTTATACACTACCATGACCCGATTAGTGGTACTCAATCTCAACACTCATTCCAATACAACTCTCACGGTTGTAATCAGCTCATTACTCGCAGAATCATTACTGCATTACTATGGTCCACCACTGACCTACTGTCGTCATTCACTTTTCCATGAAATCTTAATATCTAACCATACGGAGTCCATACCTGTCGTATCAAATCCTTCTAAGGAGGTAACATAATCACCATTCATGATTCATGAAGAACACTCTTGATCCTGACATACATACATGACATGAAGCAGATAAAATTGCAGAAGAGTTTCAATCAAAGCAACGATAGCAGGTTAATACCATTCTTAATCATACGGCCTAAATAGAAGACTTAACTGAAGGGTTCATTTAGTCCTTTTTGAAACATGGTCCTGGCTTATCTCAAGATAGTATCTTCTGAGATAGATAGCCCGCCCATGGCGATTACACGAATTAAACCTTTATCAACTACTATTACGGTTCGGTATTGCACAGTCATCAGAAGGAATGTCAATCTTCCAAACCATAATACAACCTTTACGGCTTCAACCATCATCACTGTATTCCTTTGGCACAAGCGCCTATAATTATCATCTTACCTTTAAAGTGTCGGCCACCTCTTTGGCCTTTCCTGATAGTAAAATTTCCTTACAGTCAATGTCATTTTAACCACCTTCAAATAAATTTTCTACCTCATTTCAATCACAGCTTATGTGAAGATGTTTTCCTTAAAATCTGATGAGTAAAAAAATCACCATTTTTCCATAAGTTATCCCCTCAGTCTTTAGAGGTTAATCACTGTCATGACTGACTCTCAATCATAATTAGAACATCTTTTATCTTAAGTCCTAATTGACCTAAACAATTTCGACCATTACTGGTTCGATCCATACTTTCTCGTGGTTTAACACGTGCCTCACTTGGCAACATTATAATTACGACAATTTCCTTTATCAACATTTCTATTCTTGAGAATTTTGAATATTACCTTTCTCCTTATAAAACCTCTAAGATTATCCTTGAATCGTTCCTCCTATATTCCCTAGATACAGGGCATATCAAAATACCATTTACTAATACTAAAACCATTGTCTATATACTTCTGAAAAATTTCTCCACTGATCCTTAAAGGTTGTTGTTACCTTAACCCTTTCCCAATCATACTGTCAAAACTCATATTGTCCCTATTAAGGGTGAAATGCCAACCTTTATGCATTCCCCTAGGATTCATTTTAAGTTACCGATGTTCTATCCTTAATTCCACCTTTAAAAGGTACCTGCATCCTTCTATGGATAAATCAAGTCATATATCCCTGATAAGGGTGTCTTATTCAATTATTCCCACCTCGATAGTACATGTCTAATTTCACAATAACATCTGTATTCCAAATGAGGTCAATCAATTATGGCCTCCAAAAGATAACGGCGGTTATCCGCTTTTTTTTCCTAATTTGGTAACGATAACAAGGATGTTTTGGAAGATATTGGTCCTGTTCAACGTGAACTTCTTCTTAATAATTCCTTATTTACTTTTGTTGTTTATCTCAACAGTCATCTCAATGTTGGGATATCTCTCATACCTGGCGTCTCCCTTTCTGGGTATCAAGCCACCGGTCTTACATTTCACATTATTGAAGGTCACTTCCTTCATCCAATTTTCCTACTTTCTTACTTCCTTGTCCCCTTAGTCTATCCGCGTCTCATTATTTATCCTTCGAATTATCTCAAGGTTTCCTCGAATCCTCCCAACTTACAGGGGATAAACTATATGTATCTCTTATGCCCTCAACCATCAATTTTAACTTATGGTGAATCACCCTCATCCTGACGAATGCATACTTTTCTATTTCTATTGCTACGAGTCGTTAGGGTTTCCTCATACCCAACTCCCTTATCATACCTCAAACTCTATTGCCGTTATATTCCTTTCCACTTCAATTTCTTTTTATTTTCCTTTCTCTTATCATTATTTCATGAACCAACATAACATAAGCATTGATTTCAAACATCCCGTCATTCTGGATTCGTGCCCTTAGAACGAATCTTGACAACTTTTACAACTTAAATTCACAATTCATCATACTCGTCTACCTTTGTTCTGGCTCTAAAGCTTTTACACTCTCTCCATAACCTTGGGAATTACTTTCCCGAAAATAATTGGCTGAACTTTAATCAGTTTATCATAACCTCTGGCTCCGTGCCTTTCTTGGTCTTTCACCAGCGGGTGGCCTCTCTCTTAGGAGGGTAAGTGACAAAAACAGTCCTTTGTGGTTCGTCAATCATTTAGAATCTCAAATGATTCCTCTATTTCCTTTAGCCAGGCTCTTGCCTCGGCTGGGTTAGCTTGTTCCATGGAACTCTGAGAGCTTAGCGACTTAAAGGTCCTGAAAGAATTTCTCACCGCACTGTCTCCTCAGGGTGGTGGTTGGGGATAATAGTCTAAGTTCTTTTTAGACAGGTCCATGAATTGCCGTTTAGGAGGACCGTCTCGGGTCTCCTTTCCTTACTCGACTTTCCGTTTCCTTAGTATGAAATGTTTCATCCTTCTCCCATACTTGGGGTTATCTTATACGTTAAAATCCTCATTTTCCACTTCATTATGTTATGGGTTCCTTCTATCTTGATGGCGTCCTTCCTGACTATCACATTCAGGGTTTGCCCTTAATCTTATTCCTTGAACTATGACTTTCATCTAAGATCTCATCTTTAAGCTCTTGAACATTTGGAATCCAAATTCTATAGGAATACCTCATTATTCCCTTATCATCTTTCTCGGTATTAATCTCATATCTATTTGTTGGCTCTCTGCCTTCATTCATCACTTTTTCTGTCACAATATGTTCTTTTCCGATAATTCGGACTGTATTGCAATCTCAAACAGCTTTTCGGTACCGGCTCCGGTTACCTTCATATCTATTTCCATTTTTTTTTCAAAATCTCTTATCAACTTTCCCAAAGACATTAACCTCTTGAGTCTCTCCTTTTTACTAAGGGCATCAGCCACCACATTGGCTTTCCTCGAATGATAAAGAATCTCCCAATCATAATTCTTGATTAGCTCTAACCGCCTCCTCGGGCGTATGTTGAGCTCTTTCTGCGTGAAAATGCACTAGAGCTCCTATGGTTTGTGTAAATCTCGCACTTCTATCCATACAAGTAGTGCCTCCAATATTTAGGGCAAACCTATTGCCACGAGCCCAAGCTCATGGGTGGGGATATCGAATTTTAAATTCCCTTAATTGTCTTGTCGCAGACGCGATTATCTTGCTGTGCTATATAAAAAGCACCCTAATTCCTTATGCGAAGCGTCACTTACAAATCACAAAATCTCCTTTTTCCATCCGGCAACGCCAACATAGGGGCCGTCACCAACCTTTGCTTCAGTTCTTGAAAGCTGTTCTCGCATTTCTCTGTCCATTCGAACTTCTCAGTCTTACGAGTAAGCCACGTTAAAGGGGGCTACTATCTTTACAAACTTGAACGAACCTCCGGTAGTGATCGACCAATCCTACCTCTAGTAGTCGACCTAACCATGGTCATCAATTCATCAGTGGTCCTTTATTCATTCTTGTCAGGATCCTCCATGGGATCCTCCTCAACAACTATCCCTTCTAGGACAACATCCTCAACCGCTACATCCTCAATATAAACATCATCCGGTCCTGTATTAGGACACTCTATCAGATCCACAATCCGATCTCCAATTAGTAATAAAACATCATCGCGCTGTTGCTCCTCAACCTCAGGGTTCGGAGTCCCGCTACCATGTACGATAACGAACTACGCTACTATCACGATATTTATAGGGGTTCCCATAAGGGTTTTAACTGTCAGTACTACGTTAGGTAGTCCGACTATGAACTTGGCAAGAGTTCTTATTATCTTAGTGAACTTATTATCTTAACGTCCCATCATCTCTGAGGTTTATAACGCTTAGCTCTGATACCACTTCTGTAACACCCCCAGATCCGGGGACGGGGATCCGGGTCGTCACGGTCTTTCTTTCCACAATTTCACTTCACTTAATTAATAATAAATAACCTTATGCTGTGACCCCACACTAACACACACCACAACCCGTTATAGTCTCAGAGATGAAATTTAAATAAGTACAAGTCTTTGAATCCACAATTTAAAAGTTATTACAACCCAAAATGATTACTTGATAATTTACAGTTAATTGCCATTATCTGCCACAAGTTATAATTATACATAATTTGATTCTCAAAAGTAGAGTGCCTGGTCTACCAATAGATCTACCTCTGCAGCTATAGCAGCTACAACAT
The DNA here is from genome assembly GCF_009905375.1 of Apium graveolens. Lineage (NCBI taxonomy): Eukaryota > Viridiplantae > Streptophyta > Magnoliopsida > Apiales > Apiaceae > Apium > Apium graveolens. The sequence continues at coordinate 56,737,741 of NC_133657.1, forward strand.
CATCGGGAAGATGCGGGACGCTTCCCACGCGCTTGCGCTGGGTCTGCTGGAGTCTGGCCATCTTTCCTAACTGTTGTTGTGTGATGAATAAATAAAGCAAGAGTGAGCCTTACAGCTCGCAAGATAATATGTAGTGATAACAATAATATAAGTATCTAAATGGATACTTACTAGAATCTTTTATCAAGTGTAAGATAATTACTTACTAGATATAAGTAAAAACAAGGGATGAAGTTACCAAATACTTCACTATACTTATATCATTTATAAGGCTACTTGAACTACCACTGTTCAAAGTATAATGAGCTTTCAACAGTTCATCACACAGATGAGACTACCAGACAAGATTTGAATAGATTAAACCTTTGAAATATTATTAAAGGAAATGAAGTTATGATATACTTCATTAAGTTCTGATATATATATATATCCACATATACATCTTCTTTATACATTTCCTGAAAACCTCTGTCATGTAAAGTATGAACAGAATTGCAATATCCAATAAATTTGGAAAGGAAAAGAATTTTGGCATAAACCTGATATCTTGCTGATCAGGCAAAGATACCAATAAGCAACCTTTTCTACTAGTAGATGGATGAATTCCCCACTGGTCATCACCCTGGTCGTAATAGGACCTTATGCTGGACTGCCACTCAGCCACTTATGCATTTGATGGACTCCCACTGAGCCACTTACACTATCATGGACGCCCACTGAGCCCATGTTGCTTATGCCGACTCAATAGATGGACTTACTTCCCGAACGTTGGGTAAGTAATCAATTCATTTACCAAAACTGCAACCTTGTTGCGAATATAAAATACACCACAGAGCCGGATCCCTCAGGTTTTGAGCAAGTATTTAAATCCCCTTAAAAAGGAAGATCTTAAATATAAAAAAAATGAGTTTTGGGATCCGCTCTAACTTTTAAAAATCATTTTGAAGACTCGAAAACACTTTAAAGAGTGTTTGGAGTAAAGCTGATTTAATGAAGTAAATCAGTCCCCAGTATATTTAGAAAATGCCTGAATATTATTATTTAAATAATATTCTCATAAAGATAATCCTTATAAAAATAATTGAAGTAAAAGTATTAAAACTTATACTTGAAACGAGTATTAAATAACCAAAGATATACTTATATGAAAGTACTATCTTTATTTGAATAATCGAAAATAAGTTTGATTATTGACACCTTATTCTTTAATAAAATAAAGAATATATTTCAGTAATAAGCGGAGTCATAATACCTCGAATGAATATTATAAATAATATTCATTAAATAAAAATAAAGGAGTCATACATCCTCAAATGAATATTCAAATAATATTCATTAAATAATATAAACTGAGTCATAAGCCCTCGAATGAATATTCAAATAATATTCAATAAATAATATAAAAGGGTCATAAGCCCTCGAATGAATATTCAAATAATATTCATTTAATAAAATAAAGAAGTCATAAGCCCTCGAATGAATATTCAAATAATATTCAATAAATAATATAAAAGAGTCATAAGCCCTCGAATGAATATTCATATAATATTCATTTAATAAAATAAAGAAGTCATAAGCCCTCGAATGAATATTCATAATAATATTCATTTAATAAAATAAAGAAGTCATAAGCCCTCGAATGAATATTCAAATAATATTCAATAAATAATATAAAAGAGTCATAAGCCCTCGAATGAATATTAATATAATATTCATTTAATAAAATAAAGAAGTCATAAGCCCTCGAATGAATATTCATAATAATATTCATTTAATAAAATAAAGTTATTGAATAAACCTTATTCGATTAATAGTTTTGAAAACTATAACCATATATATATATAAATATATATGTATATATATACATATATACAAAATCTACCCGGGATCCTCGGCTCCCGGTTTTAGAAAATGTTTTCACCTTTTGGGTCCCTATACTAAGGGTATATGCAAGTTACCGCTATCCTCTAGCATAGGTATTATCAACTGAACCAATCAGATATATATGGCAAGAATACGAAACAGGCATGCATATGTACCATATAACATGCTACAATATATCACAAGAATTTGCTATAACAAATATGCATTTAACGCAAGATCATGCATATACACCAATACATCACAACAACAGTTATAACGGGTAGAAAACTTGCCTGAGCGACTGGGGGTTACGAATGGCTCGTGACGAGTCTGGTAACCTATAAACAACAAGTAAGTTGGAATTAAACCAAAGTCACTTGTAAATCTATACTTTAACTAACTTAGACTCTAACGCTTATTTTGCGCTTACTGATTTTCTTAAGTCACTCGAGTACCCTCGGCTCCTCCATTTTTAATAATTTAACCTTTACGAGTTTTAAGGCAATTCCTTCGCGAGTGTCTTACCAACTGCCTAACACACTTACCATAAATGTTTCTTACCCCAATTAGTCATTTAAGGTCCTTAACCAAGGTTTCAAAGTAAGGCGAGGGGAAAAGTTTCGTTCGCGAAACGCCGTTCCTTGAAACGGTCGTTTCTCCTAAACCGTGCATCGGAATCGAACGAACTACATATCAAAATGAAGCTCGTAACATGAGCTATCTAAAAATGGCATTGGTCATAATCTAGCAGGGGGTTCTCGGGTCCTAATGTTATGCACAAAAACAGTCTAAAGAAAATCGGACGTTACGACGACTATGTTTACGTGATTTCCCAAATTTAAACCAATTCAAACAACCACAATTTCAACTCCAATTCACAACCCAATCAAACCTCCATCTAAACTACATTACAACAGCCCCAAATCAACTCAATATTACCAATTTATTCATCTAAACCAAGTCAAAGAAAATGTGACCAAGAACTTCAAATCTAACAAGCATCACTCCTAACTCCAAAATCAACAAAACCACTTACTAAACAAAGCTCTATCATGAGTACACACTCATTACACTAACCCATCATCTAACATTATGAAATCCAAACCAACAAAACTTAATACTAAGGGTTTGAGAAGTTATATCTTCCTTGGAGAGTGGAGAATCAAGAGAATGGCTTGGAATCACCCTTAAAGTCCTTATCCAAGCTTAATCTAAACAAAACTTCAAGAACACAAATTTTAGTTCTTGAAAAACACTATTCACCATCTTCTTCCATGATTTATAGAAAAAGATTGGCTTGGAATTAGAAGCTTAAACTTATAGGAAGTATGTAACTATCCATGGGGAAGCTTAGATAATTACCTTGCTAAATAGTAAGTGGAGGAGCTTGGACTTTCATTTTTTAAGAAAAGGGCCGAGAGCATGAAGAAGAAAATGGGGGGTTTGTGTTTTGTTTGGTGAAAAAATGAAATGTTTGCTTGGTTGGTTGATTTTTGTGTTTGATTTAGTTAATTACCTTGTTGCCCTTGATTTTGTGTGGTTAAAAAGCCACCACATCTCCTTCCTTCCCATGTCATGCTTGTGTCATCCTCATGATGTCATCCTCCCCTCCTTGTCCTCTTCTCATTGGTTGGGTGACATCATCCTCTCTAATCCCTTTGATTAACTTCCTAATTGTTTTCCTAATGACCGCTGATCTGTTATTCGGTTCGCTTAACTTTCGTTTTCGTTTATCGTTTGAGGGATCATACCCGGGATCTTATTACTTAGGTTCCCTTAACCTTTTTCAATATATTATATTCCTTTTTATGATCCTCTATTATAATCCTTTAATTTAAATCCTTTTATCCTGTTACCTTATACTCAATTCTTTCCGTATCTATTGGATTTCCGGGAAAAATCAAAGTGTTCGGATTTGGATTCTGACGATCTTTACATACACTTATATCCCATATAAAGTACTAATAAAATCTCAGAATATCCATATCAGAACCCCTACATAGTGTGGCATGAAAAGTTTTCTCATTCAGCAAAAACACTATTCATAAGGGTTTCAAAATTTCCCAAAAATTGGGGTTATTACACTCACCCTTCTGCACATCGATCAAGGTTCGGCCAGTTGCCAAAAAAGGTCTTCCCAAGATTATGGGAATCTTCTTATCCTCTTCGAAATCAAGAATTACAAAATCAGCAAGAAAGATGAGTTTATCAAACTTGACCAAGACATCCTCCATAATACCTCGCGGATATGTAACAGAACGGCCGGCCAATTGCAAAGTCATATACGTCGGTTTAGGATCAGGTAGATCCAACTGCATGAAAATTGACAAAGGCATCAGATTGATTCTAGCTCCCAAGTCATATAAGCATCTGTCAAAAGACACTTTTCCAATAGTACATGGAATAGTAAAGCTTCCTGGATCTTTAAGCTTTGGAGGCAACTTCTGCTGCAGCACAGTACTGCATTCCTCCGTGAGAGCGACAGCTCTAAATCATCTAGCTTCACTTTCCGAGAGAGAATACCTTTCATAAACTTTGCATAACTAGGCATCTGCTCGAGAGCCTCAGCGAAAGTTATGTTGATATGAAGTTTCTTGAACACCTCCAAAAACTTCTCAAACTGCTTTTCCAGCTTTTTCTTCTGCAGCCGCTTAGGAAAAGGCGGTGGATGATAGATCTGTTTCTCCCCTATATTACCCTCAGGTAGAGTATGCTCAACAGTAGTCTTCCTGAGTTCCACTTCTTCATCCTGCTGCTTTTCTTCTTTCTCAGCCCCAGCTTCTTTAGTTAACTCTTAAGTTTTTTCGGGATTCGCAACCTTTCCAGGTCTTAAAGTGATTGCCTTTACCTACTCCTTGGCTTCCCTCTTTCTTGGAACTTCAGTGTCACTAGGCAATGTACCAGGTTGTCGATTTAGTAAGGCATTGGCAATTTGCCCAATCTGATTCTCCAAGGTTTTAATAGAAACAGCTTGACTCTTGTACATAAGCTTCAACTCCTCTAATTCAGATTTTTCATTAGCTTGTTGCAGCTGGAGTTGTTGTTTTGGTGCATACTGCGATTGCTGAAAATCAGGGGGTTGTACTGCTTAGCTGGATACTGTTAATAAGGCTGTTGAACCGCATTCTGAGCGTTTCTCCAACTAAAATTAGGATGATTGCGGTTGTTAGGATGATAGATGGCTGGCACAGGTTGCTGCGATCGCTGGAAGTTGCTCATGAACTGAGCTGATTCACTAGAAATTGCGCACTGATCAGTCTCATGAGAACCATCACAAAGCTCATAGACACTAGTGATTTGATTAACTCCATAATTAGCCAACGTGTTCACCTTCATAGTCAAAGCCTTAAGTTGGGCAGCAATAGCAGTTGCTGCGTCCAACTACAGAATTCCTGCTAATTTTTCCTGATTCAGTCTCTGGGAAGGATTCTGGTACTCATTAGCAGCCATCAGTTCAATAAGTTCATAAGCTTCATTATAGCTTTTAGCCCATAAGGCTCCTCCTGATGCTGCATCAAGCATGGGTCTAGAAGTAGCACCCAATCCATTGTAGAAACAGTTGATAATCATCCAATCAGGCATGCCATGGTGTGGGCACTTCCTTAGCATCTCCTTATATCGATCCCAAGCCTCACACAGAGATTTTCCAGTTTGATGCGCAAACTGGGTTAGAGCATTCCTGATTGTAGCAGTCTTCGCCATGGGGAAGAATTTAGTGAGAAACTTTTGAGCAAGATCTTCCCAAGTGGTGATAGACCCTGCTGGTAGAGAATGTAACCAGCACTTAGCTTTGTCCCTCAGAGAGAATGGGAAGAGTCGTAGCTTAATAGCATCCTCAGTCACATCATTGAATTTGAAAGTGTCGCAGATCTTGAAGAAATCCCTGATGTGCATATTGGGGTCTTCAGTAGGAGAACCCCCAAACTGAACTGAGATATGTATCATCTGGATCGTGCTCGACTTAATCTCAAAAGTGTTAGCCCTGATGGCTGGCCTGATGATGCTAGACTGAATGTCTTTAATCTTAGGCTTAGAATAGTCCATCAAAGCCTTCAGATTTTCTGCTTGATCACCCATAGCTACTACAATTGGCTCTTCAACTTTCTCTTCTTCCTCTAACTTCTTTTCTTCCTCAGAAACTTCCCTATGAACTACCACAAGTTCTTTCTTGGCTTTATCTAGTGTTTTATTACGACTACGTGAACGCGTATGCATACACCCTCGCTAGAGTACCTGAAACCAGACAAGGAACAAATAAGTAACAATGTCCGAGTTAATGAACTTTAACGACCACTGATGGAAAGCACATAAACTATAAATTAACACTGCAGTCCCCGACAGTGGCGTCAAAAACTTGTTAGTCACTAAATACGCGCTAATAATACACGCGAGTATATGAGTTCGCAAGTAGTATAGAATCTTTTCTAGTTCATTCCCACAGAGACTATATTGGTTAACTATTTAATTTATGCACCTAAGCAACAATGTATGGTTATTATCCAATGCTAAGACTATAACAAATTGAGATTGTTTATAATTAAGAATTATGCTAACAATTATAACTACGAGAATAAGATTGACTGAATTGATATATATGACAAACATGGGATTCTAACTTCATTAAATACTTCATTCAATAGCCTTATTATTCTTAACCTTAACATGTAATGGTGATGACACTAATCAGATAACACGAAACTGATAAACACCAACTTTCGTTGCACGAGTACCATTCTACCAGACATCCATAAAAGAGATAGAACTTGAATAGGCACCAATTATATTGAGACCCTATATGTCTATAGAATTTGACAACATAACGGTTTAAGAACAAGTTATCTATCTTGATTACATAGGGCAAGTAAGATGGTTAAAATTACCTACGAATCATGCATAACAAATACATGAACCTATGCTAGCATGGAAAGTTCTAAATCCTTCAATTTAATTTCGCTTCATTAAGAATTAACACACTATCTTATAAGTTCGCGACGCTCATAAGATGAATATCCACAACCAATACTAGGATATCATACAATCACCACATACTAAGGCATTTTTAACTAAAGAAATCCACAAATAAATCCGCTAGAACCCCACGATAACGATTAGCCCATAATAAGACTCATCATCAACGTGGGTTCCGATGAAAACATGATATAGCAAACATAGTCTTTATATGAATTAATAAAACCAAGTACAAACAAGAGTAAGGGTTCAACAAAATAAGAAACAAGCATCCAAATTACAACTCAAAACAAAAATTCACAAGAATAAACTAGATCGTCTTCACCTTTGTTGAATTATGCTAAAGGTCTCTTGTCGTCTTCTTCTTGTGCTATGGTCCATCTCTAACTTGATATATATTAAAAACGACCTAATATGAATATATATAGTAGCCCTCAACAAACTGGAAGCCTTCCCTTTTAGAATTATAGTAGAAACAAGATTCTGAAATTCGGCGCGGCCGCGTACTATCACAGCGCGGGCGCGCGCTATCACAGCGTGGGCGCGCTGCATTTCTGGAACCCCGGCGCGGCCGCGCGCTATCACAGCGCGGGCGCGCCGTTCTTTTGGGAAAAACTCAAATATCTTCTTAAATTTTGCTGCTTCGAGACGGCTTTCCACGAGCTTTTATTCCAACACCACCTGGACACCAAACTAGCACCAAAATAATGCTAATTCACCTGATTACCTGAATAGGGCCTGAAATGCAAAAACATTAGAAAACATATTAAGACACATAATAATTTGAGTACAAATACACCAATTTAAAGCTTATTAGAGCATAATAAAGTGTCATAAATGCCACTCAACACAATGTCAGACAAAGAAGAAGAACCAAAAAATCCACCACCACCACCCCCAACCACATCACAGATTATAAGCAACATGAGTAGGTATGAAGCAATCAAGGTGCCAATCCTGAAGATACATGAATATCCAATCTGGAAAGTCAGGATGGCTCTGTATTTGGAAGCCACAGATCCTGAATATCTAAGCAGGATTTATGCTGGTCCTCATAAAGCAATGAAGGTAGTTGTTTCTGTTGCAGGACAGCCAGAAAAGATGGTTGGAAAAGAAAGGAATGACTACACTCCTGAAGATCTTTCATCTATTATGTAGGATGCTAAGGTTAGACACATCTTGCACAACTATCTTGATAGTGTTATGTTCAATAGGGTTATTGGATATAAGACAACAGAAGAGATATAGGATGCTTTAGAAGTAAATTTTCAAGGCACAACTGTTATCAAGAAGAACATGAGGACAATACTTACTCAAGAATATGAACACTTTAATTCAAGAGATAATGAGTCCTTAATTAAGATATATGACATATTTCAGAAGCTTCTGAATGACTTGTCTCTTTTCGACAAGGAGTATGATTTGGAGGACTCAAACTGGAAGTTCCTACTTGTTATCCCTGAAAAGTGGGACTTTAAAGTCACATCAATAAGGGATAACTTTCAACTTGATGACACGCCTCTAGATGAGATCTACGGAGTTCTGAAAACTCATGAACTAGAGATGGAGCAAAGAAACAAGACAAAAGGATCAAAGTCTAGACTAGTTGCACTCAGAGTTGAAGAGAAGCCAAAGGAGAAAGTTAAGAGAAAAAGTTACTCCAAAGGAAAAGCTATGATTGCAAAGTCAGATACTGAATCATCAAACTCTGATGATGACACAAATACTGATAATAAATCAGAGACTGACAGTGATTATGACAACAATGAAGACATTGAGCAAATGGAAGCTCTACTGGTTAAAATCTTCAAGAAGATGGTCTGCAAGAACTTCAAAAAAGGGAGAAGATTTTCCAGAAAAGGTCCCACTTCCTCAAACTCTAATAAGAGGAACAAAAAAAAATACTGATTAGAAGGAACCAAGATCTGGAAAACTTGACAAGTCAAAGGAGAGATGCTACAACTGTTGTGGAATTGGAGACTTTGCAGCTGACTACAGAAAACCCAGATCTGAGAAGAAACAAGCCCTGATCTCAAAGAAGAAAAAATTGGATAATTCATCAGAATCAAATGATGAGGTCAATCAAGCTCTCATGGCAAATACTGAGGTTGACAATGCTGAATTAAAGGTACCTAAGACTACTCTTGCTTTTGATACTGATGATATCTATGAATTAGGACTGTTTCTTAAATCATTGTATGTTAGTTATAAGGATCAAACCTTAGAGAACAATGGAATCAAGAGTGAAAACTCTGTATTAAAGAAAAGGAATGATGACCTAAAAATTGAGTTGCTTTACATGCTAGAAATTCAAAAAGAATGAGATAATGATGTTTATGTTAAAAAAATTGTTAGAAAAGCATGATTATCTAGAAAATGAGTTAGCTAAAGAGAGAGAGGTTATTAAACTTTGGACTAACTCGGGAATGACAACTTAGGAAATTTTAGAGAATGGCTGCTAGGGATCAGGATTAGGATATGTTGATAGATCTAATTATGATAAGAAAATTGAAAAAGAAACTGAGAAAAATAAACCAGTAAGTACTGATACTATGGTCAAACTGAAGAAAGCTAAGTTGAAGACCATTAAGTTTAATCCAAATGCTGATGTTATTAAATCAGTTAATGAGGTAGGTTCAACCTCAGCACCTAGATCAAACTTAATTACTGATAAAAGTGAACAAGTTCAGAAAAAATCAGTAAATATTGGTTTAATGACCCAGAAACAGCTTAAGCAAAAGATGAAGGATCTACACATGAAAGACAAGAAGAAAAGGCTTAGGAAGAATAAGAATGGAAAGGTAGGTGTTAATAAGAATGGAAATTATATAACTCCTCCCAATGCACCTAGAAATGCTTGTTTGAACTGTGGTAATACTAATCATCTTGCTAATTCTTGAAGGAAGAATAAAGAGATAAATATTGTTCCTTCCAAATCAGAGTTTAGGAATATAACAGTTAGATATAAACTATAGAGTCTGTTGGTGAGACTGCGTAGCTGTATGAACAATTACGTGATAACTCAACAAAATAACAATATTAGAACATGATAGGTTACTAATACTATGTCTACACAAGAAATCAGGAAAAATGAAGACAAGGCAAATATAAAGAATCAGAAGATTAGAAGAAGACCTGAAGTCTGTCTACAGGTCACTGGAAGAAGTTCATGAATATGATCATGCCTCAGTGAAGAACAAAGGTTAAAGACTTTCAGGGTTTCAGAAATGTTGAAGATTCAATATACAAGTGCTACCGGAAGATTTCAGTGTATTGGCATTGATTGAAGATAGACAGTGTTAGAAGCATAGGAATCTGAAGAATTGAAGACAGGGTATAGACAGAGGTTAATGAAGACATTTTCTAAAGTACCATAAAGGATTCCATTGAAAGTACAGTTGTTTATTGATAGTCAGTGTCTGAAGCGATAAAGTTGTTGCAAGCTTAACAATTTAATCAAGACCAAAATACGAAGACCTGAATCGGGGTTAGCCGTCTGTAAACCAGACCAGTTGCACTAGGCGTCAACAGCTCGTGAAAGGAATCTGGGTATTATTTATAGAAGGATTGTTAAGTTGAGGAACGTACTTGGATTGAACGTTTATCTGTTAAAGTACGAGAAGTGGTGCGCGGGGTATACAGCTAAACAACTCAGAGGACTGGCGAAGATCAAAGTTTAATTGTTAAATTAAATAAATTTATTTAATGGACTTTAATGTAATTTATTTAATAAACTTAAAATGTTTTATTTTATAAACTTTAAATAAGTTTATTTTATAATCTAAATTAGTTTATTTACATAAGTTATATTTCAGTTAATTTTATAAATTAATTCAGTTACCATTTAAACTAAAAGAAAAGAATACAAAAAAAGGGAAAGAAAAAGAAAAAGAAAAGACAAACAAAAACAAAAAGAAAGAGGAAACAAAAAAAAGGAAAAACAAAACTGAAAAACAAAACAAAAAAAGGAATAAAAGAAAAAGGAAACCAGGGGTGACATTTTTGTTTACTCCCTGGTCGCCACAAAAGGTGTAAAGATTGTTTTTAATTACTAAGTACATATATATGTACTAGTTAGTAGGTGATCGCCACAGGTTTTTTTCTCCCCCTGGTCGCCACAAGATGCCTTTCTTTAACTTTGTTTTAGTACATACAAGTACTAGTTGATAGGTGGTCGCCATAGAGCTGTACTTGGAATCGCCATACAAATAAACTAAGGCCCCTATACACCTTGGTCGCCATAGAGAACTCCTCTCCTTGGCCACACAATTTTAATGGATATAAAGACTACACATTTGCAGCAGAAACATTTAGCCATTTTTGGGGATTCATTATGTTTATCTTCTCTCCCAAGAGAGCAGTGAAATGGAAGCAAAGATTTACAGAGAAACTCATGATTTTTGTATATCCGTTTAACTTCTCACTGGAGTAACGTTATAATGCCTGATTTAATTTTTGTATATTCTTAGGGGCATTATAATCGTTACCCGGTAATTAAATCCTAGTACAAACAAAAGCTAGATCATTGTATAGGATTTGATTTGTAAATCTTTGTAGAAGCTAGGAATTTATTGTTCTTAGATTGTAGTCGGTTAATTTATTTACTGGAGTGTTGCAACACCCCCGAGGATTTATATATGAATATTTACTTCCCTAAATATCTTGTGTTCGTTGTTTTTATCGTTCCAAACACTATTCCTCTCAAGAACACGAAACCACTAACCGAGCACTAAATCTTATATCCACTAAAAAATTGATTTTTTTAATTTAGTGATTATCGTATTCAACCCCCCCTTCTACGATAATTCGGGACCTAACAATTGGTATCAGAGCTAACTGATTGAAACACAAAGCAGGATCCTTATCTGAGTGTAGTTCAGTGTGCATGAGCTATTTGTACTCTAACTGATGAGAGACCTCTTTAAATAAATATATTTTATTAATTTGATTTTACATAAATTTATTTTATAAATTTGATTTAGAAAATTTATTTTATAAATTTAATTTAAATGAGTTTATTATTTGAACTTGAATAAGTTTATTTTATGAACTCAATTTAAATAAATTTATTCTATAAATTTGACTTAAATAAATTTATTATCTAAATTTTAGTAAATAAAATTATTAATCTAAATTAATTTTTTGGTCCAAATTTTAAGTCAGTTGGCTGCCACATTGGTTTTTTTTCTCGGCAATTTGTAAACAAATGCGCTGCCAGTTTTTGTGGTTTGTTCAGAGATTTATTGGATGCCATGTTTTTTAGCTGCCACTCTTGTTGGTTAAAGTTAATAAATCATGTAAGAAAAATAATGTAAAAATGGCAGCTAGTTTTATTGAACAAGTTACATGCCAGAAACGAAGTAGTCAACAACAGCAACCCACGTGCCAATTGCCTCCTGGTGCACGCGCGCGGTAAAAAAAAGGGGAAAGAAACCTTGGCAGCCTCAGTACACGCGCATAAGGAGTCGCCATAGAGTATATTTCAATTAAGGCATGATACTGGAAATCCAAGGTCTCCATAGACATGATTGCTTCTCTATTAGTATTACTCTAGTCGCCACACACGGGTTGCAAAAGACGGCGCACTTTATAGAGAAGTCGCCACAGGCTTGCAGAAGGAGTCGCCCTAGAGCACTTAACAAATTTTTGTTACCCTTAATTATTATTTCTGATTTATTTATTTTTCTATACAATTTAAATTTTTCTTAAATAATAATTTATATTTTATTTAATTTTTAAGAAAATTCGAAATTCTTGAAAATTAGATTTTAGGTAAATATTTATTTTTGATTAATTTATTTTCTTAGAAAATTAAAAATACTAGAAATTTAATTTTTCTTAAATATTAAATTAAGAGTACTGAACGAATTGGATGACTTAGGATTCCTCCGGGCTTTTAAAGTGGATTTTAATCTTTTGAAGAAAACGAAAACCATGTGTTATTCAGACGGAAAATTCCCGAAAACGGAAATTATAGATAATGGTCTTCTTACTCCGATGGAACTGATTTCAAGACCTACAGATGAAAATTGTGGAACTTCCTAAAAGGCTTACTCTATAGGATACCACTGGGTTTTCAGACGTAGAAACTGAATGAAATTTCTTCCGGTACAATTTTTCTCGGAGATTTTAAGACAACTCTATGATTCCAGATTATACAGTTACACAGTGGTTTGTACCAATGCTATATTTATCCGGGAATCACAGAGATCAGAAAGGCAGGAATTGTGGAGGTCAGAGAGAATAGTGAGGACATACAACCATCTCAGTTACATGCAGTATAGTTGGAACCTCAGGACATAATGTAAGAGTTACTGATAGATGAATCAAAGGAAGCTCAGGTAGAATTACTTGAGGGACTGGACGTCAGGGCAGTGTTTCACTTGTCAGGGGAGTTTAGTCGCATCAAATTCACAAGGAGTACATAAGCTATATCCAAGGATCAAGCTTATCTATTCCGAAGTAGAGATTCTTATGATTTCAATTCAAGGGGTGATTACAAGACTGAAAATGGGACATAAACAAGACTTGATAGCTACAGGTATGACAAGCAATATGTGTCAAGTAATTATCAGGGGTTTTGCTAGAACAAAACAAGAATCTTGATAAACAAAGATGAGTAGGGATTCAGTTGAAGAGTTGAGACAAAGGTGGAATGTTTTCTTAGGGAAGCAGCCGGTCAAAACTTATAGTGCATGGGAAAGAGTTGGGATGGATCAGATGACGAGAATTATAAATATCTTGCTTTCATAGCAATCTCCGAAGATGGTCCAACTCACATATCTCAGGTTTCAAATTACTGAACCACTGCAATACTTTGCTCTCAATATTCAATGCATGATAAGATCATAGTGTTTAAATGTTTAACACTCGCACAAGCATGATAGCATCACACGTAGATAATGCTGAACTAGTTCATTAGAATATTTTTCTGGTAACTAGGATTGATGTTTAACGTGTGCATGTTACCTCAGATGATCTTAAATATGTGTTTGAATATTTGTTGAACATGACTAATTGCTTTAGTGAGATATATATTTTCCAGGATATAAGACCTTTGTTTATGCTTATCTCTTATATCCTATTACATTGTGATTTATTCATTTGATCTAAATTATTTGGTAAGATGTATTAATTTATAATTGGATTGAGATAACTAGATGATACTCTTCAACATGATTGGATTAGATAGAATTAGTGATTTATTTTTTAATTATATTTGTTCCATATCATGCATGTCTTGCTTAATTCTTATGTGTAATGTTTTTAATGAATGCCATGTATTTGTTGGGTTCCGAAGGCATAAAACGCAACGGATAAACGTAAATAAAACAAAAATTTCGAAACCCAAAAACAGGATCCATGTATAATTATGGGCAGATTATGGAGATAACGAATCATACCTTTCAAGAGCTTAACTTTCACGAACTCAACGGAGATCCTAGCTATCATACTTTGTGTCTACCTCTCGGAGAAACACCTCTATGGTATCCACACGAGCACCTTCAAGAACGTCTCACGAACTTGACTACGGAATGGATGTACTAGCCTCCTTCTTGATGATCTGAATTGCCTCTGCCTCTCTTTGCTGCTAGGTTTTTCTCAAAAACCTACCCACTCTTTAACCTATCATTATGTATTTATAATGGCTGATTAAAAAGGCCCATAACAGCAAAGCCCAACCCTAGTAGGTATTGGATTAAATAATAAAAACGAATTTCTATTATTTAATTAATAACTAAGTCATACTTAATTATTATGGGCAAAAACATTCCTTTTAATTCAAATTTATATTATCTCAATTAAGTCTTACTTAATTATAATAAAATTCAAATAAACATCAATTAATTTAAATCCATAATTTAAATTAACTATTCCATTAAGTGCTCTATTTGTGCGACCCTATAGGCTATTATTTAATTGGCAATAATTTTATTCTCTAATAAAATTATAAACCATGAGCGGTATCTAGAAATACATCATTGTTACCCAATTAAACAATAATTAAATCGTGATTAGATAAAACCTTTCGTGATTAATGTTTTTCGTGTAATATAATCCCTTTAACCATACATATTATAGATTAAACTCGAGGCATGTATTTAGTCATCCTCTTCAACATTTAATCCGGGTTTACTTGATCCATGAGTAGATTATCGAGACAAATCTTTATTTGAGCATGGCCATGCTTTTATAGTCTCACTCAATCAAGAGGCCAATAATATCTCTCCTAATTATAGGAGGGTTAAATCCTTTATCTATCATTCATATTTCTCATACGACTCATGATATACTCGATGTCCACTTTATCAACACCCGATCAAAAGTAACTTTTAATGTAGTCAAAGTATATTAATCCTCGTATAGAAATATAATGATTTCAAGTCAAAGGATCGTTACACCATTATCACTGTGAGTCTTTCTTATGACTTTATTAAACATGAAGAATCTCACTGTGGGTCTGTCCAGTACCATGTACTCTCACTACCTATGTATTGACTTTAGTATCCCCATACTTATAACCAATGAGATGTGGTTATCTTGTCAAACAACATACTAGTCTATCTATGTATTATTATTGTCCTATATAATAATACTTGACTAGGGACCTTTAAGAATATGATATATTATATAATCTCAAGTTCAAGTCATGTACTTAAACTATACAATTTGTATCATGATTCTAAGGACATTTATTATGCTAACAAAATATCGCAGTAATTAAGGTCATAATAAATACATTTATTGAATGATCAACTAACATAAAGATTATAAAAGAATAATGTATTGCCTCTAGGGGACCTACACTAACAGTATTCTCAATGCAATGCTTGTTTATTTCTATTCCATGAATGCATCTCTTAGTACTTGCATTAATTGTAGAAACAACATGTTTTAGGATTACAACAGGGCAAAGACTGCTAGTCCTACTTATATAAGGTTGGAACCATTTTTCCCTTAGCCTAGAGACAACCTTGTCAAGGGTATTGAAATGGAGAAAATGGTCAGTCAAAGATAAGAATTAGCATGATAAGGTTGCAGCTGTTGTTATCTCTGTTTATAGTAAAATCTCTAATCCAACTGGACCCAAACTGATAAGTTGGGTACCAAGAACTGTTAATCAATTTGTGAGTGTAGGATGTAATATGTTAATTGATTCATATGTATTCTTGGTAATTCATACTCAAGGCATATGATCAAAGAAAGAGCCTCACAATCAAATGTGATTGACAAAAGCTATTCCGTCAATAATCTTTGGAGATGACAACAAAGGTTTTCATTACGGGATAAGCTATGCAGAAAAGGGATGTCATCAAGGACTCAACATTTGCTATCAATGATAACAACTAATTATTGGAGTCATTGATAACAATTGAAGCATCTTTCTTGCTGGAGAATCAAGGCATAAATCCTCTTATCAGACAGTTCTGCATCAAAGGAAAAAATGTCAATTCAGAGAAGGATTAGTGTCTCATCTAAAGCAGGAAGGTTGAGAAGCTTGCTCTTCTTAGAGTAAGGAAAGGAAATGCTCGTGGCTAGACTGGAATCTCAAGAAAGGTAAAGTCAATGGTTTCTACTGTAAAGCTTCATCTGACAAAAGTTTAGCTATGGCATTGGAAGCTCTCACCCTTGAACATCAACTCAAGATTTTTTTTTGTAAAAAGGGTTAGTGAGAGGACTGCCTCATCTGGAATTCAGAAGATGATAAATGTGAGGCATGTCAGAAAGAGAAGTCAAAACATCACATCAAAGTAAAGATATACCTTAGTGATGGTGGTTGACTACTCTTATTAAAAAAAGTTGTTGTTGGTGCATTCTCAAGACAAGACATCGCAGATGGTGAGTGATCATATCAGAAGGTCAAGCTGGAAGTAACTGTAAAAGAAATGATCTTGTGGTCAGATAATGGGACTGAATTCAAGAAGCAGTTCTGATTAATATCTGTAGTATCAAGAATATTTTGAGACATATTCAGCATTAGGAGCTCCGTGTCATAATGGAGTGGTACAAAGGAAGAACCAGAATTTGATTAAAGATACAAGGGAAATATCAAGTTAATCAAGACTTTCTAAATACCAAAGGGCTGAAGCAGTCAAAATAGTTTACAACAAGTAAGATCAAACCTTGATCAGGATGTATACATGAAGACCACTAATGAGTTAATGGCCAATAGAAGGAAACACCGGATAACCTGAAAATGTTTGGAGAGAATGTTCTACAGAAGCAAACACTGGATAACTTGAAAGTGTTTAAGAAAATGTTCTGCAGAAATAAACAATAAAATGTTTTCAGTTGTTTGAAGATCTTGGCATTTGCAGCTAAGACTAGTTAGGATTTTCCATGGCTACTCAATGGAGTATACAACCTACAGGGCATTTGTGGTTGATCAACAGAAGGTAATTGAAAGTCTAAATGCATAGTCCAACAACTCCATGCTCCAAGCTGTTAAAGGAAAAATTAATGGTATTGTTGATTCATATCCAAGCAGTGGAATGGTAGTGTATCTACACATCTCATTACTTCAATGAAGCTAGTCATCAAGGGTAAGGATTTTTAGGAAATCCCAACAACAACTTAGGGGGAGAAATTGAAGGATCAACTAGTCAGACACAACACCACATTGAAAATTTAGAGGACACTAAAGAACATGTCTGCTGAGACAAAGGGTTTGATGTCAATATTATTCCCAGAGTCTAGTTCTTAAGTGATCCGGATGGTGACGTAATGATTAGCAGGGCTATTGAGTGTGAATGATTATTTCTCTAATTTTCTATCTGAAGAAAAAACTAAGAAAGTTATATAAGCTCTGACAGATCCGGATTGATTGGGAGATTGCAATGAAAGATGAACTCAATCAGTCAGCAAATAGATTGTAGGGAAGCGGGTATCCAAACCAAATGACACTATTGTAATTGGTACAAGGATAACCATAAGTCAAACTGGATGACAATGCATTATTACGAGGGACAAGGCCAAACTGGATGCTAGGTTATTATCAGGAAGCAGTATCTGACGGAAAGCACCCGTGATGAGACTTGAGGATATTACGACATATCTGGCACATGTTGTACATTCTACCTGGAATTGGACTCTGATAAGTGTGAACAAGTGTACTCATGGTTGGTGAGTCAAAGGAAGTAGTCAATGCACAACAATTCATGGACTTTGCAGTTGCAGATCTATTGGACTCTGTATATCTCTTCTTCACAAGCTCACTTCAGGTTGGTATGAAAAGTATCTTACTCAAGAAATCGTCAAGGACATGGTATGGCACTCTAACTGAAGTTACAGATTAATATGAACTAGTAGAGTCGTCATATTAATAACTCTCTTATCACTAGGCACAAACAGAATGTCATATATGTGTAGTGATATAATGATAATGTTATATGTTGGTCTACTAACAAAAACTTATGCAAGATAATTTGCTAAGTAATTGCATAGTAGGTATGGAGGAGCGTGTTGGAAAGGTTGCAATTCTATTTGGAATTACTACAAACATGCCAAAAGAATATTTCTTTTAAAAGTTCAAGTAAACCAAAAGAATGATGGCAATACAAGTAAGTTAAGGATCTTCTGAAGATGTAAAATTTGGAAGATTCTGAACATGCCAAGACTACTTACCAACAGAAACCACTAAAGCTTGACCAGTGTAACTCAGGTAAAATGATAAGCTATAGAGGTATGACAAGCTCACTCTTTTACTCAAATGCTAATAGACAACATGTAATGTTCTCAAGATGCCAATCTGCAAGGTTCCAAGTGGATCCTAGAGAATCCAATCGTATAGATGTTAACAAGATTATTAGATATCTTAGGGGACTATCAACTCTTGGAGTAAAGTACCCTAAAGATATTATGCTTAACATGTTTGGCTATATAAATATAGATTACGCAGGTTGTAAGAAAGACAGAAGAAGCATCTCTGAAGCTGTCAACATTAGGTGACAAGAGAAGCATCTCAAGAAGCTATCAACTTCATGGAAGAAGATTGATTTCTTGTTATGATAAGAAACAACCTCAAATCCAACAACTCTGTGGAAACTCTATGACAAGGCATCTTCACATCAGGTATCATTTATTTCGAGAGTATGTCTTTTAGTCAAAGATTCACTTGCATAAACACTTATTAAATCACTTGTTAAAATTAATCTTTGAAGACTGATTTGTAAGTGTGGGATATCATTCATTGCATATTAGTTGGAAATCCCATCTGTAAGGAATTCTTCATATAAGTTCACAAGTATTAAATCTTCAATATTTAAAGGACTTGTGAATTTATCAGTAATCCAGTACCTCGTACTTAGTGCTACTATCTTGATTATCATGATTACAATGTCATATATATTTGTGGTAGTTAAATATTATAACATTAAGTTTGAATACTATTTTAATTGATTTAAATTATGACTGTAGACAATTCCATTCTATATCAGTCTCCTAATTTAAATTATATTAAAATAATATGGAACATAGTTATTTGTATCATGTACGAATAATTGTGGTACTTTTAGTATTAGTGATATTATTGAGAATTTCTATTCTAAGTAATCAATGCTTATTTCTAAAATCACTAATATTGAAAGTTGAAGTATTTTCTAAGGTATGTGTATAAAACTCTCAGTATTTTATATGCTTAGAAAGTATTTCTAAAATTACTAATTATCCAAAGTGTGATTGCCATGTATATAAGTCATATATCCTATTGGTGCTTACTCAAGGATAATTATAAATATTTAAGTTCTAGTATCTAACTCATAGATATTTAGTATTTGTTTATTTAAAATTTATTTTGGGTAGTTTGGATTATGGAAATTGAAGCAATTCAATGATGTTATTTGCTCCATAATTCAAACGAACTTAAAATAAATAAGCAGCATGATTGATTATAACTAAATATGTCAACAATTGATATCTAGTATATTGATTGTAACTTATGTGTTATAAGTTAATTATGAGATTTAGTTTTAGTGAATTTAGCAATACCTATATCTCAAGAATTCACTGAAATCGGAATATGATTGTAGCATGATTAGTCGTGTGTAAATTTTTGACTTATATCAGTTAATGATATTTAGTTAAGATTTTAACTATAAACTAATTGTGAAGTATTAGTATTTGTGACATTACTTAGAACTCCTCTACGTAATCAATGCTTATCTTCAGTCACTTATACTAATATAGAAAGTGTGGAAATTTTTCTTAAGTACAACTATGGTTAAAATGTTTGATTGCTTTATTAGAAGTAACCATATGTTGTCAAGTTAGAATAATTTTTAAACTTATTTGCAAATTCCTAAACACTTTGATAATAGATGCAATACTCAATGGATTAAAGTATATGGAACTTAAAATATTTTTCTAAGATTGCAAACAAGTCAATGTTGGTTAATGTTGCTTTATTTATCGACCCAGTATTGTTTGAGATACTACAGTTGGTAGGAGTTAACAATTGTATGATATATGAAATTGAATGATGATGTCTTTTTTATAGATAATTTGTATTTAATTCATTGATATCTTATTTTAATATTTAAAATAGGATGCAACATAATTATTGGTATCTAAAGTACTTGACAAGTATCATACAATGATATATTGTTAATATTTTGTTGCAGATAATTATGAGATTTTAAGTTCTAGTGAATTTATCTGAGTTGCTATATCTGACAGATTCACTACAATTTGAAATTAGCAGCATAGTCAATCTTATTAAGGATATTTATCAATAAACAATTTTTTTAATTATAATCTTATAAAGATAGATTATGGAGCTTTTGACGTGAATGAGAATTGCTTGGACTTTACCCTAAGTGATCAATGTTTTTACAAAAACTCATTCATATTGAAAGACAAAATCTTTCTTGCTCTTCTTAATATTGCTAGGTCATCAGTCTGTGTCTTATAAAATCATTTATCCTTTTAGGCATAAAAAACTGACTTGTGCACTCGAACAGTTTTAGGAGAAAATCAAACTTCTTTCTGCATTGGTGATTTCTTATTTCATTAAAATCTTTGGAAATCACTATTGTACATAATTTCTCTCAAAAGATTAAATACATAATTTTCATTCATTATAGATCTTAAATGCATTTTATCTCTATATTGCCATATGCTCTATGATACAAGTTCAACCTCTAATGGCCTTCTTTCATTTGATAGTCATGAGGTTGAAAACCCAGAACTTCTATCCCAGACTGTAAAGACAAACACAGAAACATAACCAACCAACACTCTCTTACCACTAAAGTGAAGTATGAATGAGCGTGAGGGAGAAAGTGCCTTAATGCACCAAATAAGGAAGGTTCTGAAGTCAACCCAACAACTCTGTCTCCTACAAAGATGAGTAGTATTTAAACCGAGACAACTGCTAGCCCCCATACATCTTCTCATAAAGATATAATGGCTGAAAAGGCACAAAAATAGTTACTAGATTCATCCTCTCAACAGGGTGCGTCTATTAAAATTCGCCTATCAGCCTGGATATCCGATGTAGTGTCACCACCTCAAACATAAACAATTCTTGATGCACAAGGAAAGGTTACACACAAAGGATGAGTCGACGGAAATAAGAGTTTCGACCATTTTATTGTCAGATTCGATTGTTCAAGGTTCTTTAATGGACCAATTGCATTTACAGGTATAAGGAGAGGATACTGATCCAATAGCCATATGTCAGTGGTCAGTGTCTACCTCCCCAGGACTAATAAACCTAGATGCATCTACGGATAGTGGATATGATATAGGTGCAGATCGGCAACTTGTTGACTATGATTCAGATATTACCTGATGAGTCACAAGGAAATGTCTTCACAGACATTAGAAGGAAACGTTGATCTTTATGCTAAATTCTTTGGATCATTGTTTACCTTCCCAGAGTTCAAATCTGGAACCCTAAAAGGGAAACTAGTAACTTGTAGATTATGACTCAGATTCATCTAATGAGTCTAACAAGGATGGGGATTTGCGAACTCCCATTGTACCACATGTGTCCTCCTTAAGGATGGCTAAGGTGATTTTCCTTGCAGGTACAACTGGATTTTGGAGCTATGAGAGGAGTAATACACTTGTGAGAATGAGTGTAAACACGAGTGGAGAGAAGAGTGAAACACTTGTGAGGTACACGAAACAGAATCACACACTCACATTGAGGAAGAAAGACAAAAACCATATCCCATTCCCTATCCCTAAATAGGGTTGTCAAACGGATAATTCGGATACGGATCTGCCAATATCCGTATCCGGATCTGAATCTGAAAATGTTTAGAAAATAATATCTGAATTCGGATCTGACGGATACTATCCGGATACGGATAATATCCGGATTCGAATCCGATTTTCAATCGGATTTTTTATTTTATATTTAAAATTGAAAAACATTGAAAAAAAATTGAAAAATATAATAAAAATTAAAAATTTATTTTTAAAAATTAAAATAAGAGATAAAGTGATTTAATCATATTTTAAATTTTCAAAAAAATAATTTTATTTATTTATTCAATATAATCGTTATGTTTAAATTGTGTAACTCAAATGATTTTTTTTATAAGTCTATAAAATTTGTATAAATATAATATTTAATATATATATATTATACATGTATATATACACACATAAACATATTATAAATTTAATATAATATATTTTTAAAAATTATTTATATATTTAAATATAAAATATATTTATTCAGATTCAGATATTATCAGATACGAATATGCCTATATCCGTATCCGTATCCGTAATCGTCGAATTCGAACAGGGATAATATCTGCTTTATTTAGAATATAAATAATATCCGCTTTATTTCTAATACGAATGCGGATTTTTTGGACGAATATCGGATTTTTCGAATTTTTTTGACAGCCCTATCCCTAAACATGGTTCTTGATACTTCGAGTCTCGATTCTGTTTATGATTAGAACTTAACTCTTAGGAATCTAACATTTACAGATTGTATTAAAATGCTTCGAGAACTAACAAGTTGGGAGCTAACAATTGGTAACAATTGATGATCTCACAGTTGGGAGGTATAAGGAGTTGGGAATATTGGTTAACAGGATGATCAATAGTGAAACCATATTGCATAATTTCAAGGGACATGGTTGATCAGACTATGACTTATTATTTCTTTTCCAACCAAGTAAAATATGAGAACTCCTTTAGCCGATAACATACATTCCTTCTCTAAGGGGGAGATAAAAGCTTAAGTAATAGTTTGGAGGATTCCTTAACTAAGAGGGAGAAATTGCAGGAAGGAAGAAAAAGGTAAAGCATATGTACACTACACCACACCATTGTTGTTTGTAACTACGGATCCTATTGTACGGGAGAGGTGGTAAACACAAGGTGATTTCCTAGTGATTATAAGAAGTGGTTTGGTTCATCACTACTCTTCATAAGGGGAGAAGCTGTTTTCCAAAAGGGGAGTACCATTAGTTTTTAAATGCGGATCCTATTGTACGGGAGATGTGGTAAACGAAGGTGATCTCTTTTAAGCAGTTGATTCTCATAGGGGGAGAAGCAAGAGAGATATGTGTTTCTTAACAGGAAATGTGGTTGTACAAAAGAAGCTGTTGATGATTACTTCAAGACTGAGAAATGTTATCTGGCAGAGATTTGAAGAACCAAGGAAATGAAGATGAAACTACTTGAAGATCAGTTCAGTGTTAGAGGAACAAGCATCTCTCATTTCAGTTACTCAAGAAATTTGGAATGCAGTATTTGATCCAAAAAACCAGTAGCATTATTTACAAGTCCTGGTACTTTACCTTTTATAGTTGTTAGTTGAGTTATCCTCTCTATTTAATTTGTTTGTTAGATTTAACAATCAAATAGGGGGAGATTGTTGGTGAGACTGCGTAGCTGTATGAACGGTTACGTGATAACTCAACAGGATAACAACACTAGAACATGACATGTTAATAATACTATGTCTACACAAGATATCAGGAAGAATAAAGATAAGGAAAATACAAAGAATCAAGAGATTAGAAGAAAGCCTGAAGTCTATCTACAGGTCACTGAAAGAAGTTCATTAATATAATCATGCCTCAGTGAAGAATAAAGGTTAAAGACTTTTATGGTTTTAGAAATGTTGAAGATTCTGTATATAAGTGCTACTGGAAGATTTCAGTGTATTGGCATTTATTGAAGATAGATAGTGTTCGATGCATAGGAATCTGAAGAATTGAAGACAGGGTATAGACAGAGGTTAATGAAGACGTTGTCTAAAGTACCATAAAGGATTCCAGTGAAAGTACAGTAGTTTATTGACAGTCAGTGTCTGTAGCGATAAAGTTATTGCAAGCTTAACAATTTAATCAAGGCCATAATACGAAGACCTGAATCGAGGTTAGCCGTCTGTGAACCAGACCAGTTGCACTAGGCGTCAACAGCTCATGAAAGGAATCTGGGTATTATTTATAGAAGGATTGTTAAGTTAAGGAATGTACTTGGATTAAACGTTTATCTGTTAAAGTACAAGAAGTGGTGCGCGGGGTATACAGCTAAACAGCTCAGGGGACTGGCGAAGCTCAAAGTTTAACTGTTAAATTAAATAAATTTAGTTAATGGACTTTAAAATAATTTATTTAATAAACTTAAAATGATTTATTTTATAAACTTTAAATAAGTTTATTTTATAAATCTAAATTAGTTTATTTATATAAGTTATATTTAAGTTAATTTTATAAATTAATTCAGTTACAATTTAAACTAAAAGAAAAGAAAACAAAAAAAGAAAAGGAAAGAAAAACAAAAACAAAAAGAAAAAGAAAAAGAAAACAAAAAGAAAAAGGAAACAAAAAAAAGGAAAAAGAAAAATGAAAAACAAAACAAAACAAAAAAAAAGGAATAAAAGAAAAAGGAAACCAGGGGTGACATTTTTGTTTACCCCCTGGTCGCCACAGAAGGTGTCAAGTTTGTTTTTGATTACTTAGTACATATATATGTACTAGTTAGTAGGAGATCACCAAAAGTTTTTTTCTCCCCCTGGTCGCCACAGGATGCCTTGCTTTAACTTTGTTTTAGTACATATATGTACTAGTTAATATGTGGTCGCCACAGAGCTGTACTTGGAATCTCCATACAAATAAACTAAGGCCCCCTGTACACCTTGGTCGCCATAGAGAACTCCTCTCCTCGTCCACACAATTTTATTGGATATAAAGACTACACATTTGCAGCAGAAATATTTAGCCATTTTTGGGGATTCATTCTGTTCATCTTCTCTCCCAAGAAAGTAGTGAAATGGCAACAAAGATTTACAGAGAAGCTTAAGCTTTTTGTATATCTGTTTACCTTCTCACCGGAGTAACTTTATGATGCCCGACTTAATTCTTGTATATTCTTAGGGGCATTATAATCGTTACCCGGTAATTAAATCCTAGTACAAACAAAAGCTAGATCATTGTATATGATTTGTTTGTAAATCTTTGTAGAAGCTAGGAACTTTGTTGTTTTAGATTGTAGCCGATTAATTTATTTACCGGAGTATAGCAACACCCCCGAGGATTTATTTACAAATATATACTTCCCCGAATATCTTGTGTTCCTTGTTTTTATCATTCCAAACACAATTCCTCTCAAGAACACGAGACCACTAACCGAGTACTAAATCTTATATCCGCTAAAGATTCGAAAGAATTTTTAAATTAGTGATTATCGTATTCAACCCCCTCCCTTCTATGATAATTCGGGACCTAACAAAGTCCTTGTTTTCATTTTGGTAGTATTTGGCACTCTATTTATATATGTAACGAGTATCACAGTTTGTATTATGAATATTATAAACGGAAACACTCTTTAAATAAAGCAAAATATGTTTTTGCATGTGTATATACTGATAGTAAGGATGTTAACATAAACTCTGATAAAAAGTCTTCTGCTGCATATATTAACAAACTTAAAAGGCCAAAGGATCCAAGCAAGTTTGGGTCCTTAAAAACACTAACTGATTTCAATTACTAATTACAGGGTAACAGAAGGAATACTCTAGTCTTGGATAGTGGATGCTCAGGACACATGACTGGTTATAAATCTCTGCTATCAGAATTTGAGGAGAAGGCTGCCCCAAGTATTTCTACTGGTGATGGAAACTTGGAAAAATATCTTGGGATACGGAAAAATAAAAGTTAGAAATGTCATCATTGAAAATGTAGCTCTGGTTGCAGGACTCAAGCATAATCTGATCAGTGTGAGTCAAATCTGTGACAGAGGTTACGATGTCAAATTTTATGAGGAGTATTGTGAAATTATCAATAAGACTGATGGCAAGATTGTAAAGACTGGTGCAAGACATGGTGGTTTATACGAAGCCAGGGTCTCCACAAATACTGATGAATCAGAAGTTTGTCTACTTAGTAGATCATCTATGGAAGACAACTGGAATTGGCATAAAAGACTTTCTCACCTCAATTTCAACAATATCAATGAACTTGTGAGGAAAGATTTTGTGAGAGGATTTCCCAATGCAGTGTTTACTCCAGATGGCTTATGTGACTCATGCCAGAAAGTCAAGCAAAGGAAAAAAATCATTTAAGAGTAAAAATGAATCCTCCATTCTTGAACCATATCATCTACTTCATATTGATCTTTTTGGTCCAGTAAATGTTATGTCAATTTCCAAGAAAAGGTATGCACTCATAATTGTTGATGAATATATAAGATACATAAGGGTGTATTTTCTGTACACCAAGGATGAATCCTCATCCATTCTTCTGGATCATATAGGAGAGCTGGAAAAAGGATCAACATATAAAGTGAAGATCATCAGAAGTGATAATGGAACTGAATTCGAGAATAGCTCTATGGAAGAGTTCTGCAAACTCAAGGGGATAAAATAAGAGTTTTCTGCTCCCGGAACTCCACAACAAAATAGGGTTGTTGAAAGAAAGAATAGAACTCTAATAGAAGCTGCAAGGACCATGCTAGAGGAAGAAAGATTGCCTACCTACTTCTGGGCTGAGGCTGTGCAAACTGCTTGCTTTACACAAAATGCAACATTGATTAACAGGAATGGAAAAACACCATTTGAAATGGTGAAGGGAAAGAAGCCAAATTTGAAGTACTTTGACATTTTTGGTTGCAAGTGTTTTGTTCTCAAAAGTCATCCAGAGCAGCTTACCAAGTTTGATCTAAAGGCTGATGAAGGCATTTTTGTGGGATATCCATTGTCTACAAATGCCTTTAAAGTTTATAATCTGATAACAAGAACAGTCATAGAATCCATACATGTATCTTTTGATAAAAAGAAGATAACAGGTCTAGAAGATGTAGATGACCATGACAAATTGAGATTTAAAAATAAAGTACCATATGCTGAACTTTGAAATCCTGAACCTAATACAGTAATTCCTGATATTACTCAAAGTTCTGAGGATCCTTATGTCAGTGGAAATTCTTCTAACACTGAATCATATGTTGAGGGGGAGCAACATGATTCAAATATAGAGACGTCTACAAGTAATTCAACTCAATAGACATCAGTATATAAATCATCAGACTCTCATTCCTCAAACTCTGATGAGCCAAATATTGATAACTATGAAAACAGTGATTCATGGGGAGCATCAAGACATGATAGTGGTACTAGTCAAAGAAATAACCAAGAGTTCATGGATTAAGGAGGAGGGTCTTCTTCAAGGAGTCAACTTCCATCTGCAAGAAAATGGTCTAATCAAATGATGTGGTCAATCATGCTCTCATGGAAAATACTGAGGTTGACAATGCTGAATTAAAGGTACCTCAGACTACTCTTGCTTTTGATACTGATGATATCTATGAATTAAGACTGTTTCTTAAATCTCTGTATGTTAGTTATAGGGATCAAACCTTAGAGAATAATGGAATCAAGAGTGAAAACTCTGTGTTAAAGAAAAGGAATGATCACCTAGAAATTGAGTTTCTTTTCATGCTAGAAATTTAAAAATAAAGAGATAATGATGTTTATATTAAAGAAAAATTGTTAGAAAAGCATGATTATCTAGAAAAGGAGTTAGCTAAAGAGAGAGAAGTTATTAAATTTTGGACTAACTCAGGAAACACAACTCATGAAATTTTAGAGAATGGTTGTTGGGGATCAGGATTAGGATATGCTGATATATCTAATTCTGATAAGAAAATTGAAAAAGAAACTGAGAAAAATAAACCAGTAAGTACTGATACTAAGGTGAAACTGAAGAAAGTTCAGTTGAAGACCATTAAGTTTAATCCAAGTGCTGATGCTGTTAAATCAGTTAATGAGGTAGGTTCAACCTCAGCACCTAGATCAAACTTAATTACTGATAAGAGTGAAAAAGTTCACACAAAATCAGTAAATATTGGTTTAATGACCCAGAAACAACTTAAGCAAAAGTTGAAGGATCTACACATGAAAGACAAGAAGAAAAGGCCTATGAAGAATAGAAATGGCAAGGTAGGTGTTAATAAGAATGGAAATTATGTAACTCCTCCCAATGCACCTAGAAAGGCTTGTTTGAACTTTGGTAGTACTTATCATCTTGCTAATTCTTGAAGGAAGAATAAAGAGATAAATATTGTTCTTTCCAAATCAGAGTTTAGGAATAGAACAGTTAGATATAAACCACAGAGTCCTTGTTTTCATTGTGGTAGTATTTGGCACTTTATTTATACATGTAAAGAGTATCATAGTTTGTATTATGATTATTATAAACTGAAACACTCTTTAAATAAAGCAAAATATGTTTCTGCATGTGTAAATATTGATAGTAAGGATGTTAACATAAACTCTGATAAAAAGTCTTGTGCTGCATATGTTAACAAACTTAAAAAGGCCAAAGGATCCTAGCAAGTCTGGGTCCTTAAAAACACTAACTGATTTCAATTACAGATTGCAGGGTAACAGGAGGAATACTCTAGACTTGGACATTGGATGCTCAAGATACATGACTAGTTATAAATCCCTGCTATCAGAATTTGAGGAGAGGCTGGCCCAAGTGTTTCCAATGGAGATGACAACTTGGGAAATATCTTAGGATATGGCAAAATCAAATTTGGAAATGTCATCATTGAAAATATAGCTCTGGTTGCAGGACTCAAGCATAATCTGATCAGTGTGAGTCAAATCTGTGACAGAGGTTACCATGTCAACTTCTATGAGGTGCATTGTGAAATTGTCAATAAGACAGATGGAAAGATTGCAAAGACTGGTGTAAGACATGGTGGTTTATATGAAGCCAGGGTCTCCACAAATACTGATGAATCAGAAGTTTGTCTACTTAGTAGATCATCTATGAAAGACAGCTGGAACTGGCATAAAAGACTTTCTCATCTAAATTTCAACAATTTCAATAAACTTGTGAGGAAAGATCTTGTGAGAGGATTGCCCAATGCAGTGTTTACTCCTGATGGCTTATGTGACTCACGCCAGAAAGCCAAGCAAAGGAAAAAATCATTTAAGAGTAAAACTAAATTCTCCATTCTTGAACTATATCATCTACTTCATATTGATCTCTTTGGTCCAGTAAATGTTATATCATTTGCCAAGATGAGGTATGCACTCATAATTGTTGATGAATATATAAGATACATATGGGTGTAGTTTATGAACACCAAGGATGAATCCTCATCCATTCTTCTGGATCATATAAGAAAGCTGGAAAAAGGATCAACATATAAAGTGAAGATCATCAGAAGTGATAATGGAACTAAATTCAAGAATAGCTCTATGGAAGAGTTCTGCAAACTCAAGAGGATAAAACAAGAGTTTCCTGCTCCTGGAACTCCACAATAAAATGGAGTTGTTGAAAGAAAGAATAGAAATCTCATAGAAGCTGTAAGGACCACGCTAGAGGAAGCACTATTACCTACCTACTTCTGGGATGAGGTTGTAACGCCCTCCAAACCCGGGTCAGAAGTTTGGGGGTCCACAACACACACACACACACCATATTTAAACCTGTATATAGAATGATATATGCATTGACCCCTCTTTACACCACCACGGATCGAAACATGTTAAAGTATAAAAACAAGCCACCACCTTAACTTTTATTACATCATACCAAAACCCAACTAGTTCAACTTATAACTGGTAATGATATCGTTCATACAATCTTGCATAACTCATCTATAATATAAAGCTCCTTCTAGCTTGATCCAACTTAACTTGGAATCCTAGCTCGCACACTGGACTGAAAATCCTCGTTACTAACAATTTCCTTTTCAACTATTGAAAACATAAAAAGGTTTGCAAGAGTAAGCTAACTAGATGAGTAAGTCATAATAGCAATAACAAAGGTTAAACAATAATCAATTGAAATGATTCAGAAGAATCAAGTTTTGATTAAGCAATGATTAGAATTGGATATTCACTTTTCATTTTATAAAACCAAGGTTAGGCTGCTGATCAGTCATGCACTAACACCGAGCAACGCTCCCATCTTTGGTCTATATACTGGATCCAAGGCACGCATTGGCCTATTATGACCATGAATCTGGTCCGACCACGAATCTGGTCCATATTTATAAAACCATCCAATTCTAAAACAGTTCAATATGATAACTAATATAATTCAATAAGCTGAATCATTAACAACATTTATCTTGAAGCATAGGGTGATTCACAATACCATGAAGGTATAATAAGGGATTCAAAAAGATTAGCTTTCAATCAAAGAAAGAATCAGAAAGTAGAAGACCAGGGGTTCAAGGGTTACGAGGATTGGTCTTCTATTAAACAAGGAATACGGGGTGGTATGTCAAGCAATTCAATATCAGAAATTAGTATGTGGTAGATATGTATTTGTGAAGTAGTATCGTATGTGTTTGGCTCATATCTGAGAATTTAACAATCAATGGTTTATGAAGAATAAGGCTTATGGCTCAAGATCAATAAGAATCAGGATTCAAGGTTGAATAGTTTAAAGCGCTTGCAATATAAAACATGAGTTATTTTAAATAATAGCAACATGTTATGAGAAAGTTCGAAAATATTTGTAATATATCTTGTAGAAGGTTCAGAAGTGTTTGCCTTATTACCGATGACTTCCAACTTTACTTGTACCCATCTAACAGTTTTACTTTTCCATCACTTTCCTTCTTTTTCTATGCCTTGCTTCTATTCATCGATCACTTGCTTTCTTTTTCTACACTTGAGTTCTATTTACTGATCACTGGTTTTCTTTTCTATGCCTCTCTTACTCTGCTAGGCATCACAAGTATCTATCAATACTCAATCTCATATCATTCTAATCGTCACATAGACGTCATAAGCTTTTATCTACCCTTCATTTTACCCAAATCCGATTTACGAATTGAAAGTTACAGCAAAAATCGTCAAACAATAACCATATATGCATATAACCCATTAATCATATAACACATAGCACATAGCACACAAGATATTTAATCAAAATAATTTTTCAGAGAAGATTTGGGGTTAAAATGATTTTTCAAGAATTTAATACGAATTTTTGAACATTTTTTGAAATTAAAACTGGACTCCGAATCATTTTATAATTAAATAATAGGGTTCGAACACCCGAATCTTACCTTAAAATAATTTTATAATAATTATCGAGCCTTGAAAATAATTTAAAATAATATTTTAAAGCTTGAAACTATATTTCGGAATTTTTAATCAAAGAAATAATTAAATCCAAATTAAATAATCAATTAAAATTAATTAATATCTAATTAAATCAATTAATCAATTAATATTTAAATTTATTGACTAATTAATTAATTAAATAATAATTAACATTAATTAATCAAATAATTCAAATTTATAAATAATTTAAAAGTATTTTTGGAATTAAAATAAATAAA
Source organism: Apium graveolens (assembly GCF_009905375.1). NCBI lineage: Eukaryota > Viridiplantae > Streptophyta > Magnoliopsida > Apiales > Apiaceae > Apium > Apium graveolens. Next base: position 56,769,361 of record NC_133657.1, read on the forward strand.
TAAAAATAATTTTTAAAAACTAGAAATTCCAGGGGGTAAAGTGTAAAATTTAAAACTTTTTACGAAGGTGTAAACTGTAACTTTCCAAAATTCAGGGTTAAAAAATAAAATTTTACAATTTCAAGGTTAAAAGTGAATAACAGCGAAACATAGGGGGCAAAAGTGGTAGTTCACCACCTTCTTCCCCACTCATCGTCTACGGTGGCCGGAAACCATGGCCGCCGCCGGAGCTCGATGGTTTCACTTCCAACAGCTCCCAAAAGTACACCATGACCTCAGAGCATGCCAAGAACTTCGACTGTGGGACTGTTTTTTTCCGAATCACGGCCGTATGACCGGAAAACAGCTCACTGGCGACGGTGGAGGCGTTTTCCCGTCGACCTTAAACCGATTCCAACACCCTCTTTTTTCCATGATTCTATTGCAAATTTTACGATCTAACAGCTGGTATACTCAATATTATCCCATAATCTGTAACTTAAAAATCCCCAAATTTTAATTAAAATTCTTCAAGAACTCTAGTTTATATAATCTCGAAAATTAAACCAAATTTTAGGCATGATGCAGAGCTCAAAAATCAAAATATGATATACCAAACTGACTGGCAGGAGATGCTCTACAACATGGAATCATCAGAACAATCAAATAATCACGTTTGTAAAAATTTATATTTTAAATCATGTAATTTTGAATTTTTAAAAATCAATAATTTGGTACCTGCTAAATCTACACTGAAATTGATTGTAGATTATGAAAGTACTTTTTACAAGCGTCTATTCGACTACTTACACGCCCAAATCGGAGTTCGATAATGCCTTCCTTCGTGCGTTTGATTATCAAGAACGCGAAGTTTAATTAGAATTTTCTCTGTATTTTACTGAATTTTACTGTCTGATTATGATTTTACGAATAAAATGAAATAATAAAAGGGCTATATATATTTATGGAATATTGGATCGTATTGGATTATTTTGGATCGATAATTTAGTTAGTTAGCCGCTAAGTAACTGCAAAAATGATTCGATTTGGTACCCGTATTGGATAATTATCCCAACCGGGGTTCTTATAAAAACACTTTGTACGAAAATAATGTAATATTATCCCGTCTTTTGAAAATACGGGTTTTATTGCTTTATCGAAATGATTATCGTATCAAAAATTGTACGCCGGGAGGCGTACGGGTCAAACCGTAATTCGGATCGAAAAAGTCAAAACACATAAAATGTCCGGAATTGCCAGATTGGGTTAGAAAGGAGTTTTCGGAAGAGTTTTGGGTTGTAAAAACGGTTGAAGTTGGACGATTCCCGGCTTTATAAAATAATTTTGTAATTATTCAGAAAATAATTAATAAATTCATAAATCAATATAAAATCATATAACAGACCAAATATTACCAGAAAAATACCTTAATTATCTATATTTTATTTTGGACATAAGAAAATTAACATACCTATACTTTATCACATATAAACATCCACATATCAACACCAATCATAAGATAATTCACCAAAAATCACATAATAATCACATAATAATCACATAATAATTATTTATTGATAAATATAATTAAACGTTATATCCCGGATATTACAGAGGCTGTGCAAACTGCTTGCTTTACACAAAATGCAACATTGATTAACAGGCATGGAAAAACACCATTTGAAATGGTGAAGGGAAAGAAGCCAAATTTGAAGTACTTTCACATTTTTGGTTGTAAGTGTTTTGGTCTCAAAATTCATCCGGAGCAGCTTACCAAGTTTGATCTAAAAGCTGATGAAGGCATTTTTGTGGGATATACATTGCCTACAAAAGCCTTCAGAGTTTATAATCTAATAACAAGAACAGTCATGGAATCCATACATGTATCTTTTGATGACAAGAAGATAACAGGTCTAGAAGATGCAGATGACCATGACAAATTGAGATTTGAAAATAAAGTACCATATGCTGAACTTTGAAATCCTGACCCTATTACAGTAATTCCTGATATCACTCAAAGTTCTGAGGATCCTTTTGTCAGTGGAAATTCTTCTAACACTGAAGCATATGTTGAGGGGGAGAAACATGATTCAAATCCAGAGACTTCTACAAGTAATTCAACTGAAGAGACATAAGTACATAGATCATCAAACTCTCATTCCTCAAACTATGATGAGTCAAATACTGATAACTATGAGAACATTGATTCACGGGGAGCATCAAGACATGATAGTGGTACTAGTCAAAAGAAATAACAGAGAGTTCATGGATTAAGAAGAAACATTGATTCACGGGGAGCATCAAGACATGATAGTGGTACTAGTCAAAAGAAATAACAGAGAGTTCATGGATTAAGAAGAAGGGTCTTCTTCAAGAAGTCAACTTCCATCTGCAAGAAAATGGTCTAATTAGATGATGAGGTCAATCATGCTTTCATGGCAAATACTGAAGTTGATAATACTGAATTAAAGGTACTTCAGACTACTCTTGTTGTAATACTGATGATATCTATGAATTAAGACTGTTTCTTAAATCTCTGTATGTTAGTTATAGGGATCAAACTTTAGAGAACATTGGAATCAAGAGTGAAAATCTGTGTTAAAGAAAAGGAATGATTACCTAGAAATTGAGTTGCTTTACATGCTAGAAATTCAAAAAGAAAGAAATAATGATGTTTATGTTAAAGAAAAATTGTTAGAAAAGCATGATTATCTTAAAAAGGAGTTAGCTAAAGAGAGAGAGATTATTAAACTTAGGAGTAACTCGGGAAAGACAACTCGGGAAATTTTAGAGAATGGTTGTAGGGGATCAGGATTAGGATATGCTGATAGATTTAATTATGATAAGAAAATTGAAAAAGAAACTGAGAAAAATAAACCAGTAAGTACTGATACTAAGGTGAAACTGAAGAAAGTTCAGTTGAAGACCATTAAGTTTAATCCAAGTGTTGATGCTGTTAAATCAGTTGATGAGGTAGGTTCAACCTCAGCACCTAGATCAAACTTAATTACTAATAAGAGTGAACAAGTTCACATAAAATCAGCAAATATTGGTTTAATGACCTAGAAATAGCTTAAGCAAAAGATGAAGGATCTACACATGAAAGACAAGAAAAAAAGGCCTAGGAAGATTATGAATGGAAAGGTAGGTGTTAATAAGAATGTAAATTATGTAACTCCTCCCAATACACCTAGAAAGGCTTGTTTGAACTGTGATAGTACTAATCATCTTGCTAATTCTTGAAGGAAGAATAAAGAGATCAATACTATTCCTTCCAAATCAGAGTTTAGAAATAGAACAGTTAGATATAAACCACATAGTCCTTGTTTTCATTATGGTAGTATTTGGCACTTTATTTATACATGTAAAGAGTATCACAGTTTGTACTATGATTATTATAAACTGAAACACTCTTTAAATAAAGCAAAATATATTTCTGCATGTGTAAATACTGATATTAAGTATGTTAACATAAACTATGATAAGAAGTCTTCTGCTGCATATGTTAACAAACTTAAAAAGGCCAAAGGATCCAAGAAAGTCTGGGTCCTTAAAAACACTAACTGATTTCAAATACTGATTGTAGGGTAATAGGAGGAATACTCTAGTCTTGGACAGTGGATGCTCAAGACACATGACTGGTTATAAATCCCTGCTATTAGAATTTGAGGAGAAGGCTGGCCCAAGTATTTCTACTGGAGATGGCAACTTGGGAAATATCTTGGGATATGGCATAATCAAAGTTGGAAATATCATCATTGAACATGTAGCTCTGGTTGCAAGCATAATCTAATCAGTGTGAGTCAAATCTGTGACAGAGGTTACCATGTCAACTTCTATTAGGAGCATTGTGAAATTGTCAATAAGACTGATGGAAAGATTACAAAGACTGGTGTAAGACATGGTGGTTTATATGAAGCCCGGGTCTCCACAAATACTGATGAATCGAAAGTTTGTCTACTTAGTAGATCATCTATGGAAGACAACTGGAACTGGCATAAAACACTTTCTTACCTCAATCTCAACAATATCAATGAACTTGTGAGGAAAGATCGTGTGAGAGGATTTCCCAATGCAGTGTTTACTCCTGATGGCTTATGTGACTCACGCCAGAAAGTCAAGCAAAGGAAAAAATCATTTAAGAGTAAAACTGAATCCTCCATTATTGAACCGTATCATCTACTTCATATTGATCTCTTTGGTCTAGTAAATGTTATGTCAATTGCCAAGAAGAGGTATGCACTCGTAATTGTTGATGAATATACAAGATACAATTGAGTGTATTTTCTGCACACCAAGGATGAATCCCCATCCATTCTTCTGGATTATATAAGAGAGCTGGAAAAAGGATCAACATATAAAGCGAAGATCATTAGAAGTGATAATATAACTGAATTCAAGAATATCTCTATGGAAGAGTTCTGCAAACTGAAGGGGATAAAACAAGAGTTTTCTACTCCCGGAACTCCACAACAAAATGGAGTTGTTGAAAGAAAGAATAGAACTCTCATAGAAGCTACAAGGAGCATGCTAGAGGAAGCAAGATTGCCTACCTACTTCTGGGCTGAGGCTGTGCAAACTGCTTGCTTTACATATGCAACATTGATTAACAGGAATGAAAAAACACCATTTGAAATAGTAAAGGGAAAGAAGTCAAATTTGAAGTACTTTCACATTTTTGGTTGTAAGTGTTTTGTTCTCAAAACTCATCCGAAGCATCTTACCAAGTTTGATCTAATAGCCGATGAAGGCATTTTTTTGGGATATCCATTTTCTACAAAAGCCTTTAGAGTTTGTAATCTGATAACAAGAACATTCGTGGAATCCATACATGTATCTTTTGATGACTTAAAGATAACAGGTCTAGAAGATGCAGATGACCATGACAAATTGAGATTTGAAAATGAAGTACCATATGCTGAACTTTGAAATCATGACCCTAATACAGTAATTCCTGATATCACTCAAAGTTCTGAGGATCCTTATGTCAGTGGAAATTCTTCTAACACTGAAGCATATGTTGAGGGGGAGCAACATGATTCAAATCCAGATACTTCTATATATAAATAAAATCAAGAAACATCAGTACATAGATCATCAGACTCTCATTCCTCAAACTTTGATGAGTCAAATACTGATAACTATGAGAACATTGATTCACGGGGAGCATCAAGACATGATAGTGGTACTAGTCAAAGAAATAAAAGAGAGTTCATGAATTAAGGAGGAGGGTCTTCTTTAAGGAGTCAACTTCCATCTGCAAGAAAATGTTTTAATCCACTCAAAATGAATGTCTCTACCATTCTTTTCTATCTCAAACTGGACCCAAGTAGGTGGAAGAAGCTCTTCAAGATGCTGACTGGGTTACAACAATGCAAGAGGAGCTTAATGAATTTGAAAGGAACAAAGTTTGGACTCTTGTTCCAAGGCTAAAGAACAGATCTATAGTTAACACAAAGTGGGTGTTCAGAAACAAAACTGACAGTGAGGGTAATTTTACAAGAAACAAAGCAAGACTGGTTGCAAAGGGCTATTCACAACAAGAAGGCATTGATTGTGATGAGACTTTTGCTCCAGTTGCAAGGCTTGAGGCAATAAGAATTTTTTTAGCCTATGCTGCTCACAAGAAGTTTAAAGTGTTCCAAATGGATATAAAGAGTACATTTCTAAATGGAGAACTTGAAGAGGAAGTTTATGTTGAACAACCTCCAGGGTTCACTGATCCAAAGTACCAAATCATGTTTATTTATTGGATAAAGCACTCTATGGACTGAAGCAAGCTCCAAGGGCCTGGTATGAAACACTTGCTCTATTTCTATTAGAAAGTGGTTTTACAAGATGTACAATTGATAAAACTCCCTTTTATAAATACCATGGAAAGGACTTGTTATTAGTATAGATATAAATTGATGATATCATTTTTGGATCTACTAATGATAAACTTTTTGAGAGATTTGCAAAGCTAATGTAGTCTAGGTATCAAATGAGTAAGATGGGAGAATTGAGTTATTTTCTGGGGTTACAAGTTAAACAGACTAATGAAGGGATCTTCATAAATCAATCGAAATACACCAGGAATTTGCTCAACAGATTTGGAATGCAAGACTACTCAACTGCATCAACTCCCATGGCCACTGTAACCAAGTTAGATTTAAATATTGGTTCTTCAGTAGATATAACTAACTACAGAGGTATGATCGGATCACTCCTATATTTGACTGCTAGTAGACCTGATATCATATATGTTACCTGTCTCTGTGCAAGATTCCAAGCTGATCCAAGAGAACCTCATTTATTAGCTGTGAAAATAATTTTTAAGTATCTCTAAGGCACCATGAATCTAAGATTATGGTATCCTAGAGATTCAGATTTTTAGCTAATTGGATATTCAGATGCTGATTTTGCAGGATGCAAAATAGACAGGAAAAGCTCTTCTGGAAGCTGCCCATTTCTTGGAGGCATATTGGTTTCTTGATATAGCAAGAAACAAAAGTCAATTTCCACATCAACTACAGAAGCAGAATATATTGTTGCAGGAAGCTGTTTTCTCAGATTCTATTGATGAAGAATCAGTTACTAGATTATGGGTTAGACTATTATGCTATTTCGATATATTTTGATAATCAAAGTGTTATTGCAATGACAGGAAATCCAGTATAGCATTCAATGACTAAACACATCAACATCAGGTACCATTTCCTAAGGGGACATGAGGAAGCAGGTACAGTGGAATTGGTCTTTGTTCCAACAGATCAGCAATTGGCAGATATATTCACCAAGCCTCTCTGTGAAGCTACTTTCACAAGATTGGTGACTGAATTGGGAATGATATCATGACATTTCTCAAACTCTAATAATTAAGAAATAACTGTTGATATTTGAAGCTTGGTATCTTATTATGTGTCAGTACTTGTTAGATACTAATTATTGTGCTAAATGTTGATGCCATGATAACATGTAATTAACTTCTATGATCCTTAGTCGATAGCTGCATGTTAAATGACTGATTATGCGTATATGCTCTGATATTAGTTAAACTTGCTTTGACTAAAAGATCCTGACAGTAGTTGTAAATTCTAATATTGGTCAAACCAGTGGACTGATAAATCATGATAGTCGTAATTAAAATACTGATAATGGTCAAACCATGATTGACCATTATATTTCATTAATTAGTTTAAATTTATTCAAAATAAATGGTTACTAGGTATTTTTATTTAAAAGTGAGTTAGTGGAATATCTTTTAATTGCTTGCATGGGTTAACTACTACTTGTTAGGTCCCAATGTGTTTGTAGAAGGGGGGGTTGAATACAAACATTACCAAATAATCGAATAAAATGCGGAATAAAAAATGTGAAACAAAATTCAAGTTAAATAAAAATATTATTAAACTTGAAATGTGTTACAACAACTGTATCGATTACAAGGTATTAATCTCAAATCAATTATCACAAATCTAGAATAAATTCGACATGAACTTTTTCTATTTTTGCAATAATTAGAATCAAATGCTAAACGCGATTTGAGATTAAGTTCTAGGGATTTTAATCCGCTAGATTGATACACAAGAGCAAGATAAAGATTTCTAGTGGATTGGATTTAACTTTACAATCTAGAAATTTAATCTTGAAGTATGCAGATGAAAAGATGAAATATTTCTTCTTGATTTTCTTTTCTGCCTTGTTTCTTGACTTCTGTGTTCTTTTTTTTTTTAAAATTAAGTTGCTGCTTCTCTGCTTCTTTTTAAATCAACAAACGAATAGAATTGACTTGGCATGACAATCCTATAGCTGGCAAGACTTTCGGTAGGACAATTGAATGAACTAGCAAGACAATCTGAATGAACTAGCATGACAATCAGAATGAACTAGCATGACAATCAGAATGAACTAGCAAGACAATTATCCTCCTAGAGTAACTTTCGGTATGACAATGGAAAATGGCCTAGCATGACAATCGGTATGACAATCCTGATTGTCATGCTAGTTCATTTTCAATTGTCTTGCTGATTTAATGCTTGAATTTAATCCAATTAAACTTCTGAAAATTCCTAAAATTAATTCAGAATTAATTAATCAATTAATTCAATTAATAAATAAATTATTCTTTGCAGATATAATTTATTTTCTTAATTAAATTAGATGAATTAATTAATTAATAGAGAATTAATTCTAGTCTTGAGCAGCAACCATTCTTCTGCAAATCTTCTGAAAATCACTGAAAATTATGAATCAATTCCACCACTTCAACGTTGACACTCGATGTACTGTCTGGTTCATGAGTGACTAACTTCCGTGACGTTTCTTCATGTCTTGACTCTGACACTTTGATTTTCTTCAGATTAAATCCTTGTAATTAATTGATACTCTGACGAGATCTCTGTCACTTGATTAAATCCACGATCTTGACTTATATCACTGAGGCATGATCAATTTCTTGAACTTCTTCCAGTGAATTAATTCTTCAAGTCTGTAGATGAACCTTGTCTCTGAATCCTTTGACAGATATTACTTTGCGAGATCTCTCTGATGGTAGTTCCACTATTTACTTATTACATTCTTATTTGAGTTGAGTTGAATCCTCGAATATACAAATAGGCTATGACATATGACTTACAATCTCCCCCTATTTGTTTGTTAGACAATAACACACAAATACCTAGAGGATAACTCAACTAACAAATAAGAAAAAGATATAAACATACATGCAAAGTAAATAGCAGAAAAGTTCTGGATGAGATTTAACATTTTCCAGATTCCAAGTAGATGTTCCTCTAGACTGAACATATCTTCAAGTAGTTTCATCTTCATTTCTACAACCACATTTCCTGTTGAGAAGCCCATATCTCTTGCTTCTCCCCCTATGAGAATCAACTGATTAAAGAAGATCACCTTCGTTTTACCACCTCTCCCGTACAATAGGATCCGCAGATAAAAACCAATGGTACTCCCCTAACAGCTTCTTCCCTTATCAGAAAATCACCTTGTGTTTACCACCTCTCCCGTACAATAGGATCCGTAGTTACAAACAACAATGGTGTGGTGTAGTGTACATATGATCTTTTTCTTCCTCCCTGCTATTTCTCCCCCTTAGTTGAGGAATCCTCCAAACTATTACTTAAGCTTTTATCTCCCCCTTAAAGAAGGAATGTATGCCGTCGTCTGAAGAAGTTCTCATATTTCACTTGGTTGGAAAAGAAATAACAAGTGTTTCTCTTTCTTCCTCACTGTCAGTGTGTGATTGTGTTTTAGTGTACCTCACATGTGTTTCACTCTTCTCTCCACTCGTGTTTACACTCATTCTCACAAGTGTATCACTCCTCTCATAGCTCCAAAAATCAGCTATACCTGCAAGGAAAATCACCTTAGCCATCCTTAAGGAGGTCACAGGTGGTGCAATGGGAGTTCACAAATCCCCATCCTTGTTAAACTCGTCAGATAAATCTGAGTCATAATCTACAAGTTGCTAGTTTCCCTTTTAGGGTTCCAGATTTGAATTCTGGGAAGGTAAACAATGATCCAACGATTTTAGCATAAAGATCAAAGTTCCCTTCTAATGTCTGTGAAGACACTTCCTTGTGACTCATCAGGTAATATCTGAATCATTGTCAACAAGTTGCCGATCTGCGCCTATGTCAGATCCACTATCCGCAGATGCATCCAGGGGATTTAAGCCTGGGGAGGTAGACACTGACCACTGACATATGGCTTTTGGATCAGTATCCTCTCCTAACACCTGTAAAGGCAATTGGTCCACTAACGAACCTTGAACAATCGAATCTGACCTTAAAATGGTCGAAACTCTTGTTTCCGTCAACTCATCTTTTGTGTGTGTAACCTCTCCTTGTGCATCAAGAATTGATTATGTTTGAAGTGGTGACACTACATCGGATACCTTGGCCGACAGGAAAAATTCAATAGACTCACCCTGTTGAGAGAATGAATCTAGTAACTGTTTTTGTGCCTTTTCAGCCATTACATCTTTTTGAGAAGATGTATGGGGGCTAGCAGTTGTCTCGGTTTAAATACTACTCATCTATGTAGGAGACAGAGCTACTGGGTTGACTACAGAACCTTCCTTATGTGGTGCACTAAGGCACTATCTCCCTCACGCTCATTCATACTACATTTAGTGGTAAGAGAGTGTTGGTTGGTTCTGTTTTTGTGTTTGTCTTTACAGTCTGGGATAGACGTTGTGGGTTTTCAACCTCATGACTGTTAATGAAAGAAAGTCATTGGAGACTGAACCTGTAACACAGAATATATGGTAATAGAGAGAAAATGATTTACAATAGTGATTTCAAAAGATTTTACATGAAATAAGAAATCACTAATGTAGAAAGAAGTTTGATTTTGTTTTTCAATATGAATGAGTTTTTGATAAAACATTGATCACTTAGGGTAAAGTCTAAGTAATTCTCATTCATATCAAAAGCTTACAAATTTCTGCAACATAATGTTAACAACATATCATTGATCGATACTTGTCAAGTACTTTAGATACTAATTGTTATGTTGCATTACTATGACGACTCTACTAGTTCATATAAAATTACAACTTCTGTTAGAGTGCCATACCATGTCCTTGACGATTGCTTGAGCAGTATACTAGTTCATACCAACCTAAAGTGAGATTGTGAAGAAGAGATTGCATAGTCCAATAGATCTGCAGCTGCAAAGTCCATGAACTGTGGTGCACTGACTTCCTCTTTTGACTCACCAAACAGGAGTACACTTGTACACATCTTACTAGAGTACAATTCCAAGTGTAATGTGCAGCAGGTGTCTGATATGTCGTAATATTCTCAAGTCTCGTCACTGGTGCTATATGTTAGATACTGCTTCCTGATAATAACCTAGCACGATATACAAAATTACAATGATAACATTCCCAGCTTGCAAACAGCCATATCCCTCAGATAAACCTTTGCTGTTATCTCCAAAGGTAACCAGGGGGCCAGCTTTCTCAATCCACATTTGATAGCAGGGCTCTATCTCCGGTCATATGTCTTGATGATCCACTGTCAAGAATCCACACTACCGGTTACACCTGTTTAATGCCCTGCACTTCAAATGGATTAGACCTTCTTCGGAACCCAAACTTGGTTGGGCCCGGCATACTTGTAGAACTGTCCTTTATCAGGCAAAACAACATTTTTAATTTTAATTGTCTCAACTTTCTCAATGACTGAACATTTGACCTTGTAAACAGCCTTAACAAATTTCTGTTTAAGCTTAGGCACAAATGTCTCCTTTCTAGCCTTAGAAGGACTAGCAGTCTTAGACCTATCATGCTTCTTGTTATTCACATGCTGACGAGGAGTAGTCTTATCATTAGACACATGCTTACCATTAAAATAAGCATATATCATATTAAAAGCACAAGACATACAATTAGCAACACCACATGCTTTATGAGAGTGATTAATAGCAGGCAATTTATGCATGGTAGACATGGCATTATTGTTATCCAACTCATGTGTGTCTGAGTTAGTCTCAGTTGCTTTCACAACTTTGACTGGAACTTTCGACTCACTTGACTTGGAAACAATCTTCTCATTAGCATGATCCTCAGCACGTATTTCTTCTTGAATAATAGAAGAGGTCGCATCAAATGGTTCAGCAATTGATGCTTTATAGAGGGGTTCATCAACACCCTTAAGCACATGTGGTACTTCCCTCCCTTTAGCACATACATGAGGAGGGGAGTTTATGCCTAATTCTCCAATAGCAGCATTGTAATCATATCCTATTCCAGATGTTTGATTAACAGCTTGCTTACTGTAGAACTCTTTAGCCTTCGAACAAGAATTGAAGTAGGCTCTAACCTTAGTCTCAAGACCGGTGATCTTGTCTTTGAGAATAGTTTCGAGTTTTCTATAACAGTCAACTCTATTCTCTAGAAAAGATACCTGTTCTTTTAATTTGTCTTGATTAATATGCACAAGTCTTAATTCATTGACCTCTTTCTCAAGGTCTGTGATCTTTAAACTTAACAGTTCATTATCACGACGTGCACAATCTAAGTTACCTCTTAGATGATAAACCATTTCAGCATCAGAAAGTTTTACCTCTATTCTTGACGATGAAGCTTTTCCATCAATAGCCATAAGAGCAAGATTTCCTTCATCTTCATCTTCACTGTCAGTATCATCCCAGCTTCTTCCCTTTGCCAGATAAGCCCTTTCAGAGTTCTTTCTTACTTGCTTTGGCTTCCTACATTCTGTGGCAAAGTGTCCCAACTCATTGCAGTTATAGCATCTAATGGTGCTTCGATCAACCATCCCTGTTTTATACCCACCACTGCTGGTGTTAGAGGATGAAGATCCACCTTTCTGGAATTTGTTGTAGTTGGACTTGTACTTAAGCTTGGGATTCCTCCTGAATCTGACATGGGAGAATCTCTTGACAATTTGGGCCATTGATTCATCTTCCAATTGCTCCAGCTCTTCCAAGGAATAAAAATCATCACTTGATTGATTTGTAGTAGGAGGATCATATTCTGCTACTAACTCATTTTCCTCACCCTTGGAAAACTGTACCATTCTTTCTAACTGTTGAGATTGTTGTTGTTGACCTTCAGCTACAAGTGCATTAGATGTGCTGACCATTCTATCCTTCCCGTAGACTTCCTTCTGTTGAATCTGCTCCAACTCATAAGTTTTTAACACTCCATAGAGCCTGTCCAAAGAAATCTCACTCAGATCTCTAGCTTCTCTAATGGCAGTGATTCTATTTCAAGATGAGCTGGCAGTGTTAAAAGGAACTTTTTGTTGACCTCCCTGATTGAATAATACTTTCCATTGATTTTCAGGTTGTTGATCAACGCATTGTACCTCTCAAACACTTCAGTAATTCCTTCTCCTGGATTTGATTTGAAATGTTCATATTCAGAGGTTAGGATTTCCAACTTGTTCTCCCTAACTTCCTCTGTGCCTTCATTAATCACCTCAATAGTTTCCCACATGTGTTTGGAATTTTTACAGTTCATCACATGTCTGTTCATCAAGGGATCAAGGGAATCAATTAATATTAATTGAAGGCTGGCATCCAAGGAGGCTTCTTCCTTCTCAGCAGGAGTAAAATCTTCAGGCTCTTTTGGATAGGTTCTAGCTTCAGTAGTCACCACACCATCTATTATTACCTCCGGTTCAATAACCATCGGAGTTTTTATACCCTTCTTTAACAAGTTTGAATATTTGGGATTTGCAACTTGTAAGAATAATAGCATCTTCTTCTTCCACATGATATAATTCTCTTTATCAAATTGTGGAATTTTAACGGTTCCAACTTTATGTGAAGTCATTATGAATTTTTGAATAAATAAAAATTCAAGGAGTTGAAAAATCACAAAAGTCTAGGATCTTGATTTGTTCGTTAATCAGAAGGCTCTGATACCAATTGTTAGGTCCCAATGTGTTTGTAGAAGGGGGGGTTGAATACAAACATTACCAAATAATCGAATAAAATGCGGAATAAAAAATGTGAAACAAAATTCAAGTTAAATAAAAATATTATTAAACTTGAAATGTGTTACAACAACTGTATCGATTACAAGGTATTAATCTCAAATCAATTATCACAAATCTAGAATAAATTCGACATGAACTTTTTCTATTTTTGCAATAATTAGAATCAAATGCTAAACGCGATTTGAGATTAAGTTCTAGGGATTTTAATCCGCTAGATTGATACACAAGAGCAAGATAAAGATTTCTAGTGGATTGGATTTAACTTTACAATCTAGAAATTTAATCTTGAAGTATGCAGATGAAAAGATGAAATATTTCTTCTTGATTTTCTTTTCTGCCTTGTTTCTTGACTTCTGTGTTCTTTTTTTTTTTAAAATTAAGTTGCTGCTTCCCTGCTTCTTTTTAAATCAACAAACGAATAGAATTGACTTGGCATGACAATCCTATAGCTGGCAAGACTTTCGGTAGGACAATTGAATGAACTAGCAAGACAATCTGAATGAACTAGCATGACAATCAGAATGAACTAGCATGACAATCAGAATGAACTAGCAAGACAATTATCCTCCTAGAGTAACTTTCGGTATGACAATGGAAAATGGCCTAGCATGACAATCGGTATGACAATCCTGATTGTCATGCTAGTTCATTTTCAATTGTCTTGCTGATTTAATGCTTGAATTTAATCCAATTAAACTTCTGAAAATTCCTAAAATTAATTCAGAATTAATTAATCAATTAATTCAATTAATAAATAAATTATTCTTTGCAGATATAATTTATTTTCTTAATTAAATTAGATGAATTAATTAATTAATAGAGAATTAATTCTAGTCTTGAGCAGCAACCATTCTTCTGCAAATCTTCTGAAAATCACTGAAAATTATGAATCAATTCCACCACTTCAACGTTGACACTCGATGTACTGTCTGGTTCATGAGTGACTAACTTCCGTGACGTTTCTTCATGTCTTGACTCTGACACTTTGATTTTCTTCAGATTAAATCCTTGTAATTAATTGATACTCTGACGAGATCTCTGTCACTTGATTAAATCCACGATCTTGACTTATATCACTGAGGCATGATCAATTTCTTGAACTTCTTCCAGTGAATTAATTCTTCAAGTCTGTAGATGAACCTTGTCTCTGAATCCTTTGACAGATATTACTTTGCGAGATCTCTCTGATGGTAGTTCCACTATTTACTTATTACATTCTTATTTGAGTTGAGTTGAATCCTCGAATATACAAATAGGCTATGACATATGACTTACACTACTGTAAGTATCTATCAACACTCGAGCACTTACATTGGGAATAAGAATATGAAGAGAGAGATTACTTTTTGTTTACCTAGATACGCGTAATCGTGTATATCTATTATGTTTAATTATTACATAGTTAATCAAAGAGACTTTTCAGTTTCTATCTCCTCTTCTATAAATACATACCCTCCACTTCCAAAACTTCTCACTGCCTTTTCATTCATAACTTCAAATATACTCAAATTTCTTTATTTAGCACTCTCAGAATCTATGGCCACCATCTATTCTCTTACCCATGGCGTTTATCGACCAATTGCTAATCCTGAATATGGAAGGCTGTACTTTGACCCCTTTCGTCTCAGGGTAATCTTTAATGGTCAAGATTATCCTCCATCTGGACTCCCACAGTCAATTTTTGATCGACTTGTCTGGGATGACACTCTCTCACTTCATATTTTCGGAATGGACGTCCACTTCGAGGAGATGAGAAGGCTAAGGAGGCTGAGCAACGTCGCCTCGAGGAAGAACAATTTTTGCCTTCTTTGATTCCATAAGTGAATAAATGTTTACTGTCTTGTTTGTGCTAGAATGATTATGACTGTTAATATTCCAATTAGTATTACATGCTTAGTTTTATAAATTTTTCGATAGTGCATGTGAAAAAATAATCTATGTTTGAGTTCATATGTTCACTACAGTACAGACTGAACACATTACAAGAAGAAACTGATTTCACTGAAGAAATTTATGAAAGACTTAATTCTGATCTTATGAGAATTATAATCTTTGAGTGTTATGTTCTATCAAAATTCTTTGAAACTTCTCACCAAGAAAGTTGTCCACACTCAATCTCAATATCATAAATCTTATATCTTAAATTTCTTCTTACAACTGAAACACTTGAATCTATTTCTCAAATGTTGCCAAAATCAAGTGACGTAGTTCTTGCAATTATGCTCACCACTCAGAATCAACATTAAGTTGGTTAGAGACTATATGTTGAGGTAGATGTAACGTTTGAGAAATATTATGTAATTATTTTTATCAATAAATAATTATTATGTGATTTTATGTGAATTTTGGTGAATTATTTGATAATTGATATTAATATTTGGATGTTTATTTCTGATAAAAATTTAGATATATTAATCTTTAATTATCCAGAATAAAATATAGATTGCTTTAGTATTTTATGGTAATTTGTTGGAGTGTTATGTGATTTTATAAGGATTTATAGAGTCAATAATGATTATTTTTACGTGATTATAAAATTATATTTTAGAATCAGAAATTGTCCCACTTCAAACATTTTTACATTTTTACAACCCAAAACTCTTCCAAAAACTCCATCCTAACCTAATCTGATAATTCTGAACACTTTCCGTGTTTTGACTTTCTCGATCCGGGGTATGGTTTGATCCGGGGTAGAATCATTTTATAAATCGATAAAAATTCGTATCCTCAAAAGGCGAGATATTATTATCTCATTTTCGTATAAAATGTTTTATAAGAAGCTCTGTTTTGATAATTATCCAAAGCTGATATTAAAATTGTATCGTTATATAGTTACTTAACGATTAAGTAACCTATTTTCGGATCCGATATGTAAGTGTAATTATTGAATTATTCAATAAATAAAATATGTGATGGGTCTGTCAGTTATGTGTTGCTGTATTATTAATTGTTTATGATTTGTTGAATGCGAAGATTAATTTTATAATTAATTATCAAGCTGTATGAATTTAATTCTCTTTTAAAGTAATTTTATTGAATATTTATTCTTACAAATACTAAAATTATTTCTAAAATTATTTTTGTTGCTTTATAATTTTATTTATTATTTTTAGGAATTTATAAAATTTAGAAATCAATATTTTTATTGATTATTTATTTTTAAATGATTTTCTGACTTGCATTTAATTGTAAAATCAGTATTTAATTCCCGAATGTTTCAAAAATTATGAAAATTTTATTCTATTAACTTTTAAATATTTCGAAGATTTTAAAATTATTCCAGTAATTTTTTGGCTTTTATTCACCGCGCGTTTGTTCGATTAATTGTTAAATGCGGGTGTTAGTTACGAGTCAAAAATGATTTAAAAATTGTGAAAATATTAGTTTATTAGTTTTTAACTATTCCAAGAACTTTAATTATATTTTGGAATGATTCTTTTTATTTTTATTTATTTGTATCTTTGAAATTGTACCGTTAAATTCAGGTTTGCGAGAAGATTGGGACACGTGGCGGACCAAGAAAAGGAAAATATATATATATATATAATAAATTAACAAACAAAAGATAAACACCAATTGTGTTTATCCCCTGTTCCTTACCACCGCCTTTCATCTCTCTCTCGTCGATCTCTCCCTCGATCTCTCTGATTCTCTCTCAATTCTTCTCACTTTGTCTCTCTCTCTCTCTCCCATCATTTCTTCTTCACTTCTCTCCTCTTTTCCTCCCTTGTTCTCTCCTTCTCCTTCTCCGGTGATTGGTTCGCCGCTGTTTTCTTCCGGCATTGCTCCGGTGTCGTGACTATTCCGTTTGACTTTTATTCAGGCATATACATATATATATATATCCTTATGTGAACTTTGTGTGTTGTGTGTATTGTGTGCGTGTTTACATGTGAGAACTGTGTGTGTTGTGATTGTGTGTCGCCGCCTCTCAGATTTTTCTGAGAGGAGTGGTGGCACGTGTTGCCGGTTGCTGTGATGTCTGTTATTGTGTTTCTTTTATATGTTCGATTGTCCTATTTTCCTGGCCGTGCGTGGGCGCGTGGGTTGGGACTGTGTTGAAATTGGTTTTCTGTGATTATCCTATAATAAAATAATAATATCGAATGAAAATTATTTGATTATTTAATCGAAAGTATTTTTTGTGCAGGATTATAATAATTAATCGGTAAAATTCACCCAGGATGTCCGTTATAAACGGGAATCCGTGAATTTTATCGCCGTCGGCGATGAGCCTCGGCGAGCCGACGGTGGACAATGATGATTAATTTTCAGTCCTAAATCATAAATAAATAAAATTAGTGAAAAATAAATTTCAAAACGAAAATGAATAATAATAATTAATAAAGTGAATTGTGTTGGTGGTTGGGATTAATGAATTGGATTGTGGATTGGATTGTATTGTGATTGTTGTTGTGATTGACGTCGAGTTGATTTTGACGGGTAGGCTGATAAACAAAGGAGACGCTGCCCGATTTTCGGGAAATTAATTCAGAAAATACGGGATCTTAACCTATAATTATCGGAGACGTCGAACGAAAGTATATAACTATATTGTACGAGTTTAGTTGTGTGCTGTGACGAAATATTTTATAATCAATTACCCTATTATTTTCAAACAACAAATATACATACTTTTCGAAAATAAATACCCAACTGATTTTCGGCGATTTACACCATAATTTCTATGTGTATTTCAATAATACATATAAATACGAGACGGGATATGAAACTGTATGGGTAGAAGTGATAAGGGTAAGATGTTGAGCGAGTTGATTATCTAAATTAGGGTATTTTAACCCTATCGGTCCTAGTCGGAAGACCCGAGATTTGACATTGGACTAGGAATGATCTAGTAATTAATCATCAGACTTAACAAGATTTTAATCGAAGGACATGAAGAATAGGATTGTATCGAGAATAGGATAGTGGTTTGACGATAAAACCAAATGTTCAAGGAAATTCAAAAGTCAACGGATAATAGTGGTTAAAGCTTCTCGAGGCAAGTATCCTGAACTTTCTTTTAAAATACTGCAATTATTTCTTCGTTCCTATTCTAAGTTCAGAATACTTAAATGTTTTACATTTTGCTGAAATTACTCTTATTATACATGTTCTTTTCATAATTGTTCCTATAATTCGATTGTTCTCTTGAGCAAATAACCATTCTTTCGGGTTATTTGCGAACCCTAAATTGGGATGTTTTGAATTCAAAATGATTTGACATCAAAATACTCCACCAGCTGGATGATGATGATGTGTGGGATTAAGTTTTACTTAATCCTAAGGACCGGGACATGACCGGTTCCTTGAGATAGGCCGTAGTGCCTGGGGACCCGACTGGATCTATACAGGTAGATATAGATCTGCACTGTATCCTGACTGATCAGTAGGTTATAGGTGCGAACTAGTGTCCAGTCTAATTTATTGTTGATCGCCATTAACGTCATTCTCTCTCGAAAGGTTTTTTGATTCTAAAACCGGACGAAACATTGATTCAGGAGATGAAATTTGGGAATCTCTTGTCACTCTTGGATTTATAATTAAAGGCTGGTGACAACCAACGTTTATTCGCTCAACTCACTCAAATAAATAGAACTGTTTAAAATTGTTTTATGCTTTTGTCCGGAAATTTTCCTTTGATATTAATATTTGAAACTCAAATTATATACTTGCTGAGCATTTTTGGCTCACTCTTGCTTTGTAAATTCTTATTTCTTTTAGAAGCAGATAATGATAAAAGTGAATAGCTTTCGTTAGACAAAAAAATTTAGATAGATCTCCGCTCCGAGAATAGAAAGATGTTAGAAAAACATGACAAGGACGTTAGCATAAAGGTATTTACACTTGTATTGTAGTTGTTGTGAATTGTAGAAGGTTAGATTCTTGTTTGTAAACGATCCGGATTCAAGGGGTTACTTGAATATTCTTTTATTTTATGTAAAGATTGTTTAGTGGTACCAAATCTTGACCCCGGATTTGGGTTGTTACAAGTTGGCATCAAGGCTACAGGTTATTGGTCACTGAAATAAGAATAGGTGAGAGTAGAATAGGAGTAATAGGTCGTGTGAGATCGGAAAAATCTAGGCATACTCATGTTAAGTTGAGTTGAGTGCGAGTTAGGGATAGCAGATCCGATATGGAATTGGTAAGATAGGATTGTTGAGAAAGTGTAAGGTGAATATCGCAACGCTATAGGTATATTGAGTTCTCAGATCTTACAGTAATGAGGAATCGACAGATTGATGGAGATTGGGTATGTTACCCTATTTTTCAGGTGGTTTTAAAAAAAATGTAATTGAGTCTTGTGAGAACTTCGTGAGTATGGTGCGATTTAACTTAGAATTAGGTAATAGGATGAGTTCCACATCGAAGGCAACGAGTTAATGGAAGCGGATGAAGAGCCAAAGTTGCAAGCTGCAAAGGCACCACCGTTGCGAGAAGATTCTTATCACATATCGGGCGTTGTGCGAGGAATGATATCTACCTTACTAGGTATAGGTAAGACTAGCAAGAAGATGCGACCCTGTTTACAGACAGAATGTCGAATTGCATGCGTGGTTGTAAGCATAACGTCAAGGACGACGTCGAGAATGTCAAAGACAGTGGAAAACGTCAACATCGGATTGGAGTTACAAATGAAATGGTATACAACGATAATTCAAAGTTTCGTTGACTAATAAATACGAACAGAATTCAAGGAAAAGTAGAGAGCATACCAAAGTGGAAAGACCCGTACATGGGCATTCCTTTAATTAGATATCTCATTAATGGATCATAAGAATAACAAGTGACTTATATAGTAATGATGACCAAACATTTGATTTTCAAAATTTTAAAATTAGATTTTCGAAAAAGATTTTCTTAATCAACTTTCGAAAGATTTTTGAATGAAACGAGTTTTACAATTTGGTTCTCGAATTACTACTTAAGTTCTTGTTATTATAATAGGAAACGACCTAAAAGGATAATGGATCTAGACTCAGCATAATTAGTTTGAAGAACCAAGTAGACCCACCAGCAGGGAGAAAGTTTAAAAGTTTTCTATGAAAGACGAATATAAAATTTTGTTTAACAATAGAAATAACTGAATTAACATGTTAAAACATTAATTACCCAATTCATAAGATTATTAAAATTTAATGAGACTCGTAATTCGAATGGACAGAGGATGATTGAAGGAAATGGAAGAGTCTTCCAGATGATTGGAAAAGAATCGTATTTATATCGACGGAATTGAGGCATTACGTGATCGATGGGTATTTTACGGGACATAGACGAGATCTGAAGCAGTGATTATAAATTCCGGAAGGACGGAATTAAGATCAAATTATTGAAGTAGTTGATGTGAAGGTATTTCCAGATGATATTCCAAAGTTGTAATGTGACCGAAGTTGTGAATCTCTCATTCGAATAATTCCTGAGAGCCTACGTAAATGAAGCATGGATGGTGACCAATGGTGACCTACAATGTCATTCATTTACAAATACGGTAGTATATATTCTTCTTGATTCTTGAATACGTGTGAGCTTCTTCTATTGATAAATCATATGAGGCGAAAATGAAAGAAAATTTCTTGTATTCCTTCTGAATCGTTTTTTTCTCAAATTATTAATTCCTGATTGAGACAAACAGTGTTGTGGTATCATGCTTTGTTGAAATGATGAAGAGTCGGTTGGGACGCTACCTAATCATGTGCTGTATACCATATAGTATGAAAGACTGTCCATCTTGAGTACGAATATGGTTGTCTCATTCATATCTAAATCTTCACTCATTCTTCTTCCTTCAATTTATTGACTTACAGATTCTTCCAACTATTTGTTGCATTGTTATTCCTTATTCAGTTTTCAATCAAAGTCATATTCGCAACCCCTCCTCTTGCGTAGAGTCTATCCTCTGATGATTTCAAAAGAAATGAAATAGTGTGGCACGTGGAATCATACAACAAACATAAATACGACTGTAAACTGATAAATGGTGGACATCTGCGAGCAAGGAAGAATGGATACACCGACAACGTAGACATGGTGAAGACATTAAGTCAGACAGTTGTTCGTGCTACGGGGATCTCATCGATACGGTAGATTACGTTAACGCGACACACTGCAAAGTTGGGATGATAATTGAAGATCAAGGGAATTCTGAACAATGGTTCAGACAGGCAATTAATACGTGAAGCATCCCTTCATCGCGGGAAGGTATTTGTCGTGAAGATTCAGGGTAGAAGAAATCTTAATTGCAACCAAATTTCGAACATGTTCTTCAAGAATTTGTGAGGTGCTCTAAATGGAGTAAATAAGTTATGATGAACTTAACACCCACCACCAGGTCAGTGACGAAAGTTCGATACGGAAACATAAGTGAGGATGAATGAATGGTGATTCGACTGTGAAATCTTTTACGAAATAATGATATAACGATTGAGTTTCCACCAGACTGTGACGATGATAATGGAGGCCATGCATGATTATTAAAAGATAAATAGATTAGTTAATGAGATTAAGTGTGTATCGTTAACAACAGAGGATTAATGTGATTAGTTGAAGAATGCGGTACAATTCTTGAAAGTGACTGTACACAATTAATAATACCAAGAGATAAGTTAAAATACTCGCGGAATAAAATTTTGAGAAACAACGAGATAAATTTTGAGTTCACTAATAATATTTTGTAGTATTGTGAAAGAACTGAGGAAAACATGACTATGTTAATCATTGTTGGTTTAAGACCTTAGTCCCATTTCAAAGATATATGCTATCACAGTTAGATGCTGATCAAAATGATATAATTTGAAGTATGGGGAATTGATGAATTTGGTTGATGAGAGTGGATGGGTATGATTGTGGATGCTTTGATTGATTGATGGGGTCGGCTTAAGTTCGACTGGCAATCGATGATATAGGGGAAGTGCTACCTAAATTTTCAGAAATTACCCTCCATTTAAGGATAAAGAAATATATTGTCGTTCTCATCGGTACTCCGAATGATTGCGATCTCGGTTCTTGAGACATATTGTTATGACCAAACTGACTTTATATAATTGGTCTTTGATTCAAGTTAGCTAGTCAGCACTTGGTTTAAAGTGATTAGTTAAAAGAATTAATTGATCAACTTTAGCAACTAATGGTTAGTTAAATGGAGATCGATTCCAATTAGATTGAGTCAAACTCTGACATGATTTTCAGAACCGAAATCAAAGCGATTAGCAATTTGGATAAAGTAATAGCATCATCATAAATTGAGAGTTTAGCAGAATTAGCGGGATGTTACTGCAGACATGTGCGAGGTTTTATCTAGATAAATAGACCTTTGCGATAAACAAGAAGAGTATTTTCAAGAACCGAAGATGTAAGATAAAAACAAAGAGATTTTGTCATTTGTAATAGCGTCCCAGGAAGGACTTGGATGTATACCCATATCGAATGACAATTTAATGGAAGATGCTGTGAAATACTGGAAAACTCGCAAATCCAAGTATCCGATGTAAGATAGAGACTGACGAAGTCTGCATGTCAACTCGAGAAAAAGAAAGGTTGATCAGTTGGAGAAAGCCAAATATGCGATCAGTGATGATTTAAGCGAGGTTAAGAAAAATCGTTATCAATGAATTTTAATAATTATGTTAGTAAGAATTTAAATATTATAAATACAAGCCTTTATTCCAGTATTAACTCTATAAATGATCTATCTAATAATGAACAGATTAGTATTATCAAGAAAAAGAAATTCCTTGTGTTTAAAAGAGATAATGAATAATGAAAATGAAAAACTAATGAAGAAAAGAAGTGGAATCAAAAAGACGATAAAGAAATTTTATAAAATGGTCCAGGATATAAGCAAGTTGTGAACGTTCGTGGTACCAAAACTGATAGGGGAATGAAGTGAAGCACTGATAATTGAAGATAGGAATTTTATTCAAGGAATGTGTGTAAACGAGGAAGATTAAACAAAGGTATTAGTGGCGAATGGTTAGAGAAGAACGTTACCATGAATCTCATGTCAGAATTCTTTAGGATTAAAGTGAAGTCCCAAAGGTTCTAACGGGTGATTTACCAAGGCTACCTCGAAACATACGGTGAAATGTCTCATTGGTTACTACACAAAGTCGAGCTGGTGTCAATAGCCCAGTATCGTATGGTCCAGTAAAGATGAAGTGATGAATCAAAGAAATTTCAGGAATCTAGAATGAAGGAATAATGAGATAAGGAGTGTTTCACGCTATGCACAACAGTGGTCATGAAAAAAAAGAATGGAGATATGAGGTTACACATTAATTGTAGGTTTGAAGGTTAAATGAACATAGTGTATCAGGAGTATTTGGATAGTGTAATTGTATTTATTGATAACATCCTCGCCCATTCAAGGACTAAGGAAGACCAAGTTGAATGTGTGAAGATATGCCTACAAAGGGTTGAAAAGTAGCAACTGCATTCTCAGCTTGAAAGGTATGAATTCTGATCATAATTGATTATAAGCTCCAGTTGTGTGCTTAACTACCAAACAGGAACGGTCCATTTAAGGACATATGTCTTGAGTAGAAAAGAAAGCGTGAATATCATTAAGATTATCGGGGGAATGAGTAAAGAAATTTAAAAAGCTAGAAATTGAAGAACAGGTTTTGATCCGACTTCTGGATTATACTGATACTTACTTTGTTGTTGGGTATCAAAGGTGGTATTAATATAGATGATTGATGTTGACTTCAGTATGGAATGTTGTGAGCATCAAAGTTCATATTAATATCTAATTTGATATGACAACAAAATGGGTATTATTACCAGGAATTCGGGTTTGAATAAAGTTCTGGTCCATTCCGTTCCAAATTAATATATTTCCTTTCAGATAGTAAAAGATTCTCACTTGATGAATAAACTTGATAGTGATTGAAAAGAAATTGAGATATACTACAAAGTGGTGAGTTAAATGCAATTTCCAAGATTTTCCTTTAGTTTTAGTTTTTGAATAAATTCAGAACATTTTGAAGCATAAGATACCATGAGCTTAGTATATCGGGCACAAATAAATGAAAAGTACAAGAGATCGATTCGAAACTCTCGAATACAATTGGAGAATGATCATAGGTCAGGCTAAACGAACAGAAGGAGATGTGAAGAGTAAAGTAGAACAATCAGTGAAAATGGGAGATTCATGAGCACGAATTATTAGAATTAGAAGCAAAATAAGATTAGTACAAACTAAGTTAGTCTTTTGAAACAATGAGATAGATAGAACAATTGTGAATGAGTTGGTCTTGTTGTCACTGGTATAACAAGTTCATAAGACGTTCATGTGTGTAGGACCAGGAAAAGTAATGAAGATTCAAATTAGGTTGCATGAGCAACTGATAGATGTTGATATTGGCTAAAGACTGTTGATTTGTGATTAAAGTGATGAAACTTGAGAAATTACAAGAGAGATACATGGAAATTATCATGGTTTGTTCCTTAGCACGATTTTGAGGACATAATCCTTTTAAGGGGGGAAGGATGTAACGTCTGAGAAATATTATGTAATTATTTTTATCAATAAATAATTATTATGTGATTTTATGTGAATTTTGGTGAATTATTTGATAATTGATATTAATATTTGGATGTTTATTTTTGATAAAAATTTAGATATTTTAATTTTTAATTATCCAGAATAAAATATAGATTGCTTTAGTATTTTCTGATAATTTTTGGAGTGTTATGTGATTTTATAAGGATTTATAGAGTCAATAATGATTATTATCACGTGATTATAAAATTACTTTTTAGAATCAGAAATTGTCCCACTTCAACCGATTTTGCATTTTTACAACCCGAAACTCTTCCGAAAACTCCTTCCTAACCTAATCTGATAATTTTGAACAGTTTCCGTATTTTGACTTTCTAGATCTGGGGTACGGTTTGACCCGTACGAGTCCCGGCGTGAAATTTTCGATACCCTAATCATTTTATAAATCGATAAAAATTCGTATTCTCAAAAGGCGAGATATTATTATCTCATTTTCGTATAAAATGTTTTATAAGAGACTCTGTTTTGATAATTATCCAAAGCTGGTATTAAAACTGTATCGTTATATAGTTACTTAGCGGCTAAGTAACCTATTTTCGGATCCGATATGTAAGTGTAATTATTGAATTATTCAATAAATAAAACATGTGATGGGTCTGTCAGTTATATGTTGCTGTATTATTAATTATTTATAATTTTTTGGATGTGAAGATTAATTTTATAATTAATTATCGAGCTGTATGAATTTAAAT
This sequence comes from Apium graveolens, assembly GCF_009905375.1. Taxonomy (NCBI): domain Eukaryota; kingdom Viridiplantae; phylum Streptophyta; class Magnoliopsida; order Apiales; family Apiaceae; genus Apium; species Apium graveolens. Next base: position 56,795,067 of record NC_133657.1, read on the forward strand.
CATTTTTAAAGTAATTTTATTGAATATTTATTCTTACAAATGCTAAAGTTGTTTCTAAAATTATTTTTGTTGCTTTATAATTTCAATTATTATTTTTAGGAATTTATAAAATTTAGAAATCAATATTTTTATTGATTATTTATTTTTAAATGATTTTCTGACTTGCATTAAATTGTAAAATCAGTATTTAATTCCCGAATATTTCAAAAATTATGAAAATTTTATTCTATTAACTTTTAAATATTTTGAATATTTTAAAATTATTCCAGTAATTTTATGGCTTTTATTCACCCGCGCGTTTGTTCGATTAATTGTTAAATGCGGGTGTTAGTTACGAGTCAAAAATGATTTAAAAATTACGAAAATTTTAGTTTATTAGTTTTTAATTATTCCAAGAACTTTAATTATATTTTGTATTGATTCTTTTTATTTTTATTTATTTGAATATTTGAAATGGTACCGTTAAATTCAGGTTTGCGAGCAGATTGGGACACGAGGCGGACCAAGAAAAGGAAAAAAATATATATATAATAAATTAACAAACAAAAGATAAACACCAATTGTGTTTATCCCCTGTTCCTTACCACCGCCTTTCATCTCTCTCCCTCGTCGATATCTCCCTCGATCTCTCTGATTCTCTCTCAATTCTTCTCACTTTGTGTCTCTCTCCCTTCGTTTCTCCCTCACTTCTCTCCTCTTTTCCTCCCTTGTTCTCTCGTTCTCCTTCTCCGGTGATTGGTTCGCCACTATTTTCTTCTGGCGTTGCTCCGGTGTCGTGGTTGTTCCGTTCGGCTTTTATTCAGGCATACATAAACATATATATATATATATCCTTGTGTGAACTGTGTGTGTTGTGTGTGTTGTGTGCGTGTGTACATGTGTGAACTGTGTGTGTTGTGATTGTGTGTAGCCGCCTCTCGGATTTTTCCGAGAGGAGTGGTGGCGCGTTTTGCCGGTTGCTGCAATGCCTTTTAATGTGCTTCTTTTATCTGTTCGATTGTCTTACTTTTCCCGGCCGCAAGTGGGCTCGTGGGTCGGGACTGTGGTGAAATTGGTTTCCTGAAATTGTCCTATAATAAAATAATAATATCGAATGAAAATTATTTGATTATTTAATGGAAAGTATTTTTCGTGCAGGATTATCATAATTAATCGGTAAAATTCACGCATGACGTTCGTTATAAACGGGACCTGTGAATTTTATCGACGTCGACGATGAGCCTCGGCGAGCCGACGGTGGACAATGATAATTAATTCTGAGTCCTAAATCATAAATAAATAAAATTATTGAAATATAAATTTCAAAATGAAAATGAATAATAATAATTAATAAAGTGAATTGTGTTGGTGGTTGGGATTAATGAATTGGATTGTGGATTGGATTGTATTGCAATTGTTGTTGTGATTGACGTCGAGTTGATTTCGACGGGTAGGCCGATAAACAAAGGAGACGCTGCCCGATTTTCGGGAAATTAATTCAGAAAATACGGGATTGTAACCTATAATTATCGGAGACGTCGAATGAAAGTATATAAATATATTATACAAATTTAGTTGTGAGCTGTGATGAAATATTTTATAATCAATTACCCTATTATTTTTAAACAACAAATATACATACTTTTCGAAAATAAAGACACAACTGATTTTCGGCGATGTGAACCATAATTGCTATGTGTATTTCAATAATACATATAAATACGAGACGGGATATGAAACCGTGTGGGTAGAAGTGATAAGGGTATGATGTTGAGCGAGCCAATTATCTAAATTAGGGTATTTTATAAAACGACTCGTGTATTTTTTTATAATTTAAATGTGTAATTGTGGAATTATTAAATAAATGAATTATGTGTAGAGTTTTGTCAGCTCGGTGTTGTTTTATTATTATGTATGTGTGATTTATAGTGTGTCAGGTTGTCCTCGTAATTAATTAAGGAGTTGTACTGAGTTGTTTCACTTTTAAAAGTGGCTTTAATGCAAATTTATTTGCATAAACATTTAGATTATCTCTAAAATCATTTTTATTTTTTTATAATTACAATAATTATTTTTGGGATTTTATAAAATTTAGAAATCAATATTTTACCAATTATTTAACCCTGTATGGTTTTCTGATTGCATTTAATTGTAAAATCTGTATTTAACTCCAGAATTCTTTAAAAAAATTATGAAACTCATATTTATTTAAGTTGGGAATATTCCGGGAATTTTAAAATTATTTTGGGGATTTTTGAGATTAATTTCACCCGCGCGTTGGTTCGTTTAATCGAGAAAAAAAAACGGGTAAAAATTGCATTTCAGAAATTATTTTAAAATTTCAAAATTTATATTTTTATAAACTTCGGGATACTTATAACATTTTAAAACTATTTTCATGATTTTCTGAAATTGTTTTGAGTGCAGCTCGATTCGTTAATTGTGAAATACGGGTATTTGTTGCACCCCGAAGTTTGTTTAAAAATTTTAAAATTCATGTTTTTATCTTCTCCAGGATATTTATAAAATTTTAAAACTTGTTTGGTAATTTTCGGTTCATCTCTAACCGTAACTTTGTTCGATAGCTGGCTCGATTTGAGATATAATTTGGGCCCTCGGTAATTTTAGGGACACGTGTCAAAATCTAATAAAAGAAATTGACATGTATCAATTTTATTTGATACGTGTTTCACCATTATTTTTTTTCATTCCCATCTGTGCAGATTGATTCACTCAATCTCTCTCTTAATTTCTACTTTCAAATCTCTCTTTCTCTCTCCGCACTCTCCCCCCTCCCTATTCTTTTTTTTTCTCTACTTCCTACGATTCCCTGTTCCTGCTCCTTCCTCTTAGTCGATTTCCGTTTCCGGTAATTTTTCCGGCCGCCCTTCTTGTCTCGGTTGTTTAATTCCGGATGTTGGCTTCGATTTCTTCAGTTGATTGTATATATATACACTTGTATATATGTATGTATTCGTGCAGCTGTTTGTTACTTCTTAATTTCTAGTTTCCGCCGTTTGAATTCCGGCTAAGTGGACAGAAGTGTGTTGTGTGTTTGATTGTGTGTGTTCTTTGTATGGTGTTTCTGCTCGTTGCTGCCGCCTCTCGCCGTATTCCGGCGGCGAGATGGTGGTGGTTCTGTGGGCGTGCACACGCAGCGCGTGTGTGCACCTGAGTGTGCGGTAGTTCTATTGTAATTCTGTTAATCTGAATTATTTATTTATTTATTTTCTGCAGGATTGAATCTTGATGGCTTTCGTGAAATAAATACTAAATTCATACGGGAATAATTATTATGCTAATCAGTGAAATTTCGTGTGGAAACCCGAAATTTGTCGGGCACCGATGAATTTTACCGCCGTCGGCGATGAGCCTCGGCGAGCCGACGGTGGACTGTGATGTTTATTCTGAGTCCTAATATTTTAAAAGAAATAGATGTAAAAATACGAATGATAATTATTAGTTGGTTTAAATCAGTGATTGGGATTTATGGAATTGGAATATGATTGAATAATTGTTGCGATTGTTGTGTTTGGGATTTGACGTCGATTGATGTTTCGACGAGTAGTCCGATAAATAAAGGAAACGCTGCCTGATTTCCGAGAAACTGAATTATGTAAATACGGGAATGTATCCGATGCATATTGGGACGTTGAGAGACTATATATATATAGGTGTGTGTGTTTTATACGAAACTTGGTTGTACGATGTGATGAAATATTTTGCCAAATCGATAACCCTGAATTCGTAAAATAAAGAGTATATGTATTTTCTGAAAACGTACACCGAACTGATTTTCAAGATTGTAAACCCTACCTGTTGCGAGTATTATTATAATATACATAATTACGAGTCGGGTTTGAATAACGTTGGGTAAAATTTGTATCGAGGGTATGTCAAGCATACCTAAACGTCTAACGTAGGGTATTTCGACCCTGTAGGTTTTAATCGGGAACCTGAAAGTGGACAATGGACTAGAGATGACCTAATAGTCAGTCGACGAGCTCAATAGAGTTTCAACAGAAAAACTTGAGTATCAAAGTCGAATCCAATGGGATATAGTGATCGGACGTTAAAGCCTCAGCGACAGAGTCGGCTCAGAATTAATCAGTAATAGTTGTAAAGCCCTGTAAGGCAAGTACTTCCGAACTTTTCTTCAAGATATATCACAATTATTTTCGAACTGTTTCATAACATGTCGCTCTTATTCAAAATCTCTTGTTTATATTGCAAGTGCTTTAAATTATTTACCCTTGAACCCTGATTTTTCTTGATCTTGAGCCGTAAGCCTTGTTTCTTGTAAACCATCCTTTATTGATCCTGAGATACCAAATCACACCAATACGATACCACTCCCCAAATGTATAACTACCAAACACCAAACACTGGAGCAAAAATTGTTTGAAAACACAGAAACTTTATTACTCCAACCCTTCTTTATAACATCAAAGAACTATACCTTGAAAAATCAGTATTCGTCCAATACCTGATCATTTTACAGACTGAAAACTGTTTCTTATACATACCTTGATATACCCTTGATTTATCCATGTGTTTCTTTATGTTTTTATTCAAGTGTTTAACCATCATTGATTATGATCTTGTTTATCGAATTATATTGTTTATCATATTGAACTACTTTAGAATTGGATAGTTTTTATATATATGTGGACCAGATTCATGGTCAGACCATATCTATGGTCAATTTAGGCCAATGTGTGCCTTGGATCCAATAGTTAGAGCAGTGCTGTGTGCTTTGCTCGGGGTTAGTGCGTGACTGATCAGCAACCTAACCTTGGCTTTAAAAACTTAAAATGAATGTCCAATTCTAGGGATTGTTTAGCAATAAATTTGATTCCTCTGAATCATCTCGTTTGATCATTGATTAATCTCAATTATTGTCATTATGACTTACCGAGCTAGTTAGCTCACTCTTGCGAATCTTTTTATGTATTCTACAGTTAAGAAGGATACGGTTGATAACAAGGTTTTCCAGTTCAATATACGAGCTAGGGTTCCAGATTGAGTTGGATCGAGCTAGCAGGAGCTTATTGCGGTAGTGAGATACTAAGATTATAAGAATAATTTTATTATCAGTTGTAAGTTAAATTAGTTGGGATTTGGTACGTTGTAATAAAAGTTAGGGTTGTGGCTTGTTTTCATACTTTAACCTGTTGCGATCCGTGGTTATATAGAGAAGGGTCATTGCAATTAATATTTCATATACAGGTTGATATATTGTGTTTATGTTGTGGACCCCAAACTTCTGACCCGGGTTTGGAGGGCGCCACAGGTTGGTATCAGAGCTACAGGTTATAAGTCACTGAAACAAGCCTAGGTTGTCGAGATTGGGTAGAGGGTTATGATTAGGAATAGGAAATAGAAAGATAAGACGTTGTGAGATTGAGTGCAATGGTATAGTAGGTCTCCGGCACGGTTCCTATTGCGATTCGGAATTCTCAGCTTGCGACGTGATTTCCAGACAATGGCAATGGCAGATTTTGATTTCCTGGTGTCATTTGATCGTTTGGAGCTTTTCGTTCGAGGATCGTCATCTTCTCTCAGATTGGATTTGCACCTTGTTCTTCCATCAGTATTAATGGTACTACCTTCCGTTATGACAGTTGCACCTCTTTAAGCAATTCTATGCTATTTTACTACCTTTTGATACGAGACTACCTATTCAAGAACCTCCATCTGTGTATTCTTGTTTTACTAGACATTCAGCTGTGAGTATATCTCTTTAGTTTACCCTACACCCTGTTCTATACCCTCAGTTTAAAATTTGTCCTATGAAGCAATTGTACCTATGAGGGTGGATGCGGGAGTCGCAGTAAATGGTGAGTATTGAGATACAAATAAAGGTGAGAAGAAGTTTAGAAAGAAGATTCAAGTATTTCTGAGGATAGCTGTTACCTGGTTACAAGAAGCTATTAGTAACTAGGCCACCCATGATAAAGGAGAAAAGGTAGATTGAAGTGAACGGATTTCTATGTGATTGTTTCTTTAATTTGGTACCTTGTTCGAGGAAAGAAGGACAACAACCAACTCATATAGTGTTATATATATTTGATAATGTCATGGCTAATATGTTTTATGTTTAGCTTTTAGATCTTACGTGAACAGGATAAATCAGTACTTAACTGTTGATCAGTACTTATACTGGAAGTCAGGACTTAAGGATATCATTACTTATATTATCAGGAGATAATCATCAGAAGATAGATATCAGAACTTAAGTGCTGAAGGACAATCAGATAAGGATAGTAGCTGATTAAAGGAAAGAAGATCGAGATAAACATAAGAAGAGATATGCATGAAGAAGGAATTCCGTGAAGAATGGAATACTTGGAAGAAAAGATATCTGATTGATATATTTTAGGAAGCAGAATTATATTCCATATCAATTAGCGATTATCTTGTAACTGTGTAGTATATAAACACAGGCATAGGGTTTACACTATAAGTGTTATCATTATCGAAGTTATTATTCTATATAACCCTAGCAGCTCTCGTGATATTTGTTCATCACTGAGAGGTAACAGTTCCATACTGTAACAAAGTTTATTGTTTCAATAAAGTTTGTTTTCTGTTACTTAAGATCTTAAAGTTCGATTTGAGTGTATTATACACTGTATTCACCCCCTCTACAGTGTGTGTGTGACCTAACAATTGGTATCAGAGCCTATCTGTTAATTTACATACAGTTACAGATCCAAACACAATCATGTCGGACACAGAAACTCCGACTAAGCCTACCACAACTGAGGAACCACCAAAGACACTAATTCAGAGTCGGTATGAGACCATCAGTGTCCCCATACTGAGACCATCTGAATACCCCATATGGAAGGTAAGGATGACCATGTTCCTGGAAGCAACAGATCCAGAATACCTGGATAGAATCAAGGAAGGTCCTCACAAACCAACCAAACTCGCAGTTGCAGTTGCAGGTGAAGCAGCAATGACCGTACCAAAGGAGAAGAGTGATTATACTGCTGAAGACATAGCATCAATTGCTAAGGATGCTAAGGTACGACACTTACTGCATAGTGCCATTGATAATATAATGTCAAACAGGGTAATCAACTGCAAGACTGCTAAGGAGATATGGGATGCTCTGGAAACAAGGTGTCAGGGAACTGACACAATTAAGAAGAACAGGAAGAAATACTCACTCAAGAGTATGAACACTTTGACTCAAAGACTAATGAGTCATTGAATGATTTATATGATAGATTTGTCAAACTTTTGAATGATTTGTCATTGGTTGATAAAGAGTATGATCTTGAAGATTCAAACCTTAAGTTCCTGTTAGCTCTTCCTGAATGCTGGGATTTGAAGGCAACGAAAATAAGAGACAACTACAATCTTGATGAAACAACTCTTGACGAAATCTATGGAATGCTCAAGACTCATGAGCTGGAGATGGAACAAAGAAGCAAGAGGAAAGGAGGAAAGTCAAGGACAGTCGCTCTTAAGGCTGAAGAAGAATTCCCCAAGGCAGCTTCCTCAAAGAAAGACAAGGGTAAAGCTCTTTTCATAAAGTCTGATACTGAGTCATCAAGTTCTGAGAGTGATGATGACTCAGATTCTGAAAGCTTGCCTGAGACCGATGCTGATGAGCAGATGATGAAGCTGTGTGCTCTTATGGTGAAAGGAATCACCAAGATTGCATACAGGAAGTTCAGGAAGGGAAAGAAGTTTTCCAGAAAAAGCATAAGTTCTGATAAGAAGAATTTCAGAAGATCTGAAGGCAGAGGAGGAAAGTCTGACAGAGGAGATTACACCAATGTTAAATGCTATAACTGTGATGAGAAAGGCCACATATCTCCTGACTGCAAGAAGGTAAAGGGTGACAGAGGCAAGGCTCTTGTCACAAAGCAGAAAAGTTGGACAGACACTTCAGACTCTGAAAGTGAGGAGAACTATGCATTGATGGCAAATGCTGATAAAGAAAGTGCTGAGAGCAGTTCTGAAGCTGCTGAAACAAAGGTACCTCAGACTACTTATGCTTTTCATACTGATGATATTAATGAGTTGAGAAGATATCTTAAAACCATGTTTGTTAGTTATAGAGATCAAACCTTAACATGTGAAAGATTAACTTCTGAAAATCTTGCTTTCAAGAAAAGAAATGATTTCTTAGAAAAAGAGTTAGTTATATTCCATCAAACTCAGAAGGATAGAGATGATGCTTTTTATGTTAGGGATGAAGTGCTAAAAATGAATGAATCTCTAAAAACTGAGTTAGAAAAGGAAAGAGAGATAATCAGGACTTGGACTAACTCTGGCAGAACAACTCAAAATTTGCTAAGTAGTGAAAATTGGAAAGAGGGCTTAGGTTATGGAGAGAATAAGAATAACAAAGGAACTAAAGAAATTAAGCTTGTTGTTAAGCAAAAGCCAAAGTTAAAACCTGTTAAGTTTGTAACTGTAAAGTCTGATAATGAGAAATCAGAAGTTAAAGAGGAATTAACTTCTGACAAACTAAAACAGGAAAAGACAGCTGAAGTAAACATAGGCTTAATGACAAAGAAGCAGCTTAAGCATAAGCTGAAAGATGTCAAGAATGCAAACAAGGTAAAATCACCTAGGAAAAATAGGAATGGAAAGGAAGGTGTGAATAAAAGCAATGATTATAAACCTGTTCCTGATGCTCCTACGAAAACATGTCATAACTGTGGAAGTTCTAACCATCTGGCTTCTTTTTGCAGGAAAAATAAGAATATTAACTCCTTACCTTCAAAATCAGGAGTTAAGAGTCAGTCAGTTAGATTCAAACCACAAAATCCTTGTTTTCATTGTGGTAGTTTATGGCATTCCATTTATACTTGTAAGGAATATCATAGTTTGTACTATGATTATTATCAAATAAAACCTTCTTTGAAGAAAGTTTCCATTGTTTCTTCTAGTGTAAATTCTGATTCAAAGTCTGATAATGTCAATTCTGATAAGAAAAATGTTAACATAAACTCTGATGCTAAATCCGCTGCAAATGTTAACAAACTTAATAAGGCCAAAGGATCCAAGCAAGTCTGGGTCCTTAAAACTAATAATTAGTGGTCTTTGTGATTGCAGGGCAACAGGAAAAATATTCTAGTTCTGGACAGTGGATGTTCAGGTCATATGACTGGAAATAAGGCCCTGCTATCAGACTTTGTGGAGAAAGCTGGCCCAAGTGTTTCTTATGGAGATGGCAACATTGGAAAAACATTGGGATATGGCAACATCAATCTTGGGAATGTCATCATTAAAGAAGTAGCTCTGGTCTCAGGACTTAAACACAACCTACTGAGTATAAGTCAAATCTATGACAGAGGTTATCATGTTGATTTCTTTGAAGAACACTGTGAAGTTGTGAGTAAATCTAACGGCAAAGTTGTTCTGAAAGGATACAGACGTGGTAACATTTATGAAGCTAAGCTTTCAACAAGTACTGATGGCTCTGCAATATGTCTGTTAAGTAGAGCATCAATTGAAGAAAGCTGGAATTGGCATAAGAAACTCTCTCATTTAAATTTCAACAATATAAATGAACTGGTCAAGAAAGATCTTGTAAGAGGATTGCCAAACACAATATTTGCTCCTGATGGTCTTTGTGATTCATGTCAGAAAGCCAAACAAAGAAAATCTTCATTCAAGAGCAAGACTGAATCATCAATTCTTGAGCCAGTCTATTGCTTAGCCAGTAAATGTCATGTCTATTGCAAAGAAGAAGTATGCGTTGGTTATAGTGGATGAGTTCACCAGATACACATGGGTGTATTTCTTGCACATAAAAAGTGAAACTGCATCTATCTTGATTGATCATGTCAAACAGCTGGATAAAATGGTCAAAGATTCTGTGAAAATTTTAAGGAGTGATAATGGCACTGAGTTCAAGAATTTGATAATGGAAGAGTTCTGCAAAAGCCATGGAATAAAGCAGGAATTTTCTGCTCCTCGAACTCCACAGCAAAATGGAGTTGTTGAAAGGAAGAATAGAACTCTCGTTGAAGCTGCACGTACAATGCTTGAAGAAGCAAATCTTCCAACCTATTTATGGGCTGAAGCTGTGCAGACTGCTTGTTTTACTCAAAATGCAACACTCATTAACAAGCATGGACAAACACCATATGAGATGGTGAAGAAAAAGAAGCCAAATCTGAAATATTTTCATATATTTGGATGCAAGTGTTTTGTTCTCAAGACTCATCCTGAACAGCTATCAAAGTTTGATCTAAAAGCTGATGAAGGAATCTTTGTTGGATATCCACTTTCCACAAAAACCTTCAGAGTCTATAATTTGAGAACAAAAGTGGTCATGGAATCTATCAATGTCTCTTTTGATGACAAGAAGATCACTGGTCTTAAAGATTTCGTTGACCATGATCAGCTGAGATTTGAAAATGAAGACTCATATTCTGATACTGAAAATCCTAAAAGTCTAAGTCCTGATACTGCAAACTCTGATGGATTAAACTCTGATGTTATTGAAACTGTGGTGACTACGTTAAATGAAGATGCTCCTATACAGGGGGAGAATACTCAAAATCCTACCACATCTCAAGAAACATTCGAACATGCATCTGGCTCTTCAAGTTCTGATTCGTCAAGTTCTGATAAACCAAGTTCTGATAGTACTGAAAATCTAAATACTGAAGAATCCAACTCAGAAAGCATAGTTTCAGGGGGAGCATCAGAAAATGAAAATGAAGATAGCATGGATCATGGGGGAGCATCCAGTTCTAGAGAAAACCTTCCATCTGCAAGGAAGTGGACAAAATCACATACACCTGATTTGATAATTGGAAATCCTGATGCAGGTGTCAGAACTAGAACAGGTACTTCAAATGAGTGTCTTTACAATTCTTTTCTCTCTCAGACTGAGCCAAAGAAAGTGGAAGAAGCTCTTCAAGATGCTGATTGGGTGCAAGCAATGCAGGAAGAGTTGAATGAATTTGAAAGAAACAAAGTCTGGACCCTAGTACCAAGACCAAAGAATAGATCTGTTATTGGTACAAAGTGGGTATTCAGAAACAAAACTGACAGTGATGGCATAATTACAAGGAATAAGGCAAGGCTGGTTGCAAAAGGATATTCTCAACAGGAGGGAATTGATTATGCTGAAACATTTGCACCAGTTGCTAGATTAGAAGCCATAAGGATATTTTTGGCTTATGTTGCTCACAAAAAGTTTACTGTCTTTCAAATGGATGTGAAAAGTGCTTTTCTCAATGGAGAATTGGAGGAAGAGGTATATGTTGAACAACCTCCAGGTTTTGTAGATACCAAACATCCAGATTATGTCTACAGACTTGACAAAGCACTTTATGGACTTAAGCAAGCTCCTAGAGCATGGTATGAGACTTTAGCTCAGTTTCTTCTGGAAAGTGGATTCAACAGAGGGACAATAGACAAAACACTGTTCTACCTCAACCATGGAAAGGACTTACTTCTGGTCCAGATTTATGTTGATGATATCATTTTTGGATCTACAAATGACAAACTTTGCAAGAAGTTTGCCAAACTTATGCAGTCAAGATATCAGATGAGTATGATGGGGGAACTTAGCTACTTTCTGGGTCTTCAAGTCAAGCAGAATGAGGAAGGCACTTTTATTTGTCAAACCAAGTACACCAGAAACTTGCTAAAGAAATTTGGAATGCAAGATTGTTCAAGTGCATCCACTCCAATGGCCACTGCAACAAAACTGGATAAGGATACCGGTAAATCAGTAGATATTACTGACTACAGAGGTATGATTGGCTCTCTACTCTATCTAACTGCTAGTAGACCTGATATCATGTATCCTACCTGTCTTTGTGCAAGATTTCAAGCAGATCCAAGAGAACCTCACTTAACAGCTGTAAAAAGAATCTTTAAGTATCTTAAAGGAACAGCTGCTCTGGGATTATGGTATCCTAGAGAATCAGATTTTAAACTAATAGGTTACTCAGATGTAGATTTTGCAGGTTGCAAAATTGACAGGAAAAGCACAAGTGGAAGCTGCCAATTTCTTGGAGGCAGATTGGTTTCTTGGTACAGCAAGAAACAAAAGTCAATTTCCACATCAACTGCAGAAGCAGAGTATATTGCTGCAGGAAGCTGTTGTGCACAGATTCTTTGGATGAAGAATCAGTTACTGGATTATGGGTTAACATATTTCAAAATCCCTATTTACTGTGATAATCAAAGTGCTATTGCTATGACAGGTAATCCAGTTCAACACTCAATGACAAAGCACATCAGCATCAGGTACCACTTCATCAGGGAACATGTGGATGAAGGTACAGTGGAATTGCATTTTGTTCCCACAGATCAACAGTTGGCAGATATCTTCACAAAACCATTATGAGAAGCTACTTTTACAAGATTGGTAAATGAACTTGGAATGGTGTCAGGTTCCTTCTCTAAATCTGCTTAGACTTGTTCTGTGTTATCAGACTTTATGCTCAGTATTTACAGAGTTCATCTCATTGTGTATTATGTGCTTAATTGATAAATGTCTTTAAGTACTGACTGTTGTCTGATATATGTTTCTAAACTCTGATAAGTGATATGTCTGTTCTAGTACCTATTCGATCCTATGAGGATAACTGTGCTAGATACTGACCTAGTAGTCTTCAATAAACAAATGATTCCATGGAAGAAGTAATTATTTCAGTGGAAATCTTATGACACTAGCATATTCTGATAACTGAGCTTAGTTAAGTTCACTTTGTATATCTTATTACTAAGTCACAAATTAGAATAGTGCTACTCATCTGTTAAGTTCTGATACTAGTAAAACTGCTGAATGTACTAAGTGCTGATAGACCTCTCTTATCAAAAGCAAAAGCAAAAAGATCAAAGATTAAAATCAGGTACTCCTTTGAGATCTAGAGTAAATATGTGGAAGGGACGACCCAAGTGCATTGCTGGTATTAAGTAAATATGCATCAGAAAAGCAAAATATTTTCTTGGTGACTTTTCACACTCTATGATTACTGGAGAAATACTCTGAAAATAGCATAAATTCTGATAAACAGTCGTGACTCACTTACACTGAGAAGCCACTGTAAAATAGAATTTCAAAAGATGCATAAAATTAGCACAAAATAGTTGAGGTGGACTCAAGCATAAACTCATTCTTCAGTCGGTTTCAGGACAATGACAGATCTTTAGCAAAATTTTAGTTATGCCTTATTTCTAAGATGTACTGCAGTGAATCAGACTTTACTCTTTGTCTGTTTTTAGCTTAATGCACACACTAATCACTCCATCTAAATGATGAAAATTTCTGTGGTGGTCTATGTTATTTTAGATAAAACAGTCAATGTGTCATTATTGCACAAATTCTGAGGACAAGTTCTAAGTTACACGTTCTGATGATTAAGTACTGACTCAGAACTTGTATGAGTATTTACTAAGATAGGCATTCCTTTTTCGAGTTAAGAAATTTTGTTCTGATGACTGTTAAGTTCTGGTATAGGTCTAAGTTCTGATTTTTCAGTCTAATCCTTTACTTGGCTTATCTTTGAATAAAATTTGATAACAGTCTCAGTTTGTACTCGAATATGTTGAAGTGGAAGATTAATAGTCACTGTGATTAGGATTAATGGTATTTGTACTTGAACAGACCACTGTTTTTGTGTTTTGTGCGGTCTAGACCATGCTTCCTCTTTCCAATGACTGTTATTCTTTTTCAAAGTCTAGGGAGACGAGGTAGAATTAATTCTACCTGTCAGCATTAAATATCTTTGCGTCTCTTGGCATTCTCTTGCCTATATAAGCAACCACTTCACATCAGTCTTTCCATCACATTCTTCTCACACACTTATCCTCCTTCTTCTATCAAAAACACAATGGTTCGATACAACATGTTTTTGAACAACCAAACCTTCACAATGGAGCTAAGTTGTGCCGATTGGCAGCAGGAGTGGCATGTAACAGCCATTCCTGAGGAGATCTGGGATTCTGTCCCACAGGAGGTGCTGACTCACCTTCTATTCTTCTATATGGATTACCATCGCCATCTGGAGCGATTGGAGGAGGAAAGGTGGGAAGCTATCCGTCAGCAAGAGCGAATCATACGACTCGCCATCTTGTTCGTCGAAGATAGGAAGAGGAAGATGACTTAATCTCGTCTTCTTCCTGTTCTTCTTCATCCTCAGCTTTGTCAGGCTTCTTAGCTAGGACTAAAGCTGTTGACGTTAGGGTTAGAAGCTTAGGGAAAATCTTGTATTGATATAATTTCCATTTCATAAATGTATTGACTTGATATATTAATGAAAACTATTTTTACTTCATGATTTTGTCTCTGAGTTATTTTATCTTGTGTTGATAAATCCTGATTGATATTCTGATGACCATTTAAATTTTGTTTTTATTTAAGTTCTGATTCTCTGTCAGCACTTATGCATCGAAATTATCTCGGTCATTTTTAACATGATTTATTTTCAGAATATTAATGTTGCAGTGAAAAATAATTCAATCAGTGCTAACGGTTTAAATTTTGCATTTAAACTGTTTCTCTTGATTAAAGGAACGGTTTTTCCTTGAAACAAGGCAACTGGGTAAGTAATCATTCCTGTTTTCTCGAGCCCAGTAACTATCCGTTATTACTGCATGTCTGACAGGTGTCCAACGATATTATATCAAACACCTATCAGGCATACTTAATTCTCAATTTTTTTCACATGGCACCAAAGGATTTAATCATTGATGGAGCAAAGTTTGTTCCAAACAACTATGCTGCAATTCTTGATCATGCTGAAGCTCCATCTGAATTGCACTTTGTGCAAGATCTTCTTGCACATAGTGAGGTTGGGTACGCCTTAACTCAGCCTGAATTATTTTCAAGTCAACAAGTTCTTAGGTTCTGGAGGACTGGCATTTTTGATGATGGTGGTAACCGTGGAACTCCCAGTATTATCTTCCAAGTGGGTGATTCATCTTTTGTAGTCACTCCTGGTACAGTACGCAGGGCTTTACATCTTCCCGAGGATTGTACTTTCTCAATTCCAGAGGACTCAGCCCTTCGGGAGTTAATGGCTGAATTGGGATATGAAAAGAGTCTGACGAAACTTGGACAGTTGAAACGGGCTAATATCAGAAGAGAATGGAGTTTCTTCTTTGATTGCATCACCAAAGCTTTTGGGAACAAATGTTCAAATTTTGATGCTATCCCAATTCTGAGTCAGCACATAGGGTATGCTATTATCCATCAAACTCATTTTGATTTTGCAACTGGCATAATTGGTTTTATTGGGGATAGGATGACAGAGGATCGAGATGTTGTTTATTTTGCTAGATTCTGTCAACTTATTTATACGTATTGTACTGCTGAACCCCAGTTAGTCAGCACTCAAACCCCACCTTTTAAGGTTGCAAAAAGGTACTTTAACGACCTGATAAATGCTGACACAAAGAAATCAATGGTGAGACAATTACAGATTCCTCAGTCTGTGAAACAGATTCTGGTAAATGCTGATCCTGCTACTTACAAATCTGTTTACTCAAATGTTCAACCAACTCACCATAACCAAAACCCATCAACCTCAGTACCTACCTCTCATTCTACTCAACCTACCCTCAGAACTTATCTCAAATCCTATCTCTCCACTTCACAGACTGCTCAACCTTCTTCTTCAGCACCTACTGTGAAGCCTACATCCTCTAAGCCAAAGAGAACAAAGACTGTTCCTCAAACACCTCAAAAGAGGAGGAGATTTACTTTGAGAGATGAATCAGATTCTGAGGAACAGATTCCTTCTTCAGAACCTGTGGTGGTTGAAGCTGAGAAAGCAACTTCTCAGAAGGATTCTGAAATTGGGGGTTCTAGGCTTCTCAAGAGGCTTAGACGTATGATAGTTCCTGAAACTCCCAAGGAATCCAAATCAACAAGGAAGTACAAGAAACAGAGGGCACAAAGGCCAGTTTCAGATGATGAGGAGGAAGCAGCTAAGGAAGGGGATCAGGAATCTCTGTTCTCACAAGACAAGGAATTTGCTCCAGTCACTTCTTCTCCATCAACTCCATCTCAGGAAGCTGTATCTGACAAGGCTAACTCACCATCTGTGTCTCTTGTTGATCCAGGCACAAGTGCTGAAATTGATATTCAGAACTTGGTTGTGCCTGAAATACTTTTCTTAGAAGCTCCAACTGCGAATAATACTTCTACAACACCTGTTATTAATGTTGTTCAAACTCCAGAGTTATCAACAACACCTTCTCTGCATCAAGATGCTGATGATCAGATTTTAGGTGAGCATCAGGATATGGCTGTTGATCAGAACTTAGTATCAGATCAGCAATTAGAGGATGCTGAAGCCTCCATTGCTACTCACACTGTTGTCTTATCAGAAGATACTGATTCTTTAAGTTCTGATGCTGCAAATGTTGGAGATACTGGTGAAGCTGCTACAACTGTAGATGCTGATGAAGCAGGTCCTTCAGGACATACTCCTCCACCGACTCTTCCTAAGTCTGAACTGGTAAAGGAGTTTGTTATCAGGGATGCACCAGTACCTTGGAGTGAAACTCCTGCAGGTCAGGAGTGGACTAAGGAATGGAACTCAGTTTCATGTGTTCCAAATGCTTTACATCTTGCTGAGCACTTGACTAAAGCTGATGAAATGTTAAATTCTGATGATTTTAAAACCCAGCTTAGAGTCACTGCATTGAGTACTAAACATCTACAAGGTCTTCATTCCAATACTCATGCAGAGCTACACAAGATTCAGGAGAACTTTATCAAACAGGAACAAGTTTGGAAAATTGATAAGAAAAAGTTCTTCCAACCTACCATTGACAGGGTTGCTTATATTGAGAAAACTCAAGAGAAGCAACAAGCTCAGATTGATCAAATTCTGACAAATCAAGCTTCTCAGCAATCGCAACTTACTGAAATCCAGACCTCAGTGGAACTACTTATCTCTCTTTTATTACCTGCTGATGCCAAAAAGGGGGAGAAGGTAATTAAGTCCAAATGCAAAACCAACAAGACACTGTAAGGAAAGGATGATGGAAAAGATGACCAAGGAACCTCTGGAATGGGTAGTGGTCATAGTCAAGGTAGAAGGTTTACATCAAGACAAGCTAGTCACAGAACAAGTTCTGATACTGGGAAAAGAATAAGTTCTGCTGCTGGTAAAAGGATAAGTTCTGATGAACTTCTAGATCTTGATGAGGAAATGTCAAGACAATTATTTCTTCAAGAAAATCCAGGGATGGACTTGGAAAGTTTAAAGGAAGAAGAAGCCAGACTTAAATCAGAGAAAGTCACATCTAAATCTGAAGCTTCTGGTAAAAAGTTACTTCCAAAACCTAAAGGCATTGTGATCAAAGAAAGGATACATACTGAAGCAACTTTGGCTAGATCACAACCACAGATAGATCCAAGATCCAAGGGTAAAGAAAAGGTTAGTGAACCTATCAAGCCTTATGTACCTCCTGAGGAAGAAGAAATTACTGATGGAAAAGATGATCTTGCTCTGACTACAAGAAAAGTTCTTAAAACAACCTCTGACATGGCTCAAGTTGTTCAGAGTCAAGAAATTGTAAGTTCTGATATTCAGAAGAAGCAAGTAACCTCTGATAGTGCTCAAGTTAACTTGATATCAGAAAATAGATCTAAAATACTCCTACCAGGATTCACTAAAGCAAAACAGACTCAATCTTTGAAGACTACTGCAAGTGGTTTTGAAGCAAGAGTAGTTACTGTAAAGGAAGCTAGCGATAAAACTGGATTGGGAAGTGCTGATGAAAGAAGAGTACACAACACTACCAATGATCCAACTTCCTTGAGTGAACCAGGTATTGGAGCAACTCCTGAGAGATTAAATCAACTGGAATCTGTACAGATGGTTTACCATACCTACTTGAAAGAATACTTCATATTGTATTTCATGACAGATGGTAGGGTTTATCATATAAGACAAAATGCCATTCCTTTGAAGTATTTTGAAGAATTGGAGCATGTACTTTTCTTACTTCAAGTGGATGACAGGATAACAGAGACTGCTGCAAACTACTTAAAAGAACAGATTCAGAGACAGAAAAGGCTTTATTCTGTTAAGTCTGACAGCATATATGTTCCAAAGTACAAAGATCACAATGGTGATATTGTTGATATGAAGCCTAATACTGCACAGATCAGAACGTATCTTGGTATTAAGGGACTTGAATTCAATCTTGAATATGACAAAGCTTATGTCATAAGACTAGATCAGGAGTTAAGAAAAGCAAAGATTAATGATCTCAGAGCTGCAATCTTTCAAACTAGTGAAGATACTGCAGAGCTTAAAGATGTTAAAAGGAGAATGATTGATGAACTAAGATATGCTGAGAAATGTTTGTTGAAGAACTATCTCAGAACAACTCCTGACATCAGAGAGATCAGAAAATGAAGAAGCCAAGTCGAAGATCTACAACTGCTTAAATTATGATATTTATACAGATTGAAGTTGTTATCAGAAGTTGAAATTGGTAAAAAAACTTTAAGGACTGTAAGTTGTAGTTATCTAGTCTATTTCTCATGCATTTGTACTTAATGTTTTTGACATCATCAAATATCTGTTAAACTTGTATATTTTGTTAATTTACAAGTTGGGGGAGATTGTTAGATATATTTGATAATGTCATGGCTAATATGTTTTATGTTTAGCTTTCAGATCTTACGTGAACAGGATAAATCAGTACTTAACTGTTGATCAGTACTTATACTGGAAGTCAGGACTTAAGGATATCAGTACTTATATTATCAGGAGATAATCATCAGAAGATAGATATCAGAACTTAAGTGCTGAAGGACAATCAGATAAGGACAGTAGCTGATTAAAGGAAAGAAGATCGAGATAAACATAAGAAGAGATATGCATGAAGAAGGAATTCCGTGAAGAATGGAATACTTGGAAGAAAAGATATCTGATTGATATATTTTAGGAAGCAGAATTATATTCCATATCAATTAGCGATTATCTTGTAACTGTGTAGTATATAAACATAGGCATAGGGTTTACACTATAAGTGTTATCATTATCGAAGTTATTATTCTATATAACCCTAGCATCTCTCGTGATATTTGTTCATCACTGAGAGGTAACAGTTCCATACTGTAACAGAGTTTATTATTTCAATAAAGTTTGTTTTCTGTTACTTAAGATCTTAAAGTTCGATTTGAGTGTACTATACACTGTATTCACCCCCTCTACAGTGTGTGTGTGACCTAAGATATAGTAAGGACAACCAAGTGTGTGATTTTCAAAACTTTCTTAAACAAACTCTCGAAAGAGATTTTCTTAACAAATTTTCAAAAGCTGTTTTAATAAAATAAGTTTTAAACCTTGGTTGTCAAGTTACTACTTGAGTTTCTTGTTTGTTAAAAGACCCGGATTACCTTGAAGGATGGTTGTTTCAGACTTAGTATTGTTAACTCAGAGGTTAAAGAAACCCGCGATTATAAAAGAGTTGATTATTCCTAATAATAAGATGCACATATTGTTTGATAAAATTTACAACAGAATCAGCGTACGGAGTAATTATACATTCAATTACTAGGACTATCAGAGTTTAAAGAATTCATTGATTTAACAGAAGCCGGAGTGTGATCGAAGAAGATTGGAAAGATTTCCAGACCTCTTTAAAAGAAGAATATTATTAACAAAAGGATCTTTATGTCGAATGGTACGTGGTTATTCTAAATTAAAAGAGGAAACTTGAAGTTACCTGGTAGAAACGCCATTATGATCGAATTGTTAAAATATTATACGTGTAAGTGCGATATTAAAGACGCAAAACTTAACAAGTAAGAATTCATTATAATGCTTGATTTGCGAAGACATTTTAGCGGACTTTCTAAAGTTGTTATATGACGTAATTGGGATGTGATCGAACAAGATTGAAAGATGAATACAAATGAAATGGGGATGGTGACCAATGATATCGTTCTTGTCTTCAGTATTACATCGTGTATTCCTTTTTGATTCTGAAATAAGTATGAACTTCTTTTCTTAAATAAACTCTTTGCTATGACATCGAAAGGGAGGATATTACATTCCTTTCAAATTTAATTGTTCCCCTCAAATTTTGTTTTCTGATTGGGACGAACAGTGTTATGGTAAGACGCTTTGTCGGGATGACGAAGAGTCAGGTGGGACGCCACCTAATCATGTGCTGTATGCCATATGGTACGAAAGAGTGGCCATCTTAAGTACCAATATGGTTGTCTCATTCATATTCAAATCCTTACTTCTTCTTTCTTTTCAACTCTAATTTTGTTGAATTGTGAATCCTTCTAGTTGTTTCGTTGTACTGTCGTTCTTTGCAAGAGTTTTCCAACAGAAATCAATGTATTATGGACCAAGCGGGCAAAGTTCCATCTACCTCTCACGCATGGAAAGCAAACAAGGGCATATGACGAGAATTGCAAATCACTAGCCCCAGTTAGGGATGCACTAAGAGTCAAGGGAATCTACTTCAATAAGGAATACGTCTCCAAGAGCAGGAGTTTACGATTTGTCTGCGAAGTATGTTATTCAGAATATGGACGTGATGACATGGATGATTATTGTGAATACCTTATACATTAAAGTATTGAAAGATGTGGAAGCAACTTGATTGTCTATTCCCCAAGGTATTGTTGATAAGATGATGTACCTCATTGAACTGATAAGATTATGATTAAAGGACTAGCAAATTCAAGAACATGTATTTGTTAAGTAAATGAGTACCAATGGTGAAAGTGAGATTTATGACAATAAGATGTGAGGATTTGATAATATTCTAGAGAATGGATTAACTATGGAAGCATGATGCCCAGATGAACCGTCATGATAAAGAGATAGTCCTGAAGACGTTAAATGAGAATATATGAGGCATAAAGGAAAAGGAGGGTTAAGAATTTGTTAACGATGATTATGGTGATCAAGATGTGAGCACTATGGTGATTATGAGATAAATAAAAGTCAGAAGCAAATAAAATTTGAAGATTTTATAGCAATTAAGGAGTTTCAAGATATGTTTCCAGATGAGTTATCAATATTTCCTCCCGATAGAATGAAGCTCGCCAAGTTTACCATTAAAGAGCAAGTATCTTTTGCCTCGAACCAATAATTTGTTTGATCAAACGAAAGAAGAAAAATACTTTTATAAGATTGATTTAAGACTTGGTATTTCACCAATTGAAGATTAAACCTATGGACATATCAAAGATAATTTTCAGAATTAAGTACTGTTGTTATAAAATTCTAGTAAAGTCACTTGGATTAATCGATATACCAGTAATATTTAAACTTGATGAACAGAATCTTGAAGGAAGATTCGAATGAGTTGTATTTATGTTCATTAAAGTCAAAGGAGAACCATGCAAAGTATTTAATGATAGCTGAGAAGTAGAAGAAAAAAAATTGTATGAAAAGTGTACAAGGTGAAAGTTTTGAGGGTAGAAAGCATAAATAGTCAGTGAGGAGGAGACCAAAGGAGATCCAGTAGAAATTAAGGTTAATATGAATAAAGAAAGACAAAAAGCACCAACAAAAGCAAGAAGTTTTATTATTGGAAGGTTATTATCGGAAATTTGTTTAAGATTCTTGAAGATTGCGATACCTTTGACGAAGCTTACTAGGAAAAGCGGGACGTTTATAGGAAATAGAGGAGTTTGAAGAAAGTTTTACGAAATTAAAGGAGGGAATGGTTACAAAAACACCTGCCTTATCACTTTGAAAGTATCAATGAGAATTTGTAATTTATAGTGACACCTCTCATAAGGGAATAGGATGTGTGTTGATGCAGCAGAATAAAGTTATTGTATATGCATCCAGATAACCGAAACCTTATGAGCAGAAGTATCCTACTCATCATTAGGACTAACAGTAATAATATTTGTTTTGAAGGATTGGGAGACATGATATGTATGAAGAAAGGTGTAAGATCTATACGGACCATAAGAGTTTGAAGTAGGTATTCACGAGGAAAAGCAAATTTAGTGGCAAGCAATAAGCAAAGAGGAAAGAACGAACATAGACACTATACTAGAAGAATTAACTATAGGAATCTGGAAGTTGAAATTGGAAGCTAAAGTTCATAATCCAAAAGGAAGAAAGATAAATAATGTGACCTTTCAATTGAAGTTGTGAAGGGAAAGATAAGATGTCAAGAGAAGATAATGGATCACGATGTTAGTAGTTAGAAAAAGGAAATTTATGCGCCCAGGAGAACGATCACGATATCTCCAGATTTTCTTCCAGCACTTGGATGCTACAAGTAGAAGAACTAAGAAATGAGGTCCCACAGGGAATTCACAATATTAAGTATTTAAGTTATTGAAGAGACGCCAAGATATATGGAAATTTACAGAAAAATAGTGATAACCAGGTATAAGAAGCGGATTTCAAAATAGACTGGGAAGTGTTAGACATGCTAAAGAATTAAAGCGAAGTATCGGAAACCTAATAAACAAGGCAGACCAATGAATGGTTTTACAAGAAGCGAATCATAAAATGTATCAGTGATGTTGTTGGAGAAAAGGAATAAAATTATGAGATTATGTACTGATTAGCAGCAGTTCAACAAATTAGAAAAAATGAGACCCTATAAAAGAATTGACTACTTACGAGACCTAATTCCAGCAATATATTATATCTCGAGGATTAACTTAAGATCTGACCTGAGAAAATATTAGAGATTACGATTAAAGTAAGTTAAGAGCATTACAAGCTCTGGTGATATTATGTAAAATGACAAGTGTATCATCTGGCTATAAGGAATTAAGGAACGTGGTGTATAAGGAGTACTTAGATGAGCAAACTGTATTTATTGATAACATCCTCAGTTACTCAAGGAATAAGAAAGTCTGCGTGGAATGCCCTAGGATTTTTCTCCAAAGATCAAAAGGAAAGCAACTATACGTTGAGTCTTCAAGAATGAAATTTTGACTAAGGTTAACAAAAGATTCTGAATTAACCTATTAACAACTACCTAAGCAAAGCCGTATGGTAACCGATGCCTTATGTCGACAGAAAGGATTGGATGTAATAAGGACCACCGAGGAGTTAATAAACGAATTGGAAAAGAGTAAGAAATATTTAAATGTTTGGAAACCAAGTTGAAAATGAGCACCGCCTATCATCCTTAAACGGAGAGTCAAAGTACGGAAGTGATTCAGGAAATATAAGATATGTTAAGAGATTGAGTTTTAAGGAAACACTGGAATGATCATTTATCATCAATGTCAGCTTTGGAATGCCATTTTATCAAGCCTCATGTGAATGCAAGTATAGGTCCCCATTTTAATTGAGATAAAGTGGGAGAAAGAAAGTTATTAAATTCTAAGTTAATTCAGCACACCAAGAGCGTAGGGATATTGATTAAAGCAGCTCGGCGTAGACAAAGAAAGAAGGTGAAATTGTATCGAGAGAGAATATGAGCATAGAAATAGGACCAGTAGTGTTAGTACAAGTTTCATCTTGAAAGAGACTGGATAAGTCTAAGTAAAAGGGACATGTTAAGTCCTAAAAGTAGTGAATCATTCTTGAAGTATTGATAAATATAGATAAAGTTGTTCATGAATTGATGTTACCGTCACAACAGTGTGTACATATAATGTGTTTGCCCTGTCAAAGTTAAAGCGATAAGTATTTGATTTGAATTAAGCAATTGGTTAGGAGCCAATGGGCTCTTGTCTAAACTTATTCTGCATATAGTAATCGATCTAAATTCTTGATCGTTAAAGGCAAGTTATTGGAAATGAGTGTATATCTATAGCAAGTACGTTTGAAATCCTAGAGTAAAAGAGTCTATTTGGAAACTAGAGTCAGATATGCTTGACAAATATCCTCTCTTATTTAGCTAAACCAGATTCTGAGGACAGAATCTTTTTAAGGGGGGAAGGATATAACGCTCGTGTATTTTTATATAATTTAAATGTGTAATTGTGGAATTATTAAATAAATGAATTATATATATAGTTTTGTCAGCTCGGTGTTGTTTTATTATTATGTATGTGTGATTTATAGTGTGTCGGGTTGTCCTCGTAATTAATTAAGGAGTTGAACTGAGTTGTTTCACTTTTAAAAGTGGATTTAATGCAAATTTATTTGCATAAACATTTAGATTATCTCTAAAATCATTTTTATTATTTTATAATTACAATAATTATTTTTGGGATTTTATAAAATTTAGAAATCAATATTTTACCAATTATTTAACCCTGTACGGTTTTCTGATTGCATTTAATTGTAAAATCTGTATTTAACTTCAGAATTCTTTAAAAAAATTATGAAACTCATATTTATTTATGTTGGGAATATTCCGGGAATTTTAAAATTATTTTGGGGATTTTTGAGATTAATTTCACCCGCGCGTTAGTTCCTTTAATTGAGAAAAAAAAACGGGTATAAATTGCATTTCAGAAATTATTTTAAAATTTCAAAATTTAGGTTTTATAAACTTCAGGATACTTATAACATTTTAAAACTATTTTCGTGATTTTCTGAAATTGTTTTGAGTGTAGCTCGATTCGTTAATTGTGAAATGCGGGTATTTGTTGCACCCCGAAGTTTGTTTAAAAATTTTGAAATTCATGTTTTTATCTTCTCCAGGATATTTATAAAATTTTAAAACTTGTTTGGTAATTTTCGATTAATCTCTAACCGTAACTTTGTTCGATAGCTGGCTCGATTTGAGATATAATTTGGGCCCTCGATAATTTTAGGGACACGTGTCAAAATCTAATAAAATAAATTGACACGTATCCATTTTATTTGATACGTGTTTCACCATTATTTTTTTTCATTCCCATCTGTGCAGATTGATTCACTCAATCTCTCTCTTAATTTCTACTCTCAAATCTCTCTTTCTCTCTCCGCACTCTCTCCCCCTCCCTGTTCTTCATTTTTTTCTCTACTTTCTGCGATTCCCTGTTCCTGCACCTTCCTCCTAGTCGATTTCCGTTTCCGGTAATTTTTCCGGCCGCCCTTCTTGTCTCGCTTGTTTAATTCCGGATGTTGGCTTCGATTCCTTCAGTTGATTGTATATATATACACTTGTATATATGTATGTATTCGTGCAGCTGTTTGTTACCTCTTAATTTCTAGTATCCGCCGTTTGAATTTTGGCTAAGTAGACAGAAGTGTGTTGTATGTTTGATTGTGTGTGTTCTTTGTGTGATGTTTCTGCTCGTTGCTGCCGCCTCTCGCGGGATTCCGGCGGCGAGATGGTGGTGGTTCGGTGTGCGTGCACACGCAGCGCGTGTGTGCTCCTGAGTGTGCGGTAGTTCTGTTGTAATTCTGTTAATCAGAATTATTTATTTATTTATTTTCTGCAGGATCGAATCTTGATGGCTTTTGTGAAATAAATACTAAATTCATACGGGAATAATTATTATGCTAATCGGTGAAATTTCGTGTGGAAACCCGAAATTTGTCGGGCACCGACGAATTTTACCGCCGACGGTGGACTGTCATGTTTATTCTGAGTCCTAATATTTTAAAAGAAATAGATGTAAAAATGCGAATGATAATAATTAGTTGGTTTAAATCACTGATTGGGATTTATGGAATTGGAATATGAGTGAATAATTGTTGCGATTGTTGTGTTTGGGATTTGACGTCCATTGATGTTTCGACGGGTAGTCCGATAAATAAAGGAAACGCTGCCCGATTTCTGAGAAACTGAATTACGTAAATACGGGAACGTATCTGATGCATATTGGGACGTCGAGAGACTATATATATAGGTGTGTGTGTTTTATACGAAACTTGGTTGTACGATGTGATGAAATATTTTGCCAAATCGATAACCCTGAATTCATAAAATAAAGAGTATATGTATTTTCCGAGAATGGACACCGAACTGATTTTAAAGATTGTAAACCCTACCTGTTGCGAGTATTATTATAATATACATAATTACGAGTCAGGTTTGAATAATGTTGGGTAAAATTTTTATCGAGGATATGTCAAGCATACCTAAACGTCTAACGTAGGGTATTTCGACCCTGTAGGTTTTAATCGGGAACCTGAAAGTGGACAATGGACTAGAGATGACCTAATAGTCAGTCGACGAGCTCAATAGAGTTTCAACAGAAAAACTTGAGTATCAAAGTCGAATCCAATGGGATCTAGTGATCGGACGTTAAAGCCTGAGCGACAGAGTTGGCTCAGAATTAATCAGTAATAGTTATAAAGCCCTGTAAGGCAAGTACTTCCGAACTTTTCTTCAAGATATATCATAATTATTTTCGAACTGTTTCATAACATGTCGCTCTTATTCAAATTAACTCTTGTTTATATTGCAAGTGCTTTAAATTATTTACCCTTGAACCCTGATTTTTATTGATCTTGAACCGTAAGCCTTGTTTCTTGTAAACCATCCTTTGTTGATCCTCAGATACCAAATCACACCAATACGATACCACTCCCCAAATGTATAACTACCAAACACCAAACACTGGAGCAAAAATTGTTTGAAAACACATAAACTTTTATACTCCGACCCTTCTTTATAACATCAAAGAACTATACCTTGAAAAATCAGTTGTAAGTTAAATTATTTGGGATTTGGTACGTTGTAATAAAAGTTAGGGTTGTGGCTTGTTTTCATACTTTAACCTGCTGCGATCCGTGGTTATATAGAGAAGGGTCATTACAATTAATATTTCATATACAGGTTGATATATTGTGTTTATGTTGTGGACCCCAAACTTCTGACCCGGGTTTGGAGGGCGCCACATTTTAACCCTGTAGGTCCTAGTCGGAAGACCCGAGATTTGACGTTGGACTAGGAATGATCTAGTAATTATACATCAGACTCAACAAGATTCCAATCGAAGGACATGAAGGATATGATTGTATCGAGAATAGGATAGTGGTTTGACGATAAAGCCAAACGTTCAAGGCAATTCAAAAGTCAACCGATAATAGTGGTTAAAGCTTCTCGAGGCAAGTATCCTGAACTTTCTTTTAAAATACTGCAATTATTTCTTCATTCATTTTCTAAGTTCAGAATAGTTAAATGTTTTACATTTTGCAGCAATTACTCTTATTATGCATGTTTTTTTCATTATTGTTCCTATAATTCGATTGCTCTCTTGAGCAAATACCCATTCATTCGGGTTATTTGCGAACCCTGAATTGGGATGTTTTGAATTCAAAATTATTTGACATCAAAATACTCCACGGGCTGGATGATGATGATGTGTGGGATTAAGTTTTACTTAATCCTAAGTACCGGGACATGACTGGTGCCTTGAGATGGGCCGTAATGCCTGGGGACCCAACTGGATCTATACAGGTAGGTATAGATCTGCACTGTATCCTGACTGATCAGCAGGATATAGGTGCGAACTAGTGTCCGATCTAATTTGTTGTTGATTGCCATTAACGACATTCTCTCTCGAAAGGTTTTATGATTCCATAACCGGACGAAACCCTGATTCAAGAGATGAATCTAGGAATCGCTTGTCACTCTTCGATTTATAATTGAAGGCTGGTGACAGCCAACATTTATTCGCTCAACTCACTCAAATAAATAGAATCGTTTAAAATTGTTTTAATCCTTTATCCGGAAATTTTCCTTTGATATTAATATTTGAAACTCAAATTATATACTTGCTGGGCATTTTTGGCTCACTCTTGCTTTGTAAATTCTTATTTCTTCCAGAAGCAGATAAGGATAAAAGTGAATAGCTTTCGTTAGACAGCAAAAGTTAGAGAAATCTCCGCTGCGAGAATAGGAAGATGTTAGAAAAATATGACAAGGACGTTAGCATAAAGGTATTTACACTTGTATTGTAGTTGTTGTGAATTGTAGAAGGTTAGATTCTTGTTTCATACCATAACCTGTAAATGATCCGGATTCAAGGGGTTACTTGAATATTCTTTTATTTTATGTAAAGATTATTTAGGGGCACCAAATCTTGACCCCGGAATTGGGTTGTTACAGTAGATCTTAATGATACTAACAGAGACACAGGGGTTTCATCAGTTTTTACTGAAGACCCTGTGACATCGTTCAATAAACACATTCAAGTGTTAGTTCTTTGCAAGAAGAAAAAGGTTAGAGATCATGGTACTATTAGTGTTTGTGCCCTAGAGACAACACTATAATGCTTTAGTTTAAGACATTTGGATTATTAATGTTTTTGTTCTATGGATTCTTCCCTTTATAATTTATTAATACTTAATTTACTGCAATATAAATGTTATATTAATAAATGTCATTGGAATATGATATACAATTCTATATCTCTAAGTACGTGACTTAGAAATGAGATTATGAGAACAATATTAATATTCCTAAAGGTCTCTAGTCGAGTATTATTATTATGGGAATATAATAATACATTAAGACTGGTGTGTTTGTTGACTGATGATCACATCTTATTGATCATAGGTATAGTGATACTAAAGTCAAAAACACAGGCATATGTAAATGTACATGGTGATGGACGAACCCGATGTGAGATTCTACATGTGTGTGGTGTCATAATTAATTCTCACAATAATAATGATGTAATGATCCTTAGACTTGAAGTCATTATAATTCTATATGAGAATTAATATACATTGATTACATTAAAAGTTATCCTTGACCGGGTAATGATAAAAGTGGACATTGGGTATATTATGAATCGTATGATAAATAAGAATGATCTAGATGGGATTTAACCATCCTATTTTATGAGTGATATTATTGGCCTCTTGTGTGAGCTTGAGTATGAAATGCGTGGCCACACTCAAATGTTAATTTGATATGATAGTCTACTCAAACGCGTGGCCTCTTGTTGTGTGCGCGTGTACATGTGTGAACTGTGTGTATTGTGATTGTGTGTAGCCGCCTCTCGGATTTTTCCGAGAGGAGTGGTGGCGCGTGTTGCCGGTTGCTACAATGTCTTTTATTGTGTTTCTTTTATGTGTTCGATTGTCTTACTTTTGCCGGCCGCGCTTGGGCGCGTGTGTCGGGACTGTGGTGAAATTGGTTTCCTGTAATTGTCCTGTAATAAAATAATAATATCGAATGAAAATTATTTGATTATTTAATCGAAAGTATTTTTCATGCAGGATTATAATAATTAATCGGTAAAATTCACGCAGGACGTCCGTTATAAACGGGAACCCGTTAATTTTATCGCCGTCGGCGATGAGCCTCGATGAGCTGACGGTGGACAATGATGATTAATTCTGAGTCCTAAATGATAAATAAATAAAAATATTGAAAAATAAATTTCAAAACAAAAATGAATAATAATAATTAATAAAGTGAGTTATGTTGGTGGTTGGGATTAATGAATTGGATTGTGGATTGCATTGTATTGCAATTATTGTTGTGATTGACGTCGAGTTGATTTCGACGGGTAGGCCGATAAACAATGGAGACGCTGCCCGATTTTCGGGAAATTAATTCTAAAAATACGGGATCGTAACCTATAATTATCGGAGACGTCGAGCGAAAGTATATAAATATATTATACAAATTTAGTTGTGTGCTGTGATGAAATATTTTGTAATCAATTACCCTATTATTTTCAAACAACAAATATACATACTTCGTGAAAATAAAGACACAACTGATTTTCGGCGGTGTGAACCATAATTGCTATGTGTATTTCAATAATACATATAAATACGAGACGGGATATGAAACCGTATGTGTAGAAGTGATAAGGGTATGATGTTGAGCGAGTCGATTATCTAAATTAGGGTATTTTAACCCTGTAGGTCCTAGTCGGAAGACCCGAGATTGGACGTTGGACTAGGAATGATCTAGTAATTAATCATCAGACTCAACAAGATTCCAATCGAAGGACATGAAGGATATGATTGTATCAACAATAGGATAATAGTTTGACGATAAAGCCAAACGTTCAAGGCAATTCAAAAGTCAACCGATAATAGTGGTTAAAGCTTCTCGAGGCAAGTATCCTGAACTTTCTTTTAAAATACTGCAATTATTTCTTCGTTCATATTCTAAGTTCAGAATAGTTAAATGTTTTACATTTTGCTGCAATTACTCTTATTATGCATGTTCTTTTCATTATTGTTCCTATAATTCGATTGCTCTCTTGAGCAAATACCCATTCTTTCGGGATATTTGCGAACCCTGAATTGGGATGTTTTGAATTCAAAATAATTTGACATCAAAATAATCCACGGGCTGGATGATGATGATGTGTGGGATTAAGTTTTACTTAATCCTAAGTACCGGGACATGACCGGTGCCTTGAGATGGGCCGTAGTGCCTGGGGGCCCGACTGGATCTATACAGGTAGGTATATATATGCACTGTATCCTGACTGATCAGCAGGATATAGGTGTGAACTAGTGTCCAGTCTATTTTTTTATTGATCGCCATTAACGACATTCTCTCTTGAAAGTAAAACGGGATGAAACCCTGATTCAGGAGATGAATCTGGGAATCGCTTGTCACTCTTGGATTTATAATTAAAGGCTGGTGACAGCGTACATTTATTCGCTCAACTCACTCAAATAAATAGAATCATTTAAAATTGGTTTAATCTTTTATCCAGAAATTTTCCTTTGATATTAATATTTGAAACTCAAATTATATACTTGCTGGGCATTTTTGGCTCACTCCTGCTTTGTAAATTCTTATTTCTTCCAGAAGCAGATAAGGATAAAAGTGAATAGCTTTCGTTAGACAGCAAAAGTTAGAGAGATCTCCGCTGCGAGAATAGGAAGATGTTAGAAAAATATGACAAGGACGTTAGCATAAAGGTATTTACATTTGTATTGTAGTTGTTGTGAATTGTAGAAGGTTAGATTCTTGTTTCATACCATAACCTGTAAACGATCCGGATTCAAGGGGTTACTTGAATATTCTTTTATTTTATGTAAAGATTATTTAGGGGCACCAAATCTTGACCCCGAAATTGGGTTGTTACAGTAGATCTTAATGATACTAACAGAGATACAGGGGTTTCATCAGTTTTTACTGAAGACCCTGTGACATCGTTCAATAAACACATTCAAGTGTTAGTTCTTTGCAAGAAGAACAAGGTTTGAGATCATGGTACTGTTAGTGTTTGTGCCCTAGAGACAACACTATAATGCTTTAGTTTAAGACATTTGGATTATTAATGTTTTTGTTCTATGGATTCTTCCCTTTATAATTTATTAATTCTTAATTTACTGCAATATAAATGTGATATTAATAAATGTCATTGGAATATGATATGCAATTCTATATCTCTAAGTACGTGACTTAGAAATGAGATTATGAGAACAATATTAATATTCCTAAAGGTCTCTAGTCGAGTATTATTATTATGGGAATATAATAATACATTAAGACTGGTGTGTTTGTTGACTGATGATCACATCTTATTGATCATAGGTATAGTGATACTAAAGTAAAAAACACAGGCATATGTAAATGTACATGGTGATGGACGAACCCGATGTGAGATTCTACATGTGTGTGGTGTCATAATTAATTCTCACAATAATAATGATGTAATGATCCTTAGACCTGAAGTCATTATAATTCTATATGAGAATTAATATACATTGATTACATTAAAAATTATCCTTGACCGGGTAATGATAAAAGTGGACATTGGGTATATTATGAATCGTATGATAAATAAGAATGATCTAGACGGGATTTAACCATCCTATTTTATGAGTGATATTATTGGCCTCTTGTGTGAGCTTGAGTATTAAATGCGTGGCCACACTCAAATGTTAATTTGATATGATAGTCTACTCAAACGCGTGGCCTCTTATTGTGTGCGCGTGTACATGTGTGAACTGTGTGTGTTGTGATTGTGTGTAGCCGCCTCTCGGATTTTTCCGAGAGGAGTGGTGGTGCGTGTTGCCGCTTGCTGCAATGTATGTTACTGTGTTTCTTTTATCTGTTCGATTGTCTTACTTTTGCCGGCCGCGCTTGGGCGCGTGTGTCGGGACTGTGGTGAAATTGGTTTCCTGTAATT
The DNA here is from genome assembly GCF_009905375.1 of Apium graveolens. Classification (NCBI taxonomy): domain Eukaryota; kingdom Viridiplantae; phylum Streptophyta; class Magnoliopsida; order Apiales; family Apiaceae; genus Apium; species Apium graveolens. Next base: position 56,826,961 of record NC_133657.1, read on the forward strand.
GTCCTGTAATAAAATAATAATATCGAATGAAAATTATTTGATTATTTAATCGAAAGTATTTTTCATGCATGATTATAATAATTAATCGGTAAAATTCACGCAGGACGTCCGTTATAAACGGGAACCCGTGAATTTTATCGCCGTCGGCGATGAGTCTCGGCGAGCCGACGGTGGACAATGATGATTAATTCTGAGTCCTAAATGATAAATAAATAAAATTATTGAAAAATAAATTTCAAAACAAAAATGAATAATAATAATTAACAAAGTGAGTTGTGTTGGTGGTTGGGATTAATGAATTGGATTGTGGATTGCATTTTATTGCAATTGTTGTTGTGATTGACGTCGAGTTGATTTCGACGGGTAGGCCGATAAACAATGGAGACGCTGCCCGATTTTCGGGAAATTAATTCTAAAAATACGGGATCATAACCTATAATTATCGGAGACGTCGAACGAAAGTATATAAATATATTATAAAATTTTAGTTGTGTGCTGTGATGAAATATTTTGTAATCAATTACCCTATTATTTTCAAACAACAAATATACATACTTCGTGAAAATAAAGACACAACTGATTTTCGGCGGTGTGAACCATAATTGCTATGTGTATTTCAATAATACATATAAATACGAGACGGGATATGAAACCGTATGTGTAGAAGTGATAAGGGTATGATGTTGAGCGAGTCGATTATCTAAATTAGGGTATTTTAACCCTGTAGGTCCTAGTCGTAAGACCCGAGATTGGACGTTGGACTAGGAATGATCTAGTAATTAATCATCAGACTCAACAAGATTCCAATCGAAGGACATGAAGGATATGATTGTATCGACAATAGGATAGTGGTTTGACGATAAAGCCAAACGTTCAAGGCAATTCAAAAGTCAACCGATAATAGTGGTTAAAGCTTCTCGAGGCAAGTATCCTGAACTTTCTTTTAAAATACTGCAATTATTTCTTCGTTCATATTCTAAGTTCAGAATAGTTAAATGTTTTACATTTTGCTGCAATTACTCTTATTATGCACGTTCTTTTCATTATTGTTCCTATAATTCGATTGCTCTCTTGAGCAAATACCCATTCTTTCGGGTTATTTGCGAACCCTGAATTGGGATGTTTTGAATTCAAAATGATTTCACATCAAAATACTCCACGGGCTGGATGATGATGATGTGTGGGATTAAGTTTTACTTAATCCTAAGTACCGGGACATGACCGGTGCCTTGAGATGGGCCGTAGTGCCTGGGGACCTGACTGGATCTATACAGGTAGGTATATATCTGCACTGTATCCTGACTGATCAGCATGATATAGGTGTGAACTAGTGTCCAGTCTAATTTGTTATTGATCGCCATTAACGACATTCTCTCTCGAAAGTAAAACGGGATGAAACCCTGATTCAGGAGATGAATCTGGGAATCGCTTGTCACTCTTGGATTTATAATTAAAGGCTGGTGACAACGTACATTTATTCGCTCAACTCACTCAAATAAATAGAATCATTTAAAATTGTTTTAATCTTTTATCCAAAAATTTTCCTTTGATATTAATATTTGAAACGCAAATTATATACTTGTTGGGCATTTTTGGCTCACTCTTGTTTTGTAAATTTTTATTTCTTCCAGAAGCAGATAAGGATAAAAGTGAATAGCTTTCGTTAGACAGCAAAAGTTAGAGAGATCTCCGCTGCGAGAAGATGAAGATGTTAGAAAAATATGACAAGGACGTTAGCATAAAGGTATTTACACTTGTATTGTAGTTGTAAAGAATTGTAGAAGTTTAAATTCTTGTTTCATAGCATAACCTGTAAACGATCCGGATTCAAGGGGTTACTTGAATATTCTTTTATTTTATGTAAAGATTGTTTAGTGGCACCAAATCTTGACCCCGGATTTGGGTTGTTATAGTAGATCTTAATGATACTAACAGAGACACAGGGGTTTCATCAGTTTTTACTGAAGACCCTGTGACAGCGTTCAATAAACACATTCAAGTGTTAGTTCTTTGCAAGAAGAACAAGGTTTGAGATTATGGTACTGTTAGTGTTTGTGCCCTAGAGACAACACTATAATGCTTTAGTTTAAGACATTTGGATTATTAATGTTTATGTTCTATGGATTCTTCCCTTTATAATTTATTAATTCTTAATTTACTGCAATATAAATGTTATATTAATAAATGTCATTGGAATATGATATGCAATTCTATATCTCTAAGTACGTGACTTAGAAATGAGATTATGAGAACAGTATCAATATTCCTAAAGGTCTCTAGTCGAGTATTATTATTATGGGAATATAATAATACACTAAGACGGGTGTGTTTGTTGACTGATGATCACATCTCATTGATCATAGGTATAGTGATATTAAAGTCAAAAATACAGGCATATATAAATGTACATGGTGCTGGACGAACCCAATGTGAGATTCTACATGTCTGTTGTCTCATAAGTAATTCTCACAATGATAATGATGTAATGGTCCTTAGACCTGAAGTCATTATAATTCTATATGAGAATTAATATACATTGATTCCATTAAAAGTTATCCTTGACCGGGTAATGATAATAGTGGACATTGGTTATATTATGAATCGTATGATAAATAAGAATGATCTAGACGGGATTTAACCATCCTATTTTATGAGTGATATTATTGGCCTCTTGTGTGAGCTTGACTATGAAATGCGTGGCCACACTCAAATATTGATTTGATATGATAGTCTACTCAAATGCGTGGCCTCTTGTTGTGTTCGTGTGTACATGTGTGAACTGTGTGTGTTGTGATTGTGTGTATCCGCCTCTCTGATTTTTCCGAGAGGAGTGGTGGCGCGTGTTGCCGGTTGCTGCAATGTCTGTTACTGTGTTTCTTTTATCTGTTCGATTGCCTTACTTTTGCCGGCCGCGCGTGGGCGCTTGTGTCAGGACTGTGGTGAAATTGGTTTCCTGTAATTGTCCTGTAATAAAATAATAATATCGAATGAAAATTATTTGATTATTTAATCGAAAGTATTTTTCATACATGATTATAATAATTAATCGGTAAAATTCACGCAGGACGTCCGTTATAAACGGGAACCCGTGAATTTTATCGCCATCAACGATGAGCCTCGGTGAGCCGACGGTGGACAATGATGATTAATTCTGAGTCCTAAATCATAAATAAATAAAATTATTGAAAAATAAATTTCAAAATGAAAATGAATAATAATAATTAATAAAGTGAATTGTGTTGGTGGTTGGGATTAATGAATTGGATTGTGGATTGGATTGTATTGCAATTGTTGTTGTGATTGACGTCGAGTTGATTTCGACGGGTAGGCCGATAAACAAAGGAGACGCTGCCCGATTTTGGGGAAATTAATTCCAAAAATACGGGATCATAACCTATAATTATCGGAGATGTCGAACGAAAGTATATAAATATATTATACAAATTTAGTTTTGTGCTGTGATGAAATATTTTATAATCAATTACCCTATTATTTTCAAACAACAAATATACATACTTCGTGAAAATAAAGACACAACTGATTTTCGGCGATGTGAACCATAATGGCTATGTGTATTTCAATAATACATATAAATACGAGACGGGATATGAAACCGTATGGGTAGAAGTGATAAGGGTATGATGTTGAGGGAGTCGATTATCTAAATTAGGGTATTTTAACCCTGTAGGTCCTAGTCGGAAGACCCGAGATTTGACGTTGGACTAGGAATGATCTAGTAATTAATCATTAGACTCAACAAGATTCCAATCGAAGGATATGAAGGATAGGATTGTATCGAGAATAGGATAGCGGTTTGACGATAAAGCCAAACGTTCAAGGCAATTCAAAAGTCAACCGATAATAGTGGTTAAAGCTTCTCGAGGCAAGTATCCTAAACTTTCTTTTAAAATACTGCAATTATTTCTTCGTTCATATTCTAAGTTCAGAATAGTTAAATGCTTTACATTTTGCTGCAATTACTCTTATTATGCATGTTCCTTTCATTATTGTTCCTATAATTTGATTGCTCTCTTGAGCAAATACCCATTCTTTCGGGTTAATTGCGAACCCTGAATTGGGATGTTTTGAATTCAAAATGATTTGACATCAAAATACTCCACGGGCTGGATGATGATGATGTGTGGGATTAAGTTTTACTTAATCCTAAGTACCGGGACATGACCGGTGCCTTGAGATGGGCCGTAGTGCTTGGGGACCCGACTGGATCTATACGGTAGGTATATATCTGTACTATATCCTGACTGATCAGTATGATATAGGTGAGAACTAGTGTCCAGTCTAATTTGTTGTTGATCGCCATTAACGACATTCTCTCTCGAAAGGTTTTATGATTCCAAAACCGGACGAAACCCTGATTCAGGAGATGAATCTGGAAATCGCTTGTCACTCTTCGATTTATAATTAAAGGCTGGTGACAGCCAACATTTATTCACTCAACTCACTCAAATAAATAGAATCGTTTAAAATTGTTTTAATCTTTTATCCGGAAATTTTCCTTTGATATTAATATTTGAAACTCAAATTATATACTTGCTGGGCATTTTTGGCTCAATCTTGCTTTGTAAATTCTTATTTCTTCCAGAAGCAGATAAGGATAAAAGTGAATAGCTTTCGTTAGACAGCAAAAGTTAGAGAGATCTCCGCTGCGAGAAGACGAAGATATTAGAAAAATATGACAAGGACGTTAGCATAAAGGTATTTACACTTGTATTGTAGTTGTTGTGAATTGTAGAAGGTTAGATTCTTGTTTCATACCATAACCTGTAAACGATCCGGATTCAAGGGGTTACTTGAATATTCTTTTATTTTATGTAAAGATTGTTTAGTGGCACCAAATCTTGACCCCGGATTTGGGTTGTTACAGTAGATCTTAATGATACTAACAGAGACACAGGGGTTTCATCAGTTTTTACTGAAGACCCTGTGACAGCTTTCAATAAACACATTCAAGTGCTAGTTCTTTGCAAGAAGAACAAGGTTTGAGATCATGGTACTGTTAGTGTTTGTGCCCTAGAGATAACACTATAATGCTTTAGTTTAAGACATTTGGATTATTAATGTTTATGTTCTATAGATTCTTCCCTTTATAATTTATTAATTCTTAATTTATTGCAATATAAATGTTATATTAATAAATGTCATTGGAATATGATATGCAATTTTATATCTCTAAGTACGTGACTTAGAAATGAGATTATCAGAACAGTATCAATATTCCTAAAGGTCTCTAGTCGAGTATTATTATTATGGGAATATAATAATACATTAAGACTGGTGTGTTTGTTGACTGATGATCACATCTCATTGATCATAGGTATAGTGATACTAAAGTAAAAAACACAGGCATATGTAAATGTACATGGTGTTGGACGAACCCGATGTGAGATTCTACATGTCTGTTGTGTCATAAGTAATTCTCACAATGATAATGATGTAATGGTCCTTAGACCTGAAGTCATTATAATTCTATATGAGAATTAATATACATTGATTTCATTAAAAGTTATCCTTGACCGGGTAATGATAAAAGTGGACATTGGGTATATTATGAATCGTATGATAAATAAGAATGATCTAGATGGGATTTAACGATCCTATTTTATGAGTGATATTATTGGCCTCTTGTGTGAGTTTGACTATGAAATGCGTGGCCACACTCAAATGTTAATTTGATATGATAGTCTACTCATTGATCAAGGAAATTTGGATTAAACTATGATGAGGATGACACATTACATACATCTAGTTTAATCTATAATATTTGGTTAAATGGATTATATAACATTGTACATTATTCACGAAAGGTTTAATCGATCACCGATTCAATTATTATTACTTGGGCATCAATGATGTATTACTAGATGCACTCATTGTTTACTATTTTAAATTATATTTAAAATTCGCTGCCAACATAATAATAACCTATATGGTCACACACAATGAATGCTTAAAGGATTATTTAATTTAAATTGGATTTAAATTAAATTAATGTAGTTCGAATTATTTATAATATTAATTAAGTGTGACTTAATTAATTAGATAAATAATGATATTCGAATGTACTAATATCAGTTATGAAATTCAGTTGTTAAATAATTAAGTGTGACATAATTATTATACAAATAGAAATTTCGAATTAATAATAATTGATAATTAGTTAAAAGTTATAATTCTTTTTCTACTCTCTATGTAATATCTCTTGTGTGGCTGATTTTGTGTGCAAGACTTTTGCTAAAACCCTAGCCACCAAGAGAGAAGATGGAGAGAACAAGAAGAAATGAGTTTATGCTAGTACACATCCAATCCTTGAGTTCAAGCATTCGTGTGGATACCGATAGAGCGTAGATCGCGAGAGCGGGATGCGTGGTGATTGGATCTCCATTATTCAACGAATTTGTAAATCTTCTTAAGGTAAACAATCTGATCCACAAATTAAATATCTATTTTTCGCACGAATCATGCAGTGGGTTTCAAAAATTTTGGTTTTTCACATTTTTAACTATTGTTTCCATTGCGTTTATGTGCTCGAAACCCTTCAATGGCATCAGAGCTACTTGCGAAAAGTATTTAATTCATTTATGTGTTTACTGGTTTTATAATGATAACATGTATATAATATTCCATGACTGTTATTTATGCGATTTTGTATGTTTTACATGTTGTTATGTTTATATATGCGTATGTATGTATATATTTTGAATATATGATATTCATGAGAGTTGTATAATCATATAATGATTATATAATCTGTATATATACTGATATATACATGTTTTGTGTTTGTTCTTATTATATGAATTGTATTTGATACGATTCCGAATCGGATGCAGTGGATTTTCTAACATATGTATTTGGTGTCCGAGTTTGGTGAACGAATACGCTATTTTATATGGAATCGAGCTTCTGAACAAAACTGATAGATATAGCTATCATCGACTGATCTGTAAGGAGTTTGACGTCATTTAGGCCCTATAATCTGCGATTTAATATTATCAGATTTAATTTCAATTTTTTTGATTTTTGACATATTTGGTTTTTTATAATTAGATCATGATGGGTATGATATGTTAAGATCATATTATATATTTTAACATGTTCTTATGTGTTAATTGATCATGGTGGATGGTTATGGCTTATGAGCTTCGGTTAATGGTTTTGTTTTTTTAAATACGGCTTGCATGTCGTTCGATCTTGTAATTACTAAATCTCGAATGTAACTCGAGTTCTTATTGTAAGTACTTTAGATTAGTTTTTATTTTTCATTCGTGTAATGTACATTAAGATATGAAGATTTGATGATCTAGGAAGGGTAATCTCACATGGAGGCCATCCAAGGAAGCAATGCAAGAAAGAAGTCATGTAATAGTTAGCTTGTATTTCTTTTTCACCTTAGATTGACCTATATCTTTGTTATCATCTTAATGAAGATCATATAGGATGAAGCCATAACCAACCACGTTTATTTATTGCACTTTACATATATATGCGTATATGATGAATGTATGTGTAGAGTAGTTTATAAAGATGCCTGCTTAATTAGATTAAGGATGTATGTATTAGATACGACACCCATGCCATGCTTGCTAAACAAGATAAAATCTGTAACGACTCAATATTTTAAAATGAACAAACGATTATAAGATTCTCGTGCTTATGAAACACGGAATAAAATAAAAAATTTCTTTGTCTCTGACATGGGGCGATTTTGTCAAAAGCGAGTTCATTGAACTTGTAAGGTTGTGGATTTTAAGCGAGACCGTTGTGACTTCTTCACTACCTGGAAATCAAACCATTGACGAATATTGATTTGAAGTATTTTATTCAAGGAAATATTGGGAATCTCTTTATGATGGGATCATGATCGTTTTAAAATTAACAAAACCCTAAAGTTAATATTAGGTTGATCAGATGCCTTCCAATGAGTCCAATGCGTTAACCCCTAGATCGACAAGGAGTGGGTTTTCCAAAGCAAAGTACTTCCATCTATCGTGGGAGATGTGTTTTGATACTTTTTGACTATTGGGTTTGACTTAACTAAGTTACCATAATAGGATTGTGAACTTAGAGGCATAGAGTTTGGCGAGATTCATTAGATAAATATGAACAAATATTGTTCCACCAAACTATCCAAGAGTTATATAGTTGATATAATTGACAATTGTTGTCTACCTAAATAATCAGGTTTTAGGAGAAGAGCCAAAGTTGACCTAACGCATTGTGAAATATGGATCTTGGCTCACTAGAAACGATATAGAATATATTCTTTCCCAATTAATAGTTAGGGCTATTGATTTGATAAAAATAGTGGGAGATATATATTGTGAATATATATATATGAATAATCACTTGAACATAATTTAATGATCATCTGTAGACTAAGTCATTTTATGCACTTTAATATTGTAGATATCAAATGACAAATAACACAAATAACTTCTCTACGTAATAGTCCTTGAGAAGGACAAGCTGACATGGAATAATTTCCTCAATTGACATGGGAACTTGAGGATTATCCTCAGGTTCAAGGATGTCACTCAAACCCCTCCCTTATTTTTTCTAGCTGGGAATGAAACATGTGCTGAATAAAATGCTTAATAGAAGCAAATTGATTATGAAACTGATGTTTCATGTCTCATGCTTGTAATTATGAGTGTTGAGCTTTAGAAGCAACAAGAGCATAATGATGCTTATGATTGAGCACCTTCAAAGGATGTTTGAAAGATAGGCTTGTCAGAAAGATTTGACAATAATAAGGCACCATATTTTTTCATTAATGGGAGAATGATATGTGGTTGGACCAATGTTCTAAAGATGATAGGTATATGTACCTTGATATTTTGGGTTTCAAGAATTTTCTAGAGACTCATCTTGATTTGATCAAACAATCTTTGAACAACTTCTATTCTTAGTTTGTTAAGAACAAAAGGAATGAGATAGACAGAACATTCACTGAGTTGTTAAGCATGTTTATTACTGCTGAAAATAACATGGTAAAGGCATGAATTATGTCCATATTGATGATGTACACATGGAATGCAAATGGGAAAGGAAAGTGGTCATGAAAGGTGAATATTTGATCTTATTCGGTGCCAAACCAAAGTCCAATCCCAAAGGGCTTTTGAAGCCTGATAGTGGTGTTGCTACAGGAGATGATTGTCATTTCTATGGAAACAACAGGATGATTGGAAGTTAAATTATCGAGCTTTTTTGGAAGATCTAAAGAAGAATACTAGCAATGGTCAAGCTTCAGGTATCGGGTTAGAATTGGAGCAAAAGTTGTTGCTCTAGTTGAAGGAACTCGATACCTAATTTTTCCCATAAGGCGAGATTGAGAACTTTATAAATTGTTATTACATGCCTACCTTTAGCGGATACATTAAATCAATTTCTTTTCAGGACAATAAAGGTTTTCATTTTAATTAAATAAACAATAGTTGTTTATTTTATTTTAATGATAAGGTTTATAATGTTGCACAATTAGTTAACAATCTATAGGTTCTAAGATGACTCATATCAAACATTACCTCTAACATTGTCGTTAAGCCATATTAATGAGAAACGCATTTTTGAGGTACATATAGATGGTTACTTGGATAAGTTTGATTTTGAATCATACGAAATATGTGAACTTTGTCTCATTGGAAAAATGACTAAAGCTTTTTTCCCTGATCAGGTGAAAGGGCCACCACACGATTAGGACTTATACATAATGATGTATGTGGTCGAATGTGTATGATAGCAAGGGGTGGCTTTTACTACTTTATAACATTTACTATTGACTTCAGTAGGTATGGAAATGTATATCTTATGAAGAACAAATATGATTCTTTTGAAATATTCAAAGAATATAAGGCTGAAGTAAAAATGCAAACAGAGGAAAGTATAAAAGTTCTGCGATCAGATCGTGGAAGAGAATACTTAAGCCTCAATTTCAAGAGTTTCTTGAAGGAGTGTGATAGTGTATCATAACTTACTCCTTCTAGAACACCTCAATAAAATAGAGATTCCGAGTTGAGAAATTGTACCTTATTGGACATAATACGATCGGTGATGAGTCAAACGAATCTTCCATTCAGTTTCTGGGGTTATGCTCTAGAAACAGCTACATATACACTTAACCAAGTTCTGACTAAAGCGGTTCAAAATACTCCATATGAGATACTGGGTGATAAAATTAATAGCATGCCATTTATGAAAATTTGGGGACGTGAAGCGTTTTTAAAACGTTTAGCCTCTGATAAGCTTGGACCAAAATTAGATAGATGTTATTTTGTGGGATACCCAAGTGAGACTAGGGGTATAGTTTTTATAATCCTTCCGAGAACAAAGTGTTTGTTGTTCGGGCCGCTGTATTTTTTGAGGGAGAAATACTTTCTAAGAAAATCAGTGGGAGGATAATACATCTCGATGAAGATCGAGAACCATATGATAACATTGAACCAGAGTTCGAATAAGATCAGGATGTACATCAAAATGTTGAAAGTAATCATGTCCAAGAAACACAGGTTATTCTTAGATCTAGTACGATTCACCATGAGTCTGGGAAAAAATATGGATTTTTTGACTCAAAATGGTGATGTGATGCTTACGGATAGTGATAAAGCCTCTCACCTACCAAGATGCTATGAACTGTCCAAACTCCGAGAGATGGATGAAGGCCATAAAATCTGAGATGGAATTCATGTATGAAAATAAAATATTGATTTTAGTTGATCCACTCGAAGGGGTAAAACCTATAGTGTGCAAGTGGGTTTTCAAGAAGAAAACTGACATGGATGGTAAAGTACAGACCTATAAGGTGTGGCTAGTGGCAAAAGGTTTCAAAAAAATTCATGGTATAGACTATGATGAGACTTTTTCACCAGTTACTGTGGTCAAGTCCATCAGGATTTTGTTACCAATAGTTGCTTACTTTGACTATGAGATTTGGAAAATGGATGTCAAAACTGCTTTCTTATATGGGAGCCTTGAAGATGATGTATATATGATACAACCTCAGGGTTTTGTCAATCCAAAGTTTGCTAAGATAGTTTGTAAGTTGCATCTATCTATTTATATATTGAAGCAAGCCTCAAAGAGAATGAATATTTATTTTGATAAAACGCTCAAAAAGTTTGGCTTTATTCAAAACGAAGATGAACCATGTATTTGCAAGAAGGTTAGTGGGAGCCATGTGACATTCCTAGTATTATATGTAGATGATATATAACAGATATGGAATGATATACCTTCTCTACAGGCTGTTAAGACTTGAGTTGTAACAACCCCAATTTTGGAAAATTTTGAAACCCTGATGAATAGTAACTTTTTGCTGATTATGCTGATTAAGGAAAATTATCAGACCACACTATATAGGAGTACTGTTATGGAAATTCTGAGATCGTATTAATATTCCATAAAATACATGAGTGTATGTAAAGGTCGTCAGAATTCGAATTCAGACACTTTAATTTTTCCTGAAAATTCACCAGATACCGAAAGAATTGAGTACAAGGTAACATGATTAGAAGGATTTTCATTAAAGGATTTTCATTCAAGGATTTTAAGAAAGGCTCATTAAAGGAATATAAAATATTAGGAAAGGGTTAGGAAAGCCCACGTAATGAGGTCCCACATATGATCCCTCAAACGATTAACGAGAACGAGAGATAAGCGAACCGTAAAACAAATAATCGACCAAGAGGCAAGCTTGTACAAGAAGCCAGGGATTATGACATCATCAAACCACAAGGTGTGACAAGTAGATGCAAGATAACATGTGCTTGATGATATAAGCATGGTTTAAAAGATGTTTAGCCAAGGATGATTTATGGCCATGTATTATAACCTTGGTTAATCAAATCAAGTTTAGATTAACTAAACAAATATAACATCAAACCAATTAACCAAGGCAAATCAAAGAAACATTTCATCACCCTATTTTTCAAAGCTTTCTCACGGCCAAAACCATACACAAAAATTTCAAACTGCTATATCTCCTTCAATTCTCACTCCAATATTATGTTCTATAGCTCATTGGAAAGGTATTGAGATGGCCTACAACTCTTGTTCATAAGTATCATCCAAATAAGCATGGTAAGGCCCAATGTTTACAGTTCTTCCAATTGGACTAATTATAATTCCAAAAGTTCTAACTCATTTCTTAAACTCATTTGCAAGTTTGAACATGATAAACATAGATCAAGTCTCTCTTAAGAATTACAATCTTTTATTAGTGGTTTAAGGATCTAAGAAAGGTATAATATTCAAACCTTAGCTTTGATTTTATGATTGCATTAAGTTTTATTGAAGCATTATTAGTATTAAGGCTTGAACATTGATTATAAGTAGTTTTGGTGGATTTTTATTGGTTTTGAATATTGGGTCATTGGTTGGTTGTATAAATCGGTAAAACTTGGAGTTGGGTACTGAGTTTGTAGTATTATGGTGGAATATTTTTATGTTGGTGGTTGTGGTTGAATTGATGAGGATTAAGAGTGGTAATTATTTTGGGAATCGCGTAAACATAGCCGTCGTAATGCTTGATTTACCTCTGTTTTTGTGCTTAGCTTCAGGACCCATGAACTCACTCTAAGATTCTAACCTTTTCCATGTTTAGTTAGATCATGTCATAAGATTCATTTTGGTATGTGGTTCGCTTAGATTCGATGTACGGTTTAGGAGAAACAACCGGTTTAAGTAACGACATTTCGCGAATGAACCTTTACCCCTCGCTTTACTTTGAGACCTTGTTTAAGGCCCTTAAAAGACTAATTGGAATACGAAAAATTATTTAAGGTGGATTAGGCAGTTGGTAAAGTACTCGCGAAAGAGTCGCCTTAAAACTTTTAACGGGCAATTTTATAAAAATGGTGGAGCTGAGGGTACTCGACCGACTTATGTAAATCGTTAAGTGCAAAAGTGAACGTTAGGGTCTAAATGGATAAAGTCTAGTGTCTTAAGCTACCGTGATTTAATTCCGACTTATGTTGTTGTTCATAGGTTACCGGACCTACTCTAAGCTTAAGTCTATCCCGGAACACTCAGGCAAGTTTTCTACCCGTTATACTGTTGTTGTGATGTAAATATATATATACATTATCTTGATATAAGTGCATGATTGTTATTAGCAAATCTTGAGATATATTGAAGCATGATATATATATAGGCATGCCTGTTTCAGAATCTTGATATCCTGTTATCGATTCAATTGTTTATAAATTGCATATTACCTATGCCAGAGATAAGCAGTACTTGCATATACCCTTAGTATAGGGGACCCGTAGTTGAACATTTTTCTAAACCGGGAGGCGATGTTCCCGAGTATATTATATATATATATATATATACTTTTCAAAACTTTTAATTGAATAATGTTTATTCGATAGTTTTAAATTATAAGTGAATATTAGTTTGAATATTCAATCGAGGACTAATGACTTCGTTTATTTTATTAAATAATATTCTTTATTTTCTTAAAGAATAATGTTTCATTATTCGCCAAGTATTCGAGAAATGTTTGATATCATCAATCATTCTTACCTTAAATATTTTCAGAAAGTTATTTTCAAAATTTTTACTTCATTTGCTTTGATAAAAGTTGCTCGTTATTGGAATATTATTTATAGCATAATATTCAGATATTCTTTGATTATCTTGGAATTGATTTATTCTATCAAATCATCCTTATTCCAAACGCTTTCAAAAATGTTTCCGAGTCTTCATAATGATTTTAAAAGTTAGAGCGGATCCTAAAACTAATTTTCAAATATAAGATCTTCCTTTCGAATGGAATTTAAATACTCGCTCAAAACCTAAGGGATCCGGCTCTATGGTGTATTTTATATTCACAAAGAGGTTGATGATTTGATAAAGAGCTTTTGATTACTTGCCCAACATTCGGGAAGTAAGTCCTTCTAAATGAGTTGGCATATGCTACAGGCCGGGGTACGGTCTATCAAAGTGTAAGTGGTTGGGTGGCAGTCCATCAACGCGTAAGAGGCCGGGTGGCGGTCCAGCACAAGGTCCTAATGCGGCCAAGGTGATGACCGGTGGGGAATTCATCCATCTACTAGTAGAAAATGTTACTATTGGTATCTTTGCCTGACTAACAAGATATCGGGTTTATGCCAAAGTTTTTTTTTCCAAATTCATTGGGTATTACAACTCTGTTTATACTTTTCATAACAGAGGTTTTCAAGGAGTGTATGAGATATATATATACATATAGGTATATATATATATATCGGGAATTAATGAAGTATCTTTTAATTTCATTTCTTTTAAATGATATTACAAAGATTGATTCTATTCAAGTCTTATCTTGTAGTCTCAACTATGTGATGAACTTTTGACACTTATTATACCTTGAACGGTGGTAGTTCAAGTAGTATTCGGAAAAGATATAAGTATATGAGAGTATATTGTGACTTCATCTTTTCAACTTATATCTAGTAAACGATTATCTTATGCATGAAAAAGATTTTCAGAAAAATATTGAGACAAGGTTTAATATATGAGATCACCTTGCAAAGATATTTTTTATACAGTTATAAATTGGAACTTTGTGTATATTATACATGCCAGAGGATTTCAAATATTTTGAAAAGTATATATGTATATATACTGAATATTTTACGACTTCGTCGCGTTAAGATATCAAGCTTGGTTCAATTATACTTGACCAAGACTTTCATGAGTACTCTAAGAATGCTCATATATTGTTAATTATTATACATATTATTTTGGTGGGCTTGTTTCTCACCCTTGCTTTATTCTTTCATCACACAACAATAGCTAGACAAGATGAATAGGATCAAGCTCCCAATTCGCGAGCAGATAAGAAACGTTCTACAGTTTCCTGTAAGCGTTGATGCCACTGTAGCTGAGGTAGGAACTACCAATAGGCTAGGTTTTCAACTATTGATGTACCAGACTTATGTATATTTATGAACTGTAATAATGGCAAAGAAAATGTAAATTTATTCGGAAACCCTTTTGAGGTGTAATGGCTTATAATTGTGGAATAAAATGACTTGTGTTATTATTGGTATTCATCTCCGAGACTATAACTTTTGGTGTGTGTGTGTATATTGTGGGGTCACAGTACGCAGTAGTTGGTTGTTTATTAAGATTAAGTGTTATTAAGGGAAATGGAACTCGTGACAACCCGGATCCCCGACCCCGAATTTGGGGGTATTACAGAAATGGTATCAAAGCTAAGCGTTATAAACCTCAGAGATGATGTGATGTTAAAATAATAAGTTCACTAAGATAATAGAAACTATTTCCTAGTTCATAGTCGGACTACCTAACGTAGTACTGACTGGTTAAAACCCTTACAGAAAACCTTATGAATATCGTGATAGAATTGTAGTTCGTTATCGTATATGGTAGCAGGACTCCGAACCCTGAAGTTCAAGAGCAATAATACGATGATGTTTTACTACATATTGGGGATCAGATTTTGGATCCAATGGAGCACCCTAATGAGGGATCGGATGATGTTCATATTAAGGATGTTATCCCAGAAGGGATTGTTGCTGAGGAGGATCTCGTGAAGGATCCTAACAAGACGGAAGAGATGATTGCTAAGGAATTAATGACCGTAGTCAGGGTGACTATTAGAGATAGGATTGGTCGGTTACTACTGTAGGTTCGTTCAAGTTTGCAAAGAACGCAGCCACATTAATGCGGATTACTCGTAAGACTGAGAAGTTCGAATGGACGGAGAAATGTGAGAACAACTTCCAAGAACTGAAGAAAAGATTGGTGATGGGCCATATATTGGCATTGCCGGATGGAAAAAGAGATTTTGTGATTTGTAGTGACGTTTTGCACAAGGAATTAGGGTGCGTTCTTATACAGTACGACAAGGTAATCGTGTACGCATTAAGATAATTAAGGGAATATGAAATTCGATATCCCACCCATGATCTTCGGCTCACGACAATATTTTTTCCCTAAAGATTGAAGGTACTACTTGTATGGAGAGAAGTGCGAGATTTACACAAACCATAAGAGCTCAAATATATTTTCACGTAGAAAGAGCTTAACATCCCTAGAGGAGGTGGTTAGATCTAATCAAGGATTACGACTATGAGATTCTTTATCATCCAGGGAAAGCCAATATGGTGGCTGACTCCCTTAGTAGAAATGAGAGACTCAAGATGATAATGTCTTCGAGAGAGTTGATAAAAGATTTTGAGAAAATGGAAATAGAAGTAAACGTAACCAGAGCCGGTACCGAAAAGTTGTTTGAGATTGCAATACAGCCCGAATTATTGGAAAAGATCATATTGTGCCAAGAAAAAGTGATGAATGAAGGCAGAGAGCCAATGACTGGAGAAGAGATTAATACCGAGAAAGATGATAAGGGAATAATGAGGTATTCCTATAGAATTTGGGTTCCAAACGTTTAAGAGCTTAAGGACGGGATCTTAGATGAAAGTCATAGTTCGAGGAATAAGATTTAGGGCAAACCCTGAATGTGATAGTCTGGGAGGTCTCCATCAAGAAAGAAGGAATCCATAACATAATGAAGTGGAAAACAAGGACTTTTAACGTACAAGATAACCCTGATTATGGGAGAAGGATGAAACATTTCATACTGAGAAAAATAGATGTCGAGCAAGATAGGGAGAACCAGGATGGTACTCCTCTGGGGAAATTCATGGACCTGCCTAAACAAAAGTTATACTTTTATCCCCAACCATTACCTTGAGGAAACAATTCGGTGGGAAATTCTTTCAGTACCTTTAAGTCGCTAAGCTCTCAGAGTTCCAAGAAACAAGCTGACCTAGTCGAGGCAAGATCCTGGCTAAAGAAAATAGAGGAATCATTTGATATTCTAAATGGTTGACAAAGCACAAAAGATTTTTTTTCCAATTACCTTCCTAAGTGAGAGGCCACTTGCTGGTGGAAGGCTAAGGAAGATACAGAGATAGTGTAGGAGTTTTAAAACTAGACCGGAGGCGTACAAGTATGATAAATCATGAATCTAGGTTATGAAAGTCGTCAAAATTAGTCTGAAGGACATGAATCCAGAATAACCGGATGTTTGAAATCAATGCTTATGTTGTGTTGGTTCATGAAATGTTTTTAATAGAAAAGAAAATAATAGACTGAAAGGGGAAAAAAGTATAAAGGGGTATAAAGGAAATAGAGTTGAGAAGCGATAAGGGAGTTAGGTAGTGAAACCCTAAGAATCCTTAGCAATAAATATAGAGAAATGTGTCATCATCAGCGTGATGGTGACTGATCATGAGATAAAGTAAAGTTTTGAAGGCGTAAACGATACATATAATTAATCCCCTTTAAGTTGGGAGTATTCGAAGACACTTCGAGATAGATTGATGGGCTAATAAGAAAACACGGATAGACTGAGGAGACAGGAAAGCAAGAAATTAGGAAATTGGATGAAGGAAGTGACCTTCAGGAATGTGAAGTGTAAGTAACGCATATGAATTGATACCCAAAAAGGGGGACGCCGGTTATAAAAGATATCCCAACATTGAGATGACTGTTGAGATAAATAAAAGAGGTAAATGAGTAGTTAGAACTAAAAAATTCACGTTGAACATGACCAATATCTTCCAGAACATCCCTGTTATCATTACCAAATCAGGCAAGAAAAGCGGATAACTGTTGTTATCTTTTGGAGGCCATATGGATTGGCCTCATTTTGAATGAGGATGTTATTGTGAAATTAGGCATAGACTATCGAGGTGAGAATGATTGAATAAGATACTCTTATCATGGATATGACTTGATTTATCTATGGAAGGATGCAATTACCTTTTTAAAGGTGGAATTAAGGATGGAACCTCGATAACTTGAGATGAACCATGGGGTAATGCATAAAGGTTGGCATTTCACCCTTAATAGGGACATTATGAGTTTGGGTAGTACGGAATGAAGGATTAAGGCAACAACAACCTTTAAAGATCAGTGGAGAAAGTTTTCAGAACTATATAGACAATGGTTCTAGTATTAGTAAATGTCATCTTGATATGCCATGTACCTAGGGAGTACCGAATAAAGAATTTAAGGATAACCTTAGAGGTTTTACAAGGAGAAAGGTAATATTCAAAGTTCTCAAGAATAGAAATTTTGATAAAGGAAATATGACGTAATTATAATAATGCCAGGTGGGGCACGTGTTGAACCATAAAAAAGTATAGATCGACCCAAATGAAGGTCGAGATTGGTGAAAACAAGAAGGACCCAAGATAAGAGATGTCCTAAGTATGATCGAGAGTCAGTCGTGACAATGTTCATCTCTAAAGACCGAGGCAATAACTTATAAAAAAATGGTGATATTTGTTCTTTTCCTTACCAAAGCTTAAGGAAGAGAATTTTTACACAAGAAGTGATTAGAAATGAGGTAGAAAAATTAGTTAAAGATCGTTCAAAAGACATTGATTGTAAGGAACTATTACTATCAGGAAAGGCCAATGAGGTGGCCGACACTCTAAGTGTAAGAGAGCAATTATAGGCGCTCGTGCCAGAGGAGTACAGTGATAATGGTTAAAGCCGTGAAGGTTGTATTATGGTGTGAAAGATTTACATTCCTTCTGATGATTGTGTGATACTCAACCGTAATAGTAGTTTGTTAAAGATTTAATTCATGTTATCGCCATGAGAGGGCTACCTATCTTAGAAGGTCCTATATTGAGATAATCCAGGACCATGTTACAAAAGGACTAAATGAACTTTTGAGCATCATGTCTCCTACTAAAGATATATGGTTAATAATGTTATTAACCTGCTATCGTTGCTTTGATTATAACTCCTCTTGAATTTTATTTGCTTTATGTCATATATACATCATGTTCAGAAGATGTCCTTCATGGACCACAATTGGTGATTATGTTACCTCCTTAGAAGTTTTCGATGCGGAGGGTATGGAATCCAATTAATTAGCTATTAAGATTCCAAGGAAAACGAATGACTACAGTAGGTCAGCGATGAACTATAGTAATGCATCAACGATTTTTTGAATAATGAGACCATAACAACCGTGAGAGTTATATTATAATGGATGTTAAGATTGAGTACCACTAATTGGGTCGTGTTGACGTATATGTTATCTTTGATAGATAAACTAGGTCGATTATATACCTGTTAAATATTTATTCCTTCTTATCGATAGAGAGTCATATTACTATACGAGGAAGGATGTGGTGAAAGCATAGAATTATAGCTATGATGATGTCTAGAATGAAATCCTAGATTCGATTTTCGATGTCGAGGGAGTTTCAAAGGTGATTGTTTATAAGATCGAGCATGAACATGGGTCCATAGAACGATGGACGGAATAGTAAATATTCAGGCATGTGAAATACGATACTATAATAGTTGACGTTGGCATATGTACATATGTTTCATTCTCCTTTGATAAACCTCTATAGTTCAGAGGTAGATTCCAAGCTAGATATTTTATGGCATTATTTTTTTATATAATGCTCTTAAATTCATTCTTTTCTCTCCTTTTCATTTCGTGTAAACTGAGAAAATAACCCTTCCAGAAGGGGAAGTATTGCTGAATGACTATCTATCTGTGTGATAGAAGCCTAGTAGGATACCACCTATTGTTTAATTGTTTGTCAAGTTCTAAAGGCTGGCCACCTTCTGTACTAACTATGCGATGTAACAAGTGTTCATAATTAAGGGTGTGCATCCGGTTAACCGAAACTAAAACCGAATTTTTTTTCTGTTAACCGAAACCAAAATATGTCAAATATGCTTACCGATAAACCGAACCGATTTTAATTCGGTTATAAACCGAACTGATATAATTTTTTTGGTTAATAACCGAAAACCGATTTCAATAACCGAAATCTATTTAAACTATAAAAAAATGACAAAAGTAGATATAATCCTTTTAGCCAATATTATTAAATAAAATAAAATTATATACAATTTATCAGGAAGGATACGTAGAACAGATGTTATACAAAAAATAAATGGTAGAGTACCTATACATGCATGAAACTAATGATCTCCTATAAACTTACATAATAAGCATTTCAGAATAAAAATTACCTGTTAAAATCTATTTAAACCAATTAATTTTTAATTTATTCTAATATTAACATGAGTTTAAAATACATGAAATACATAACCTGCATATACATTCGGTATTAAAAAGTTTCTATGATGTGATTATAAATATAACATATATTAAATGTATGAATATATATTACTATTTATTATAATAATATATTAATATTTATTATTATATTATTTTGATTATTTTTTCGGTTATTTGGTTAACCACTGTTAATAACCGAATAACCGAATTGTAAAAAATGTGCTACCGAAAACCGAACCGGATTAAATATTTTGGTTAACCGAACTGAAACTATTTCAGTTATTCGGTTCGGTTTTTGGTTAACCGAACCGAATACACACCCCTATTCATGATCATAGTGACCTCTCAATAAAATATTTTACTTCTATACGATGGACCAAGCTTTCGAAGATAGAAGCAGCTAGAAAGGAAGTAGTATTAGTGCAGTGGTATTCTGAATCTAACGCGTTCGTGATACTAAGGTTGACACAATTGTTAAAAGTTTATAGAACGCTAGCGAGTAAAAGTATAGCCAGAATGGTACTATGTACGGGAGATCGTAACAATTACGTACTGGAAAAAAATGGGTATTGAGAAGCGAAAGTTATAGCGCTATAAGATATGTTGAGGGTTTGTGCAATAGACTTGAAAGGAATTTGGAACAATCACTTAGCACGAATCGAGTTTTCTTACGATAATAAATTTATGTTAGTATCGGGATGATGCCTTATGAGGCCCTTTAGGGAAGACAATGCCGATCTCCCTTGTATCAAGATGAAGTTGGAGAGTGCAAGATGATCGGGCAAGCAGTGACCCAAAGAACCAATGACATGATAGATCTAATCAGAGGATAACTGGTAGCAACCCAAGATGGATAGAAGAAGTATGCTGATTTGACCTGAAATGGGAAAGGAGTATGAAGTAGGGGACCTAGTGTTGTTAAAAGTATCCCCTTGGAAGGAATTGATGAGGTTCGGAAAGAAAGGGAAGCTAAGTCCACGATTTATTGGACCCTTGGAGATATTAAGACGTATTGGGAAGTTAGCAAGTAAGCTAGCCCTAACCCCGAACCCGTAGCAAGATCATAATGTGTTATATGTATTATTGTTAAAGAACTGTAATCCAGATGCCAGACAAATAAGGGCATACGAGCGCATAGACATGCAACCAGACTGAACCTATATGGAACAACCAAGAGGGGTTATAGATCGAAAAGGAGCAAGTGCTTCGGAATAAGGTGAGCAACTGCTTCCAAATTAAGGTTCTTCGGAATAAGAACCACAATATGGAAGAATCGACTTGGGAACTAGAAAGCGCAATGCTAAGAAAAGTACCCCCAACTATTTTCCATCTGATTCCGGGATGAAATCCTTTTAAGGAGGGGAGACTGTAATAACCCCAATTTTTTGAAATTTTTGAAACCACACTGTAGAGGAGTACTGTTATGGAAATTCTGAGATCGTATTAATATTCCATAAACTAAATGAGTGTATGTAAAGTTCGTCAGAATTCGAATTCAGACACTTTGATTTTTCCTGAAAATTCACCAGATACCGAAAGAATTGAATGCAAGGTAACATGATTAGAAGGATTTGCATTCAAGTATTTTAAGAGAGGATCATTAAAGGAATATAAAAGATTAGGAAAGGGTTAGGAAAGCCCAAGTAATGAGGTCCCAGATATGATCCCTCAAACGATTAACGAGAACGAGAGATAAGCGAACCGTAAAATAAATAAGCGACCAAGAGACAAGCTTGTACAAGAAGCCCGGATTATGACATCATCAAACCACAAGGTGTGGACAAGTGGATGAAAGATGACATATGCTTGATGATATAAGCATGGTTTAAAAGATATTTATCCAAGGATGATTTATGGCCATGTATTATAACCTTGGTTAATCAAATCAAGGTTAGATTAACTAAACAAATAAAACATCACACCAATTAACCAAGGCAAATCAAAGAAGCATTTCATCACCCTATTTTTCAAAGCTTGCTCTCGGCCAAAACCATACACAACAACTTCAAACTGCTATATCTCCTTCAATTCTCACTCAAATATTATGTTCTATAGCTCGTTGGAAAAGTATTTAGATGGCATAAAACTCTTGTTCACAAGGCTCATCCAAACAAGCATGGTAAGGCCCTCATTTGTACAGTTCTTTCAATCGGACTAATTGTAACTCCAAAAGTTTTAACTCATTTCTTGAACTTCTTTGCAAGTTTGAACATGATAAACATATATCAAAGCTCTCTTAAGGATTACAATCTGTTGTTAATGGTTAAGGGATCTAAGTAAGGTATAAAATTCAAACCTTATCTTTGATTTTATGATTCCATTAAGTTTATTGAAGCATTATTAGTATTAAGGCTTGATATTTGATTATAAGTAGTTTTGGTGGATTTGTATTGGTTTTGAATATTGGGTCTTTGATTGGTTTGATAAATTGGTAAAACTTGGAGTTGGGGACTGAGTTTGTAGTATTATGGTTGAATATTATCTGTTGATGGTTGTGGGTGGATTGATGAGGATTTAGAGTGGTAATTATTTTGGGAATCGCGTAAATATAGCCGTCGTAATGCCCGATTTACCTTAGACAGTTTTTATGCTTAACTTCAGGACCAGTGAACTCACTGTAAGATTCTGATCTTTGCCATGTTTATCTAGATCATGTCGTAAGATTCGTTTTAGTATGTGGTTCGCTTAGATTCAATGTACGGTTTAGGAGAAACGATCGTTTTAAGTAACGGCATCTCGTGAACGAACCTTTACCTCTCACTTTACTTTGAAACCTTGTTTAAGGCCCTTAAAATACTAATTGGAATATGAAACAATTATGTAAGGTGGATTAGGAAGTTGGTAAAGTACTCGCGAAAGAGTCGCCTTAAAACATTCAACGGTTAATTTTATAAAAATGGTGGAGCCGAGGGTGCTCGAGTGACTTATGTAAATCGTTAAGCGCAAAAGTGAACATTAAGGTCTAAGTGGATTGTAACGCCCCCAAATCCGGGGTCAGAGGATTTGGTCGTCACTATAAAACTTCAATCCAAATTAACCTGTTAAATCAATAAATAAATGCCAGCGGAAGATAATTATCATAAATGACCCCAACTAATCCAAGATCTTTTAAGGTTACAGTTCTAGAAACAAGATATCCAAATTCCACAAATAATTTTTTTCACTTTCTTTTAAAACTCTTTGCAACTATTCTCAATCTCAAAACTTAACCCGCTAGCATAACTTCGAAAAGAAGTATACTAGGCCCAACTATAAAATACAATTATAATATAATATAATATAAACAACTTTATACAATAAAACTTACACTAGATCGCAAACCCTGGACCAACCACCTTCCAAGAGCTTTTTCTTTGCTTCCTTAAATTACGGAGTTAAACAGCACGAGCTAATCCTCACTGGAGGTTAAATTTGAAAACAGGCAAGTATGAGCGAAAGAAATTCTCAGCAAGTTCATTATAATATATATATGGTTGTTTTGATATAAAACCGACATCTGCATTAGAGCAGCACATTTTAAATCATAATTGCCGAATCATAAAATTTTAGTTGAAGAACCCTAGAATTGATTCCTTAATTATATTAAAAACAATTTTGATATTTTTGAGCGAAATGCTTCAGCCATACTTTGAATCTTGACGAGAATCAAACTCGTAAAACAGTGTTTACGGAAATATCATAAACAACAATAACATGAAACAATGATTATAGAGTGGATCATAAACTCATTCAAAACTGAACTCTTCAAATTAATACTTACTTTGCTGTTATATCAAATTAGATATCAATACGAACTTTGATGCTCACAACACCCATACTGAAGTCAACATCAACCATCTATACTAATACCACCTTTGATATTTAACAACAACGTAAGCATCAGTATAAATCAGAATCTGAATCAAAACTGCATTTCACCATTATTCCAAAACAGAAACAGTTGATAAATCATTTATTCTATGATTATCAAAACAATAAAGAATTTTAGATATCTATTTAGATTGGAACCAATTATGCACTATGCTGTTCCTGATGATCAGTCACGAAACAGCACCGGTATCCCGCAACCATACCGTAAATATAGGTACTACCCGTATTCCGCAGTTATACGGTACCTATAGGGCGCCAGAAAAGGCATAACTAGCCTTGAAAGATATTACACTTCCGTATAATAACTCACGCTGGACCGGTGCCTCGGCCTCTTACACAACCAGTAACCTTCCAATCTTAAAATATTTTATTGAAAAAGGGGTCATAATAATCGATACCCGAAATAATTTTATTCCCCCAATTCTTGGGTAGGAATATTCGCAACCAAATCACTTTTCTCAAAATCCAAAACATTTATAAATCCGATAATTGTATAAGTAAAAACACTTGCCTATTCTGAATATAGAATAGCAGATGAGCATTTGCACAAACAGAATATTTAATTCAGCGATATGTAAAACATTTATCTATTCCGAACTGAGAATAGGGAAAGAAATACTTGCATGATAAGATTCAAAATAAATATCACTTGAGCAATAAGTGATGATAGGGATACTTGTCTTTGGGATTTAGCAGTTAGTCACACTCGCAAAACCGCATCTATTCTGACATTCTACCTCAAATATCACCGTCTTGCTTTTCAACATTTTACTGATATGCTGCTCCTGCGATTGCTAGAAGCCAGATATCCAATGCCATTCCATCTTATTCTTTATCCAATACCCTGTCCTGATCACTCGAACGATCCATATCTATAATTAGAAAATAATCTTTTAATTGTCTAATCGATAATCACTCGACGAATTGCGCGTCAAAAGCCTATTGTCTACCCATACGATAACACACACATAAATATAACAGACAAACACAGGACCCTTAATCCACATACACACATAATTCACATAGCACATAAGCACATAACTCATATATCACATAATTCGTATCACATACGCCTCAGTTCGTCAAAACATTTAACTTGGCACTTTTAGAATCGAAATCGGGTCAAAAATATGGTTTATTGATCAATAATCGACTCAGAATGATTCGTAAAACAAAAGACCTTTCGAAACAAAAGAATTTGGGTCTCGAAAATATTTTTATTGAAAGCGGAATATTTTTCTGAGTCTATACGCGTTCGTTTCGTATTAAACGGATGAACGGTTGATTTATTATGAATTTTTGAACATTTTTCGGAATTAAAACGGGTCTCCGAATCATTTTATAACTAAATAATAGTGCTCGAACACCCGAAAATAATTTTATAAGAATTATCGAGCCTGGAAAATAATTTAAAATAATATTTTTTTGGAAATCGGACAGCACCTCTTCTATTTCTCGGACTGCCAGTCGATATCATATCGACACAACCAACAACAATCAACACAATAATTTATATTTACGCGTATAAACACTCCAAAAATGAATAACACGGCCACCTGAACCAAAACTCGGACCAAAAGTGACTTCTCCAACAATTTCTAAAAATTATGAAATAAATATATAAACACTAACATGATATAATATACACAAGTACGAAGGCGGAATTTCAGAATCGTTACCCAAAATAAATTCTGATCACCCCGAAGAGAAAATCTGATGTCCGGAAAATATCTCCAGATAATCCGAAATTAATAGCGATAGATATATACACGCTGAGATGCCATGTGGAGTAATCACCACCGTCATACTCCTTTTTAATGTCCCGAAAATAAATTAAAACGGAAATATAACGGAAATATGCCCCGCAAATTTTCTTCTCAAAACCTTACAATATAAATAAAAATATATAACAGAGAGGAGAGACAGAGAGGAGGGGGAGAGGAGGCGGTGGATAATAGAAATTGGGGGGGGGGGGTGTGCGCCTAACAGGATAAGTGGAGGGGTGCGGGTAGTTTTAGGTTTTTTTTTCTTTTTTTTTTTAACAGAGCACATCAACATATTCTCATTTATACCTGAAAATTTTGTTTTGCCCCGCATTTCTCAACTTATCGAATAAACGCGCCGGTAAATAAAACCAGAAAAATTATCAAACAAATTCTAAAATTCTCAGAATAATTAGAAAACTAGTAAAATAAATTTTTCATAATTTTTAAAGTATTTTTGACTTGGGTGCTATACCCGCATCTTACAATTTAACGAACCGAGCTGCACTTGAAACAAATTCAGAAAATCACGAAAATAGTCTTAAAATGTTACAAATATCCCGAAGTTTATAAAAACATAAATTTTGAAATTTTAAAATAATTTTTGAAACACAATTTATACTCGATTTTATCAATTAAACGATTCAACGTGCGGGTAAAATTAATCCTAAAAATTTCCAAAATAATTTTAAAATTCTCAGAATATTCCAAACTTAAATAAATATAAGTTTCATAATTTTTGAAGAATTTTGGAATTAAATACGGATTTTACAAATAAATGCAATCAGAAAATCATACAGGGCTAAATCATTGATGAAATATTGATTTCTAAATTTTATAAAATCCCAAAAATAATTATTGTAATTATAAAGTCATAAAAATAATTTTAAAGATAATTTAAATATTAATAAAATTAAATTTTTCAATAAAATCACTTTTAAAGACAAAAACAAAATGATACGACTCAGTAATTAATAATACAAATAATCCTCAATCAAAACTGAGTCCCACACGATTAATATTATATATAACACATAGCAGACAGAATATCCATCCAATCCCTAATATTACTAAATGAACTCAATTTACCGATATCAATAAAATGATCGGTTTTCAAATAAACTTTTGAAAATAATACATTTAAGGAAATATTTTCAGATATTAACAAGGATCGATATAACACTCAACAATTAGCACATTACCATTTAATAACACAAACTCGTCAAATAGGAATAAAATATCCCCAATTTTATTCCTTCTAAATCAGAAAATCACATAAACATATTCAAATAATAATAATAATAATAATAATAATTCTGAAAAATATGGGATATCACAATCTATCCCCCTTATAAGGATTTCGTCCTCGGAATCAGCAGAAGAGAACACTAGGGGTTTTCTTTTCAACTTTCCAATCTTGCATACGTAAATTTTCTCAAAATTTTAAATAACACTGAAATTCCTTATACCACCCAGTTATCACGTGAGCTTCACTCCGCACTATTGTTCCAATCATACCATTTGACCAATTCTTCAATAAAATCATTTTTTACCGATTACGAGAAAGAAGAATAGAGAGAAAGGAAAAGAAAAAGAAAAAGAAAGAGAGAGATAGAAATAAATAGAGAGAGAAATAAAGAAACAAATTGACTTCGTTGTACGCCGTTGATATTTTAATCGCATCGCAATCCACTGTTGATATTGATAATTTCATCCAAAAATCCTACTTTCCATTGACCAGGATAACTCAACTCAACTTGATTGGCAAACCTTCGAATATTTGAGTTAATAAAATTATGGAATTTCAAAAAGAAAAGAATTTGATACCATAACTGGTGTCCCACCATTGTGGGTACCAAAGTCTAAATTTATGAGAAAGTGTTGTTGAAATGAAAGAATAACTAAGAGATCAATATGATCAAATGAACTTGGTATTGCGTGTCCAAATTAAGACACTACTAAAGGTTGTTAACCTTCTTGTAGTCACAACACACATAAGTGATGGCGTCCCATCCAACTCCTATCACACAGACAGGTATACCTTGTGTCCCCTATAGTTAAGGTTGTTCATCTCAGTCAAAATAAAAGAATATCAAATGAATTCAAAATCAAATGAATAAAACTGAAAAGAGTTCAAAGATGATATTTCTGAAGGAAATGAAATCCAGAGAACAAAAATTCTGACACCAAATGAGCAAGTGGTGTCACATTACCAAGAAACTATCCACCAAATAAGAAAAGTGGAAGTTAAATTATCATAACTTGGCAGAGCTATCAAAACCTGAAAAATAGGCTTCATGACAACCTCTGGCACATTTAAAACACAATTATGATTGAAAATGAGTGTTAGGGGATATATCCTCTAACAATTACTTCTTTTTCAGAGATGTCAAAAGGAATTATAGAAAGAGAAGGTATTGCCAAAGTCTTAATACTTATCTTTTATTTGAACCCTTTTATTGACTCGTCATCCAATTCTAGACACTTCTTCATGTTCCAAGGATATCGATAATCTTCATCGGCGTCGAACCGTAGTAGTCTCGAAAGATTCCACCATAGAAGTTTGCAATTTCCAGGAGTTCCATCCAGCTCAACACAACCATCTCAAACGAATGCGCCTATCTTAACTTACTCGTTGGAACTATATCCGATAGTCCAACTGGAACTCGATATGAGCTCAATCGTCCTCACATAGCTATACACACTCCTACAGACTCTCGTTTCTAGTTTACTATAACCTGGCTCTGATACCAACCTGTAACGCCCCCAAATCCGGGGTCAGAGGATTTGGTCGTCACTATAAAACTTTAATCCAAATTAACCTGTTAAATCAATAAATAAATGCTAGCGGAAGATAATTATCATAAATGACCCCAACTAATCCAAGATCTTTTAAGGTTACAGTTCTAGAAACAAAATATCCAAATTCCATAAATAATTTTTTCACTTTCTTTTAAAACTCTTTGCAACTATTCTCAGTCTCAAAACTTAACCCGCTAGCATAACTTCGAAAAGAAGTATACTAGGCCCAACTATAAAATACACAATTATAATATAATATAATATAAACAACTTTATATAATAAAACTTACACTAGATCGCAAACCCTGGACCAACCACCTTCCAAGAGCTTTTTCTTTGCTTCCTTAAATTACGGAGTTAAACAGCACGAGCTAATCCTCACTGGAGGTTAAATTTGAAAACAGGCAAGTATGAGCGAAAGAAATTCTCAGCAAGTTCATTATAATATATATATGGTTGTTTTGATATAAAACCGACATCTACATTAGAGCAACACATTTTAAATCATAATTTCCGAATCATAAAATTTTAGTTGAAGAACCCTAGAATTGATTCCTTTAATTATATTAATAACAATTTTGATATTTTTGAGCGAAATGCTTCAGCCATACTTTGAATCTTGACGAGAATCAAACTCGTAAAACAGTGTTTACGGAAATATCGTAAACAACAATAATATGAAACAATGATTATAGAGTGGATCATAAACTCATTCAAAACCGAACTCTTCAAATTAATACTTACTTTGCTGTTATATCAAATTAGATATCAATACGAACTTTGATGCTCACAACACCCATACTGAAGTCAACATCAACCATCTATACTAATACCACCTTTGATATTTAACAACAACGTAAGCATCAGTATAAATCAGAATCTGAATCAAAACTGCATTTCACCATTATTCCAAAACGGAAACAGTTGATAAATCATTTATGCTATGATTATCAAAACAATAAAGAATTTTAGATATCTATTTAGATTGGAACCAATTATGCACTATGCTGTTCCTGATGATCAGTCACGAAACAGCACCGGTATCCCGCAGACATACCGTAAATATAGGTACTACCCGTATTCCGCAGCCATACGGTACCTATAGGGCACATAAAAAAGGCATAACTAGCCTTGAAAGATATTACACTTCCGTATAATAGCTCACGCTGGATCGGTGCCTCGGCCTCTTACGCAACCAGTAACCATCCAATCTTAAAATATTTTATTGAAAAAGGGGTCATAATAATCGACACCCGAAATAATTTTATTCCCCCAATTCTTGGGTAGGAATATTCGCAACCAAATCACTTTTCTCAAAATCCGAAACATTTATAAATCCGATAATGGGATAAGTAAAAATACTTGCCTATTCTCAATATAGAATAACAGATGAGCATTTGCACAAACAGAATTATTTAATTCAGCGATATGTAAAACATTTATCTATTCTGAACTGAGAATAGGGAAAGAAATACTTGCATGATAAGATTCAAAATAAATATCACTTGAGCAATAAGTGATGATAGGGATACTTGCCTTTGGGATTTAGCAGTTAGTCACACTCGCAAAACCGCATATATTCTGATATTCTACCTCAAATATCACCGTCTTGCTTTTCAACATTTTACTGATATGCTGCTCCTGCGATTGCTAGAAGCCAGATATCCAATGCCATTCCATCTTATTCTTTATCCAATACCCTGTCCCGATCACTCGAACGATCCATATCTATAATTAGAAAATAATCTTTTAATTGTCTAATCGATAATCACTCGACGAATTGCGCGTCAAAAGCCTATTGTCTACCCATACGATAGTCCACACATAAATATAACAGACAAACACAGGACCCTTAATCCACATACACACATAATTCACATAGCACATAATCACATAACTCATATATCACATAATTCTATCACATACGCCTCGGTTTATCAAAACATTTGACTTGGCACTTTTAGAATCGAAATCGGGTCAAAAATATGGTTTATTGATCAATAATCGACTCAGAATGATTCGTAAAACAAACGACCTTTCGAAACAAAAGAACTTGGGTCTTGAAAGTATTTTTATTGAAAGTGGAATATTTTTCTGAGTCTATACGCGTTCGTTTCGTATTAAACGGACGAACGATTGATTTATTATAAATTTTTGAACATTTTTCGAAATTAAAACGGGTCTCCGAATCATTTTATAACTAAATAATAGTGCTCGAACACCCAAAAATAATTTTATAAGAATTATCGAGCCTGGAAAATAATTTAAAATAATATTTTTTTGGAAATCATACAGCACCTCTTCTATTTCTCGGACTGCCAGTCGATATCATATCGACACAACCAACAACAATCAACACAATAATTTATATTTACGCGTATAAACACTTCAGAAATGAATAACACGGCCACCTGAACCAAAACTCGGACCAAAAGTGACTTCTCCAATAATTTCTAAAAATTATGAAATAAATATATAAACACTAACATGCTATAATATATACAAGTACGAAGGCGGAATTTCGGAATCGTTACCCAAAATAAATTCTGATCACCCCGAAGAGAAAATCTGATGTCCGGAAAATATCTCCAGAAAAATCTGAAATTAATAGCGATAGATATATACACGCTGAGATGCCATGTGGAGTAATCACCACCGTCATACTCCTTTTTAATGTCTCGAAAATAAATTAAAATGGAAACATGCCCCGCAAATTTTCTTCTCAAAACCTTACAATATATTTAAATATGCGTATGTATCGAAGCGCTGATCGTTTATATATATACCAATTGAAATTTGGAAAAACGGTTTGTAAGATATGAAGTTTTGAAAATTAAAAATAAATAAAAATATATAACAGAGAGGAGAGACAAAGAGGAGGGGGAGAGGAGGCGGTGGATAATAGAAATTGGGGTTGGGGGTGGGGGGGGGGGGGGGTTGCGCGCGTAACAGGATAAGTGGAGGGGTGCGGGTAGTTTTAGGTTTTTTTTTCTTTTTTTTAACAGAGCACATCAACATATTCTCATTTATACCTGAAAATTTTGTTTTTTCATAATTTTTAAAGTATTTTTGACTTGGGCGCTATACCCGCATCTTACAATTTAACGAACCGAGCTGCACTTGAAACAAATTCAGAAAATCACAAAAATAGTCTTAAAATGTTACAAATATCCCGAAGTTTATAAAAACATAAATTTTGAAATTTTAAAATAATTTTTGAAATGCAATTTATACACGCTTTTATCAATTAAATGATTCAACGTGCGGGTAAAATTAATCCTAAAAATTTCCAAAATAATTTTAAAATTCTCAGAATATTCCAAACTTAAATAAATTTAAGTTTCATAATTTTTGAAGAATTTTGGAATTAAATACAGATTTTACAAATAAATGCAATCAGAAAATCATACAGGGCTAAATAATTGATGAAATATTGATTTCTAAATTTTATAAAATCCCAAAAATAATTATTGTAATTATAAAGTCATAAAAATAATTTTAAAGATAATTTAAATATTTATAAAATTAAATTTTTCAATAAAATCACTTTTAAAGACAAAAACAAAATGATACGACTCAGTAATTAATAATACAAATAATCCTCAATCAAAACCGAGTCCCGCACGATTAATATTACATATAACACATAGCAGACAGAATATCCATCCAATCCCTAATATTACTAAATGAACTCAATTTACCGATATCAATAAAATAAACTTTTCAAATAAACTTTTGAAAATAATACATTTAAGGAAATATTTTCAGATATTAACAAGGATCGATATAACACTCAACAATTAGCACATTACCATTTAATAACACAAACTCGTCAAATAGGAATAAAATATCCCCAATTTTATTCCTTCTAAATCAGAAAATCACATAAACATATTCAAATAATAATAATAATAATAATTCTGAAAAATATGGGATATCACATGGATAAAGTTTAGTTTCTTAAGCGACAGTGGCTTAATTTCGGCTTATGTTGTTCATAGGTTACCGGATCCACTCTAAGCTTAAGTCTATCCCAGAACACACAGACAAGTTTTCTACCTGTTATACTGTTGTTGTGATGTAAATATATATGCATTATCTTGAGATAGGTGCATGGTTGTTATTAGAAAATATTGTGATATATTGAAGCATGATATATATATATATATGCACGAATGTTTCAGAATCTTGATATCCTGTTATCGATTGAATTATTTATAAACCGCATATTACACACATATATATATATGCATGCATGTTTCAGAATCTTGATATCCTGTTATCGATTCAATTGTTTATAAACTGCATATTACCTATGCTAGACGTAAGCAGTACTTGCGTATACCCTTAGTATAGGGGACCCAAAGTTGAACATTTTTCTAAACCGGGAGGTGATGTTCCCGAGTATATTATATATATATATAGTTTTCAAAACTATTAATCGAATAATGTTTATTCGATAGTTTTAAATTATAATTGAATATTAGTTTGAATATTCATTCGAGGACTTATGACACCGTTTATTTTATTAAATAATATTCTTTATTTTCTTAAAGAATAATGTTTCATTATTCGCCAAGTATTCGAGAAATGATTCATATTGTCAATTATTCTTACCTCAAATATTTTCAAAAAGTTATTTTCAAAACTTTTACTTTATTTTCTTTGATAAAAGCTATTCATTATTGGAATATTATTTATAGCATAATATTCAGATATTCTTTGATTATCTTGGAATTGATTTATTCTATCAAATCATCCTTATTTCAAACGCTTTCAAAAATATTTTCGAGTCTTCAAAATGATTTTAAAAGTTAGAGCGGATCCCAAAACTCATTTTCAGATTTAAGATCTTCCTTTCGAAGGGGATTTAAATACACGCTCAAAACCTAAGGGATCTGGCTCTGTGGTGTATTTTATATTCGCAACGAGGTTCCTGATTTGATAAAGAGCTTTTGATTACTTGCCCAACATTCGGGAAGTAATTTTTTTTAAATGAGTCGGCATAAGTGACAGGCCGGGGTACGGTCTATCAAAGTGTAAGTGGTTGGGTGGCAGTCCATCAACGCATAAGAGGTCGGGTGGCGATCCAGCACAAGATCCTAATGCAGCCAGGGTGATGACCGGTCGGGGATCATCCATCTACTCGTAGAAAAGGTTACTTAATTGGTTTGCCTAATCAGCAATTTATTAGGTTTATGCCAAAGTTTTCTTCTTTCCAAATTCATTGGGTATTACAACTCTGATTATACTTTTCATAATAGAGGTTTTCAAGGAGTGTAAGAGATATATATAGGTATATATATCCGGAATTAATGAAGTATCTCGTAACTTCATTTTTTTTAAATGATATTTCAAAGATTGATTTCTATTCGAGTCTTATCTTATAGTCTCATCTATGTGATGGACTTTTCACACTTATTATACCTTGAACGGTGGTAGTTCAAGTAGTATTTGGAAAAGATAAAAGTATATGGGATTATCTTGTGACTTCATCTTTTCAACTTATATCTAGTAAAGGATTATCTTATGCATGATAAAGATTTTCAGAAAAACATTGAGACAAGGTTTGATATATGAGATCACCTTGCAACAATATTTTTTATACAGTTATAAATTGGAACTCTGTGTATATTATACATGTCATAGGATTTTAAAGATTTTGAAAAGTATTTATGTTTATATATATACTGAATATTTTACAACTTCGTCGCGTTAAGATATCAAACTTGGTTCAATTCTGCTTGACCAATACTTTCATGAGTACTATAAGAATGCTCATATATTGTTAATTATTATACATGCTATTTTGGTGGTCTTATTGCTCACCCTTTCTTTATTCTTTCATCACACAACAACAGCTAGACAAGATGAACATGACCAAGCTCCCAATTCGCGAGCGGATAGGAAATGTTTCGTAGTTTCCTGTAGGCGTTGATGCCACTGTAGCTGAGGTAGGAACTACTAATAGGCTAGGTATTCAACTGTTGATGTACCAGACTTATGCATTTTTATGAACTATAATAATGGCAAAGAAAATGTAAATTTATCCAGAAACCCTTTTGAGGTGTAATGGCTTATAATTGAGGAATAAAATGACTTGTGTTATTTTTGGTGTTCATCTCTGAGACTATAACTTATGATTTGTGTGTATATTGTGGGGTCACAGTACGCAGTATTTGATTGTTTATTAAGATTAACTGTTATTAAGGAAAATGGAACTCATGAAAACCCGGATCCCCGACCCCGGATTTGGGGGTGTTACATGAGTTCAAGCAATCATGTGGATAACGATAGAGCATAGTCTCAGGAGCAGGATGCGTGGTGATTAAACAATCTTTGGATCTCCATTATTCAACCAATTTGTAAAGCTTCTTAAGGTAAACAATCTGATCCATGAATTAAATATCTAGTTTTTGCATAAATCCTGCGGTGGGTTTCGAAAATTCTGATTTTTCATATTTTTAATTACTATTTTCGTTGCGTTTATGTTCTCGAAACCCTTCAGGTACATGAAAGTAACCTGATCATATCATCTCCAATTCAAATGGATGTTCTCATAATTGGTGAACAACAACTGTCATAACCACAGTATTAACTGTGAGTTCAATTGTGACTTCAGATTCACAGGGTATAAATATTGTTATTACTTTATCAGCATTTATTCTAAATACTGATTTGGTATTTTCAGCATTTATTATGCATGTTTTAAATCATGTTGGTATGATTATTTCTAGACCTTATTCAAGGAATACATCTAGTTGTATGACCACAAAACACCCTTCTTTAGCCACCTCTTATTTCTGTAGGACAATTTGTCTAAACTTTTCTGTGAGTTGTCGGAAAAGATTTAGAGAAAAACATAATTAAAAAGAGACAGGATCATTCCTGGAAAAAGGAGAGGTAGATGAGAGATAGGATTTAGTAATCCTTGTGAGGAAACTTTGACTATTAAAAGTCATGAGATGTGTGGTGTGAGGAGTAGTGAGATTACTTTAAAAGAATAGAGAGATTAAGTGCTACTTGTTATACTTTTACAGGTGCAGAGAGTACTAAAGAAACAGATGTTGAACCATAGTTTGTTGGTCCTCAAATAAACTCTGATGTGCCAAATGTTGTTAATCTCCCTGCAGGTCTAAGTACTGATACTTTTTTGTAGTCCATTCACTGTACTATTCCACCACATGAAACAATCCATATTTTTGCTGAAAAGTAGTCCATTCACTCTACTAT
Source organism: Apium graveolens (assembly GCF_009905375.1). Lineage (NCBI taxonomy): Eukaryota > Viridiplantae > Streptophyta > Magnoliopsida > Apiales > Apiaceae > Apium > Apium graveolens. The sequence continues at coordinate 56,862,724 of NC_133657.1, forward strand.
TCCACCACCTGAAGTAATCCCTATTGTTTATGAAGATGTAGTAGCACAATAATCCATTCATAAAGTTTCATCCATATCAGGGTCCCCACAGCAATCTACAGGAACTGAGGTTCTGGAAGTAAATTTAGAAGCTTCAGTTCATTTATTTATAATACTTGAAGATGTGGAGATTACTGTTGCTGGTATTGAAGCTTCTGAAGTTGTTGGATCACATACTGCACTAATTTTCAATTCAATCTTAAATGCTGAGGCTGATGATGAAGTTCAGCATATAGTGCAAAATCCAGTTGCAAAGGGAGAATCTAATGATGGTGAAGAAGCTAATATTTCTAATATTCTAAAAGATCCCGAAGATGATATTTTCTTCCCTGAAGATATGCCTATACATGTAAGGCAACATAAACTGAAAGAGTTAGATGCCAAGAAAATGCAGGATTATTTTGATGCTATCTGGAATGCTAAACGGAAAGATGATACATATCCTATTTCCAGAATAAATGATGTTGAGCATCTGGAAACATCTAAAAGCATCAACTCTGGTTGTCAAATCCTTACATACAGCTCAAGAAGCAACTACTTGTTAAATCAATTACATCAAAAAATCATTGATTGCTTCAAGGCTGACTACTCATCAGGAAATTCAGAAACAAATTGCACCAATAGTTGCCAGACAAAATGCAATTGAATCCATTCAAGCTAGATTGCAAGCTAAACAAGTTCAAGTGTATGATAAACTTATAGAGGTACATATTTCAATAAAGCTGATTCTTTCTCTACTACTTGGTGATGATGATGTCAAAAAGGGGGATACAATTATTAAATCTAAATGCAAGCAGCTGACATTGACAAATACTGATGATGAAAATCTTGATGGAGGTAATAAGGGGGGACAGAAGGATAGTGAAAGGAGAAGAGGTGAAGAGCTAGTTGGAATTAGTGGTTCATAAAAATAAATCACTATATCTCAATCTAGACAAGGTGGAGAAAGTAAGAGAAGTGAAAGAAGAGTTAGAGAATTGACTGTGACTACAACAAATCATTAAACTTTACAAGGCACAACTGCTGATGAAGACCAAGGTATTCTGGAGATAGAAGCTGGTGCAGAAGCATGTCAATATCTTCAAATTTCTGAAAGTAAAAGGAAGAAAGACAACTCTATTTTACAAGGATCCAAAGATTTAAGCATTTGACTCTGAGGTGTAGAAGAATCTTTGAAAGAGAAAATCTTGGAGTTGATCTAGAACAGCTAAGGCAAATGGCAGAAGACTTCAAGAATTCAATGAAGAAAGAAAATGTTAATATTGCTGTTATCTCTCAAGAACTTTATGAAGATGATCCTTCTAACAGACCAATCAAAGGTGTAGTTATAAAGGAGGTAAGTTAGGCAGAGGATAAAAGATCTCTCATATCTCAAGCTATCTTAACTGTTGACAGGAAGCATAAAGTGAAAGAGAAGATAAGAAAGAAGTCAAAGTTTTCAAAGCCTAAAGCCAAAGTTGTTGCAAAGAAGAAATCAGTATCTAAAGCAAATAAATCACAAATATTGATAGATCCAATCTATGTAGTTGCTAAATCTTTTGATACTGATGAAATTGCTGAAGAAGAAGAAGTCAGTCAAGCTCACCAAAGAAGGAAGATTTATGGAGCTGACTGGGATGAAAAATTGAAATTAACCTCTAACATTGCTCAAGTTAAAGAAGAAGCTGTTATTCAACCAATCACAACCTCTAATTCTACTCATGTTGTTGATTTCTTAAACCCAATTCAAGCAGATTTATCAAATCTTACTTCTGAAGACAGTCTCTGATAAGCCAGAACTTACTTTTGAGGAAAATAAGAAGCTACTATGGGGAAGCAAGAAACCAGCACCTAGAAGAGATTTTTATGAAACATTAAAGAAGATTTACAGTGGAAGTTCTCAATCTAGAATACCTGGGATCACCGGTGGTCTTGGAAGATTTAATGCTGATAATCCATTTGTAGGAGATGCTTTGACTTTAAGAAAGCATTCTAACTTGACAAAAATTGGAGACAATGTAATGCTCGAAGACTTACAGAAGATCATATTAGTACAAATTGTTATTGATCATGTTAAAGAGAAAATAATTTATTTTTTGGAGTCTGGGAAAAGCTTAAGGTTGAATCAAGAACAGTTAAGAGACAAACTATGGCAGGAATTGGAACTTATTGCTACAATTCTCAAGGTAACTAATTTTGTAACTGCCAAATGGTCTGCATTCATAAAGAACCTTATAAAGTTAAAGCAGAAGGGAATGCCTTATAAATCTAACCACTTTCCAAAGTACATTAATCAAACTAGATATGCTGTTGATATTCCTGTTGGAGGAGCCAAGATAGAAATGATTCTAGGGACTAAAGTCTTAACCTTTAATCCTGATGGAAAGAAAATTAGGTTTCTGGAACTGGATGATACATCTCTTGGAAATTCAAACTTACATAATCTCAGGGCTGCCATCTATCAGAATGATGAATTAACAGATGAACTGAAGGAACATAAATAGAGGATGCAATGCTATTTGGATGTAATGGAAGAAAATCTGCTGAGGAAATTTCTTGAAGATTTTCCAGACTGTGTTAGAATTCAGAATGAAGAGTAAAGTCTGATATTCACTGAAGTAAGAAAGAATATGCTTACTTGATTTCTGTATTTAGATAGTTTTGACATCATCAATAGGACTTGTACATATTTCCATAATGCACAAGTTGAGGGAGTTTGTTAGATATAATTGATGAAATCTGGACAGAAACAATAAGAAGTTCTTATTAGTACTTATATCAGCATTTACTGAAAAGTGACATCATCAGTACTTATATCAGTACTTGATGATCAACAAATGATGTCATCAGGATTTGTCACTTCAGTAGATATTCACGGAGGAAAAGGAAAGCAGGAATTCAAGGCGGTGAAGGACTTTATCTTAGAAGCAATCATACATGGATAGGTTTCCTTATTGTAATAGAATAGGATTCCTTATTTGATTGTGTAGCTGTGCTCTATATAAAGCACATATTAGGTTCATGCTATATGCATTGCAAATATTGTTATATCATTCGCATAACCTATCAGCTCTCAAGGATATTTGTTCATCCTTTTGAGAGAGTACGTTTGTAATTAGTTTTTATCTGTTAATATAGAAACTGTTGATTCTGTTGAAGCTTTGTCGAATTGATTGCATAAACTGTGTTCACCCCCCCCCCTTTACAGTTGATTACGGATCTAACATGCCTTTCAAACTGATTAAGTTATTCTTGCATAACAATAACCCAATATAGATCTTCAAGTGCCTCATCCACTTTATTAGGTTCCATTTCTGAGAGAAACCCTGAAAAGTGACATTCATTCTGTGTGGCATGTCTAGTTCTCACTCATGTGTCAGGATCACTAATGATTAGCTCAAAAGGATGGTCTTTGTTCCATACTCTTTGTCTAGGACGGTAAGATCTTGATGTTTACCCTTGTTCAACATGATATTGAGTGTGAACTATAGATCCACTTCTTGCTCCCCTTGAGTTGTTGTCTTGACATTCATTCTGTGTGGCATGTCTAGTTCTCACTCATGTGTCAGGATCACTAATGATTAGCTATAATAAATTCGACAGTATAACAATATGTTTATGAGCTTAATAAATGGAGCCTTCGATGGAGCTTCGTAAAGATACAATTGTTTGATGAGGAAGATAACTAAATGAAATAAATTCATTCTTCCTTTTTTGTAGACTTTCAAATGAATTGGACAAGTGGCACATTTTTTTCCATAAATATAATTCATTTGTTTCTGATTAAATGAATATTTCCAACTTTTTACTGGCGACAAGAGGAGAATCATAATTCCTTATTTTTCTTCTTACTTGCGACCATAAGGCAACCTTTTACTGGTGAGTACAAGGTGAGCTTCCCTTAGAAAAATAATTCGGTTACTTGCGACTATAAGATAAGTAATTGCCTTAGAAGTTTTCTTTCTTAGTGGCGACCACAGGGAAATCTTTTCCCCTTAAATTATTTCTTTAACTTGCGAGTACTTAGAGAAGTACTTGCCTTAGATTAACAATCTTAGTCACGACCTCTAGTGTAGCTTTGTATTCCCTGACTTGCAAGCACTGAGGATACTCCCTTACTTGATACCACTAGGAAGAGTTTTGACTTAGGCACATTTTCAACCTCTTGACCCCTGTAAATTGTATCAACAATAAATCTTCTGCATGATCAAATTAGTTCCTTTATGATGTGTTAATGCTTGGTGCACTAGTCTGGTTCACAAACAACTAACACTAAATTGATTTAATTCAATTTTTTTCATTTTAGAGCTAATACAACTTGGATATTAATTGCTTCATTCACTAAACCCCTGATCCTCAATACTTCAAATCAATATATTTCCCTGACACTGAAAGTCCTTTGATATTTTATTCTTCATGGAGGCTTGAACATATAAATGAACTTCTTTCCATGACCTGGTTATGGACTTAAGACATTAATGACTTCTTTTGATTCTTTATATTTATCCAGTCTTCATCTTCAGGGTCCCAATACTTCATAGTTAATATTATTTATCTCTTTATATTTCATGTTGAGTTATATTTCCTCGGTTACTTATTACGTTACATTATACTTTACAACTCATCACATGATAGAGCTTGATAGATGTGGTAGGGAATTGTAAGTACTCGGATGATAGTAAGAGGGTTGATTCTATTCATGCTTGAATATGCAGTTCTAATTATTATATTGATTTCCACAATGGCAGGAACAGACACAAAGGTAGACGCATGCTCTCTGTTAAGATTCACCAACGAATCAAGATTGAAACCAAGAGGCTGTCAAACTATTTCCTCTTCAAACTGAGTTTCAGACTTAGGTTCTGGGCTAGATACCATAGGTAATGGGTGTTGCGCTTGCTGAGTAGGCCTAACTTCATATTAGTATGATATTGTCCATTTTGGGCCCAAGCCTGCACGAGTTTATTTTTGGGTCACTCCCAAAAGGCCTCATACTAATGGACTTATCTGGTTGCTTAAATTCTAGTAATCTCCTCCTCCCACAAATAATGTAGGAAAAGTCCTAACAATCTCCCCATTCATATATCGGTCTCGACACCTGCCGAATTAGCACTCTGATTATCTGACCTACTCCCACTTGACCCATACTGGAAATCGATTTGGCTATCTGCCTCCCCCTAGGCCCATACTGGAAGGTCCACCTACCTTTTTTTGAGCCCATACAAGATTAGCACATCTTTCATGCCCCAAAATATGGGATCAGAGAATTTGGTCATTCCGATGAAACCTCAATATAAAACTTCCCGTTTAACAATAAATAAATGCCAGTAACTGCCCAGTAAACAAAATATATAAATTTTGACCCCAAACTAATCCAGGATCTTTTTAGGTTACAATTCGAGAAAGAAGAATTCCAATTTCCACAAATAAATATTTTTTCACTCTTTTCAGAACTCCAATCTCAAAACTCAAAACTAAACCCAATAGTATAACTCCAAAAAAAATTATACTAGGCCAAACTATATAGTAACACAACTATAGTATATATACAAATAACTTACATAATAGAACTTAAACTAGTTCCACAAATCCTGGACCAGCCATCTTTATAATAGCCACATTTTTTGCTTTCCTGACTTACGCAGCTAAATAGCGTCAGTTATTCCTCACCGGAAGGTTAAATTTAAAAACAGGAAAGTATGAGCGAAAGAAATGCTCAGCAAGTTCAATAAAAGAATAATTAGAAAGCCTTAAAACTTTTGCATGTTTTTTAAATAAAACAAAAACTTCACTTTAATAATTTTAAAGTGATTTTGATAATTTGCAACATTTTTTCATTAAAACTCTTTAGGAATTAAGCAATAGAGGCTTTAACCACATTTTAAATCTCATCAAGAATCTAGTCAACTATCCATATTGAAAATCAGTTGACGAAAAAATGATTATCTTTTCCAAATTACTTTGTCATGTATACTAACAAGCATATCACACAAATCAGTATGAAACAACACTTATGGAGTAAATCTTAAACTTTATTCAAAACCCCACTCTGGACATTAATATTCAATCTGATGTCAACATCAAATTAGATATCAATACTAATCTTAGATGCTCACAACATACTATTACTGATGTATTGAAGTCAACATAATCATATATCAATACCAATTTTTGATATTAACAACAAATTAAATATCAATATCAATCATAAATTGAATCAAAACTGTATCTCACGTTTTATCCAAAACAGAATTACTTGATAAATCACTTATTATATGATTATCAAAAATGATATAGTAATTTAGATTGGAATCCTCGAAATACGGTCTATTGCCGTCGGTGATCAGCCACAGAGCAACACTGGTACGCCAAAGCATATCCAACTTAACAAAGGGGCACCCAAGGTGCACTTTGGCTTAACAAGGTATTAAAATCAAGTATAATACATAGCTCACACTGGACCGTCGCCACGGCCTTTTACGTAACCATCCAATATTAAAACCTTTTATTGAAAGGGGTCATAATAATCAACAACCTTAATAAATTTTATTCCCCATTCACTTGGGCATGAACACAAAAAAAAATCATTTTTCGTAAAGTCTAAAACAATTATAAATCTAGTATTTAGATAAGTAAAAATACTTAACTATTCTAAACATAGAATAGCAGAAGAGTACTTGCATAATCAGAATTAAGTAGTTAGATATGTAAAATGTTAAAATATTCTGGAATTAGAATAGTGTAGGAAAACTTGCCTTTGGTTTTTAGCAGTTAGTAGCACTCGCAACAACATAATTATCTCAGTCTGACATCTCATGACCTCGTTTGTCTTTCTATTTCAACAATTCAGTAATATGTTGTTCATGCAATTGCTAGAAACCTGATATGCAACACCATTCTATTTCACTTTTTATCCAATGTCTGGTCCTAATTGACTCGAAAGATCCGTATCTATATTTAAAAGATACACTTTAATAGTCTACACGATAATTACTCGATGAACTGTGCATCTCACAGTTTATCGTCTACCCATACGATAGCCCGCACATAAAGAAAATAGTCAAAAGAAGAATCTTGACCCATGTATGCACGTAATTCATATATCATGTAAACACATAATTCCCGTATCACAAAATTAATATACCACATGACTCGGTTCATCAAAACATACATTTCGATTTTCTTAAATCAAAATCGGGTCAAAATATGACTTTTCTGTCAATACGTGACTCAGAAATATTTACAAAATGAGAGACCTTTTGATACAAAAGATTTTATGCCTCGACAGTATTTTTAATAGAAGCAGAGTATATTTCTGAGTCTAGACGCGTTCGTTTCGTATTAAACGTATGAACGGTCTATTTATTATGAATAAAATAAGAATATTTCAATTAATTATAATATTAATTAATAATTCCATATATTTATATATTTTTTAAAAGCTGAAAATAATTTTAGAATATTATTTGGATTAGTTATAAATAATTACATTTTATTTAACTATTTATAAATAAAATTAATTGATTAAATAAACTAATCAACTAATTAAAGACATAAATAATCAATTAAAACAAATTATAAATAATTAAACTAAATTTGTATTTTCAAAAAATAATAAAAGAAAATAATTTTATGGAATTAAAATAATTCAGTTACATATTTAAAAATATTTATCCGAATTAATTTTGAGTAAACAAATCAATTTTGGGATTTAAAATAATTTTGATTTATTTAAAAAATAAAAGGAAGAAATAGTTTATAGGAAATGTACTGGGGTTTTTGTAATATCCGGGATATATCGTGTAATTATTTTTGATATTAAATAGTTATTATGTGTTCAGTATCTATTCTATGAGTTAATTGTTAAGTATTATCTGTACTTGGATATTCAAAAATAATATTAATTGAGTATTTTAATTTTTATATGTCCAAAATAAAATATAAATAATTGTCATATCTTCCTAATTATTTTTATGTTGATTTATGGATTTATAAGAATCATATGAAATTTCTAAAATATTTTTCCGGGTAATTAAAATCTATTTTATAAAAACGGGAACCAACCGACGTCTTACATTTTTGGAACCCGAAACTCTTCCGAGAACTCCTTCCTAACCTAATTATAATATTCCGAGCATATTCCATGTTTCGACTTTTTCGATCCGGCGTACGGTTTGTTCTGCGCAGGTCCCGGCGCAATATTTTCGATATAGTATTCATTTCGGTAAATCAATAAAAACCCGTATTTTCGATAAACGGGAGCTTTTTATTAAACTATCCCAATTATCACTTCGTAGTACGCGTAACCAGGCACTGAGACCAAGACCGCAGTATAAATTATACTGATTTGGATAATTATCCCGAAAACCGATATCGTTTGGATCAGTTTTTACAAATAAACGTACCGTTTTATATCCGGAATGATCCAACGGGATACTAATTTTCCGTAAATATAAATAGCCTTTTACCGTATTTTATTTCGTATCAAAATCATTTGCATACAGATAAATATATAATTTTACAGAGAAAAATCATATATTCATAAACTGTTCCAAGAATCAAATCAACTTTTGAAGGTGTTATTGATCTTTGTTTGAAAAGCTCGAGTACTGGATTTGAAGGTCTTGAAAAGCTCTATCAGAATCTGTAATCCATATATCTGCAGAATCAAAGGTTTATTTTCTAAAAAATTATTTATTTTCGAATTTATTTTATTAAAAATATGAATTTTTGTTCGGATGATTGTTTGTATGATTTGATGATTGCATGTTGTAGAGTTTGTTTTTCTGATGATTTTCATATGTCATATGTCTGATTTGGAGTTCAATAACATGCTCAAATGTGGGTTTAATTTTCGAATTTCAAAATTAGGGTTTATAACCCGTATGAATGTTTTGAATTGAAATTTGGGGGTTTTTGATTCAGGGGTTATTAGCTGTTGATTTATAGTGGGTTGTGTTCCTTATGAAATTTGCAATCGATTGATATATAGCTCGTTAACAGAGGATGATTGAATCGAAGGGAGTTGTGTTTTAAAGATTTACGATGTTCGCCGGAAACCGGCGATTTTCTTGGCCAATTTCCGGCCAGAACAGGGATGATTAGAATGTTTTGATTGCATGAACAAGTTCCTGGTGTTGTGTAGTGTTGATCTGGAGGTGTTGGTGGGGTGAGGACGCCGGGATCGTCTTCTCCGGCCACCCCCGATTTTCCGGCGACTGGAACTGCAAAATTGCAGTTTAGTCCCTGTAGTTTTGAAGATGGTGAAGTTTAGTCCCTGTAGTTTGCAAAGTTTTCAAAAATAGGATTCCTGTTTATAATATGTTTAAAAATCATATTTCCTATTAATTTTTATTATAAAAATTCATTTTTAATTTCTGAAAATTCTAAAAAAATTAGTATTTTAATTCCGAAAATTATTTTTAATTCAAAAAATAAATATGAATTAATTAGTTAATTAATTTCAGTTAATTTTTAATTGATTAATTGGTCAATTAATTCGAAAATTAATTGATTAATTGATTTTAATTAATTATTTAATTAGATTTAGTTATTTAAAAATGATTTAAAAATTCCGAAAAATAGTTTCAAGCTTTAAAATATTATTCTAAATTATTATCAAGGCTCGATAATTATTCTAAAATTATTTCGGAGCCAGAATTGGCCAACTGAACCCTGTTATTTTAACCCGAAATTGATCCAATGACCCGTTTTAATTCCGAAATTTTTTTTAAAAATCATTTTAAATACCCGAAAGTCTATTTATAACCCGAGACTTCTTCATAAATGATTTGTCATTGATTATGTGATGTATTATGTGTTATATGTGACTTGTTGATTGACTATCGGTCTATACATTCGGTGTTTACTTGATTATTGCATAACTTTCAATCCGTTAATCGGATTTGGGTAAAACGAAGGGTAGATAGAAGTATATGTTGAATATAATCATATGAGTTGATGATTGATAGATGCTTATAATATGTGAGTAGAAGAGGCAAGACGTAGGAAAGGGAAACAGGTAGTTGAGGAGTAAGACGATTGTGATTGGAAGCGAGTGCTGTGTAGTAAGCTAACACCAGGCAAGTGTTCTGAACTTTCTCGAGATATTGTAGTACTTGATAGTCTTGCTGATATTGCAATTGCTTTGAAGCACTGAAACCCAACCCTGATTCCAGTTATTGTTCTTGAGCCATAAACCTTATTCTTTCTAGACCATTGATTGTTGTGTACCCAAACACGAATCTCAATCATACGATACTACTCCACAATTACATACAAACAAAATCTGAAACACTGAACTGAATTACTTGTATACTCAACCATTGTATCCTATGCGTTGAAAGCCCAAAACTTTGGAAACCCTGAAATGTTGATTCCTTTGTTATCCAATTCTTTCATTACCCAACATCCAAGCCTTGAAAGTACCTTGTTGATCCACACAAGGGTTGAAACCCTTTCATTGTTAAACACTCACTATTGTTAATGATTCTGATTATTGTTTAATATTGTTTAATTTTGTTATTATGTTAGAATTGGATTGTTTTTATAAAATTGTGGACCAGATTCGTGGTCAGACCATATAATGGTCAAGTTAGGCCAATGTGTGCCTTGGATCCAGTAGTTAGAGCAATGTTGTGTGCTTTGCTCAGGGTTAGTGCGTGACTGATCAGCAGCCTAACCTTGGTTTTTAAATTAAAAGTATAATATCCAATTCTAAATCGTAATCCATTGTTCACTTGATATCATAACCATATTCACTTGATGATCATTATTCTCAGTTTTATCATTGTGACTTGCTGAGCTAGTTAGCTCATTTGTGCGATATTGTTTATACTCTTTCCAGTTAAAAAGGAACCAGTTGGTAGCAAGGATCCCCAGTCCAGTGCGAGAGCTAGAAATTAAGGCTGTTAAAGCTGAACTAGTAGGCTTCTTTCGGAATAATGTAAATTTGTAAAAGTTTGTAATATGTTTAATATTCAGTTTGAGTTTGGAATAGTTGGGATTTGAATGGTTTGTAATATATTAGTGTGTTTGGCTTGTGTGCATACTTTAACCTGTTGCGATCCGTGGTAGTTGGTAAGTAGGGTCACTGTATATATATTATTATTATCTTCATTATTGTTATAAGCAGGTTGTAAACAGTGCGTGTGTGGACCCCAAACTTTTGACCCGGGTTTGGAGGGCGCCACATATTTGGAATCAGAGCTACAGGTTATAAGTCACTGACACAAGCCTAGGTTGACGGGAATGGGTAGAGGGTTAGGATTAGAGGTAAGGAATAGAAAGATAGAACGTCGAGAGGTTGAGTGCTTCGGTATATCAGGTATTAGTGTAATTCGCGTCGTGGTTCGAGATTTTTATATTGCGATATGATTTCAGATAGCAGCGATGGCCGACTCTTTTATCCCCGTATCAGCTGATCACTCAGAGCCTTCAGTTGGAGTGCCGTCTTCGGATCCACGTCCTGTTGTTCCACCAGTATTGGCTATATTACCTCCACCTGTGTTGCAGCTCGTACCATTGCAGGCTATTCCACCTCCAGGCATGAGGCCACCTGTTAGAGGACCCCCACCAGCTGATTCAGATTCCACTGGGCATTCCGTTGCGAGTGCCCCATTACAGTCTATATTGCCCCCAGTTCCTTATTACCGGTATGAGGCTCTTCTATTGGAGCGTGATTCCTTGTTGGCTCAGATTAGAGAGCTACAGCATATCATCAGGACTACAGATGTTGATCGTGGTGTGAGGGAGTTTCGAGAGGAGATTTATGTGACACGAAGGGTTCTTGAGGCTAGGCTACATGGAGCTACACTACCTGGCAGAGGCCCTGATGCACTGATGAGTTGGGCTACTGAGGTGATGGAGGACTTTGAGAGGCTGGCAGGACCAGAGTTTCCTTGGAGCTGAGTTAGAGATTCAGAGATGGAGATTCTGAGCAGTGTTATTATAGTTATGTAGTATGTACAGTAGTGTGTAGTGTGTATCAGTAGACTTTTGAGTTGTATTTATAGACTAGCTATGCTGACTAGTGAGTAGGTTGTTGTACCCTTTTTGCTTTTACTTCCGAAGCGTCTTTACGCTTGTACTACCTAAAACTTTTGATCTATATATATCAGTACCTTTTTCCTTTCCAGCACTGTCATTTACTTTATTGCACCTGTTTTACCTTACCTTATTTATTGTACCAGTTATACCCCTGTGATACCATGTACCCTGTTTTCCATAACTCTTTATATTCTGTAAAGAAGCATGCAATTTATTTAGTTACAACTGTTTTCAAAAAGAAATATTTCTGTTTTGCAAAACTCTTCTTTTATGCAAAAGATTCATTCAAAAGCTAAATAAGTTGATTGATTCGTTACAGAAAATGCCTCCCAGAAGAAATACCCGCACCAACACCCAGAATGAAGAAACCAACAACAATAACAACCAAGATGATACAAACCCGAATGTGAACCCAGGACCCATGGACCCAGCAATAGCCCAGATTCTTCAAATCTTGGCCCAACAAACAGTTCACCTGGCACAACAACAACAAAGACAGACCAACCCCCAGGTAACTTTTAAAACTTTTCAGGCAGTAAACCCACCAGAATTGAAGGGTTCCTTAGAGCCAATTGAAGCAAATGTTTGGTTAAAGGAAATAGAGAAGGCATTTGTCGTAGTGAAAGTAAAGGAAGAACAGAAGGTTGAGTTTGCAAGTTACTATCTGAAGAATGAGGCCACCTATTGGTGGGAGATGGTGAAGACATTGGAAGGTACAGATGTTATTACTTGGGAAAGGTTTAAGGAATTGTTTTTAGAAAAGTATTTTCCTCAGTTTGTTCAGGATCAAATGGAGCTGAAGTTTTTAGAGTTAAAGCAAGGGAACATGTCGGTAACAGATTATGAGGGTAAGTTTGAGGAATTGTCAAGGTATGTACCGTCGTATGTGGATACTGACAGGAAGAAAGCTAAAAGATTTCAGCAAGGTTTGAAACCATGGATCAGAGGGAAGGTAGCCATTTTTGAATTGGATACATATGCAGGAGTAGTACAGAAGGCTATGATCGCAGAGACAGAGAGTGAGATGTTCCAGAAGGAAAAGGAAAACAAGAAAAGGAAAGTTGAGGGAAGTGAGGGTCAACCACAAACAGGGAAGTTTCCAAATTTTAAGAAGGGTAAGTTTCAACCAGGGAGAAATTTTAATTTCAGGAGACAGAATGCAGGAGACGGAGGCCAGAGCAACCGTCCAGTTAATACGAATCAGTCAAGTCAGTTGAGACTAACTATTCTGGATTGTCAAGTATGTGGGAAGAAGCATGGAGGAGTTTGTAATAAGTTGAATGTGGTATGTTTCAAATGCAATCAGAAAGGGCACTATTCGAGGGAGTGCCGAAATCAGCCAGCAAGAGAGCCAGCAAATAAGGATCAGCCTATCCGGAATCCAGCAGTGAAGGTTCCAACCATTGGATTTACATGCTTTAAATATGGGAAGCCAGGACATATGGCCAGGGATTGCAAGACACCAGCCCCAGTCAGTAATGCATTGAGGATTATGGGATCTACCCCAACAGTGAATGAGACTCCAAGGGCTAGAGTTTTTGACATGTCGGTGAAGGATGCGATCCAGGATACGGATGTCGTGGCAGGTACGCTTAATATGAATTCTTTATGTGCCAAAATATTAATAGATTCGGGAGCAACTCGATCGTTTCTTTCACAAGATTTTGTTAGTAAGTTAAATTGTCCAGTTGAGTGTTTAAATGAAATAATGACTGTGGAATTAGCAAACCAAGAACGTGTAACTGTTAATCAAGTTTGTGGGAATTGTGAGATTGAGATCTCTGGTAGTAAATTTTGTGTAGATTTGATACCATTTAAGTTAGGAGAATTTGATGTTATATTAGGGATGGATTGGTTATCTAAGCATGATGCTCAGATAGATTGTCGAAATAAGAAAGTAATGGTGCAAACGCCGGACGAAAGAATAGTAACGTTCAAAGGTCAGAAACAAGTAAAGAAGTTCTTAACGATGATTCAAGCCAAGAAGTTACTACGACAAGGATGTGAGCATTTCATGGCATATGTGATCGACAGAAGTCAGGAGCCAGCAAAACTTGAAAATATTTCAGTTGTAAATGAATTTCCAGACGTATATCCCGATGAATTACCGGGACTTCCTCCAGATAGAGAAATTGAATTTGCGATCGACTTAGCACCTGGAACAGAACCAGTATCCAAGGCCCCGTATAGAATGGCGCCCGTCAAAATGAAAGAATTAGCGAAGCAATTGCAAGAGCTGTTAGAAAAAGGAGTAATCAGACCCAGTGTGTCCTCATGGGGAGCCCCGGTATTATTTGTTAAGAAGAAAGATGGAAGCATGAGACTATGTATCGATTACAGGGAGCTCAACAAGCTTACAATCGAGAATAAGTATCCGTTACCCAGAATCGATGATCTGTTCGACCAGTTGAAGGGAGCCAAGTATTTCTCCAAGATCGATTTAAGATCGGGATATCATCAACTGAAGATCAAGCCAAAAGATATACCAAAGACAACTTTTCGAACAAGGTATGAACATTATGAATTTCTAGTAATGTCTTTTGGATTAAACAATGCCCCGACAATATTTATGGACCTGATGAACATAATTTTCAAGGAATACTTGGACAAGTTCATTATTGTGTTCATAGACGATATTTTGATCCATTCAAAGACAGAAGAGGATCATGCGGAACATTTAAGGACAGCTTTGGAGATTTTAAGGAAAAAGAAGTTATATGCTAAATTCTCGAAGTGTGAGTTTTGGCTATATGAAGTTCAATTCTTAGGACACATAGTCAGTAACGAAGGGATCAAAGTGGACCCGACAAAGATCGAGGCAATTGCAAATTGGGAGAGACCGAGAACACCCACTGAGGTAAGAAGTTTCTTGGGATTGGCGGGATATTATCGACGATTCGTTCAGAATTTCTCAAGGATTGTAACACCATTGACAAAGCTTACACGAAAGAATGAAAAGTTTATATGGAACGACAAGTGCGAAGAAAGTTTTTGGGAGTTGAAGCGGAGATTAATCACGGCACCTGTTTTGTCACTTCCAGACGATCAAGGGAATTTCGTAATTTATAGCGATACTTCTCACAAAGGACTAGGATGTGTTTTAATGCAGCATGAAAAGGTGATTGCGTATGCGTCAAGGCAATTGAAACCACACGAACAAAAGTATCCTACTCATGATTTGGAACTAGCAGCCATAGTGTTTGCTTTAAAAATTTGGAGACATTATTTATATGGAGAAAAGTGTGAGATTTTCACGGATCACAAAAGCTTAGAGTACATATTCACACAAAAGGAACTTAATATGAGGCAAAGGAGATGGTTAGAGTTGATCAAGGATTATGATTGCTCGATTAATTATCATCCCGGTAAGGCGAACGTGGTGGCAGACGCGTTAAGTCGAAAGGAAAGGTTAAATGTGTTGTTCGTACCTGAAGAGATATATAAGGAATTTCAGAAATTGGAATTGGAAATTAGAGTTTGCAAGCCTGAGGAAGTAAAAGTGTACAGTATGATTTTCCAACCGGAATTATTAGAGAAAATAAAGAAATGTCAGGAAGATGTAATGGATCAAGATATAAATCGTTTTGTAGGGGAAGAGTTATCCACGCAGAAAGATGACCAAGGTATTCTGAGATTTTCATCTAGAATCTGGATTCCACCGGTGACGGAGTTAAAGAATGAAATTTTACAAGAAGCACATTTATCAAGATATTCCATCCATCCAGGGAGTACCAAAATGTACAGAGATTTAAAGAAGAATTATTGGTGGCCAGATATGAAGAGGGAAATTGCGGAATGGATTAGCAAATGTTATACCTGTCAGAGAGTTAAAGCAGAGCATCAGAGACCAAGTGGATTGTTACAGCCATTGGAGATTCCAGAGTGGAAGTGGGAACATATTACCATGGATTTCATACTTGGATTACCAAGGACAAGGGCTGATCATGATGCCATTTGGGTTATAGTGGATAGACTTACCAAGTCAGCTCATTTTCTGCCTATAAACGAAAGATTTTCACTCGACAAATTAGTCCATATGTACCTGAAGGAAATCGTAGTTCGTCATGGAGTTCCTGTGTCTATTGTATCTGATCGAGATCCAAGGTTTAATTCAAGATTTTGGAAGAGTTTTCAAGAATGTTTGGGAACAAGACTGAATATGAGTACGGCCTATCACCCCCAGACGGATGGCCAAAGTGAAAGAACGATCCAGACAATCGAGGACATATTACGTGTTTGTGTTATTGATTTCAAAGGAAGTTGGGATGAATATTTACCTCTGGTAGAGTTTGCTTACAACAACAGTTATCATGCCAGCATTGGGATGTCACCCTATAAAGCCCTTTATGGACGTAAATGTAGATCTTCATTATATTGGGACGAAGTAGGAGAACGCAAGATACTTGGACCTGAACTGGTACAGCAGACAAAGGAAGTTGTTGAACTTATCCAGAAAAGATTAATAGCCGCACAAGATCATCAGAGAAAATATGCAGACCAGTCAAGGAAAGACATGGAATTTGAAGAAGGAAGCTTGGTATTATTGAAAGTATCACCGTGGAAAGGACTAACGAGGTTTGGGAAGAAAGGAAAGTTAAGCCCAAGATATGTCGGACCTTTTGAGATTTTAAAGCGCGTTGGCAAAGTAGCTTATGAGTTGGTGTTACCACCGCACATGGAGCACATTCACAATGTCTTTCACGTATCAATGATTAAGAAATACAATCCAGACTCCAGGCATGTAATAGAATATGAGCCAATAGAGCTTCAAGCAGATTTGTCATATGTAGAGAGTCCGATAGAGATTCTAGAGGAGAGAGAGAAAGTATTGAGAAATAAAGTGGTAAAGCTAGTAAGAGTATTATGGACAAACCCAAAGGTTGAAGAGTCAACTTGGGAATTAGAAAGTGATATGAGAGTAAAGTTCCCTCATTTGTTTTCTTAGAAGATTCTGAGGACAGAATCCTTTTAAGGGGGGAAGGATGTAATATCCGGGATATATCGTGTAATTATTTTTGATATTATATAGTTATTATGTGTGTTCAGTATCTATTATATGAGTTAATTGTTAAGTATTATCTGTACTTGGATATTCAAAAATAATATTAATTGAGTATTTTAATTTTTATATGTCCAAAATAAAATATAAATAATTGTCATATCTTCCTAATTATTTTTATGTTGATTTATGGATTTATAAGATTCATATTAAATTTCTAAAATCTTTTTCCGGGTAATTAAAATCTATTTTATAAAAACGGGAACCAACCGATGTCACCCGTTGTTACATTTTTGGAACCCGAAACTCTTCCGAGAACTCCTTCCTAACCTAATTGTAATATTCCGAGCATATTCCATGTTTCGACTTTTTCGATCCGGCGTACAGTTTGTTCTGCGCGGGTCCCGGCGCAATATTTTCGATACAGTATTCGTTTCGGTAAATCAATAAAAACCCGTATTTTCGATAAACGGGAGCTTTTTATTAAACTATCCCAATTATCACTTCGTAGTACGTGTAACCAGGCGCTGAGACCAAGACCGCAGTACAAATTGTACTGATTTGGATAATTATCCCGAAAACCGATATCGTTTGGATCAGTTTTTACAAATAAACGTACCATTTTATATCCGGAATGATCCAACGGGATACTAATTTTCCGTAAATATAAATTGCCTTTTACCGTATTTTATTTCGTATCAAAATCATTTGCAGACAGATAAATATATAATTTTACAGAGAAAAAACATATATTCATAAACTGTTCCAAGAATCAAATCAACTTTTGAAGGTGTTATTGATCTTTGTTTGAAAAGCTCGAGTACTGGATTTGAAGGTCTTGAAAAGCTCTATCAGAATCTGTAATCCATATACCTGCAGAATCAAAGGTTTATTTTCTGAAAATTTATTTATTTTCGAATTTATTTTATTAAAAATATGAATTTTTGTTTGGATGATTGTTTGTATGATTTGATGATTGCATGTGGTAGAGCTTGTTTTCCTGATGATTTTCATATGTCATATGTCTGATTTGGAGTTCAATAACATGCTCAAAAGTAGGTTTAATTTTCGAATTTCAAAATTAGGGTTTATAACCCGTATGAATGTTTTGAATTGAAATTTGGGGGTTTTTGATTCAGGGGTTATTAGCTGTTGATTTATAGTGGGTTGTGTTCCTTATAAAATTTGCAATCGATTGATATATAGCTCGTTAACAGAGGATGCTTGAATCGAAGGGAGCTGTGTTTTAAAGATTTACGATGTTCGCTGGAAACCGCCGATGTTCTTGGCCAATTTCCGGCCAGAACAGGCATGATTAGAATGTTTTGATTGCATGAACAAGTTCCTGGTGTTGTGTAGTGTTGATCTGGAGGTGTTGGTGGGGTGAGGACGCCGGGATCGTCTTCTCCGGCCACCCCCGATTTTCCGGCGACTGGAACTGCAAAATTGGAGTTTAGTCCCTGTAGTTTGCAAAAATAGGATTCCTGTGTATAAAATGTTTAAAAATCATATTTCTTATTTATTTTTATTATAAAAATTCATTTTTAATTTCTGAAAATTCTAAAAAAATTAGTATTTTAATTCCGAAAATTATTTTTAATTCAAAAAATAAATCTGAATTAATTAGTTAATTAATTTTAGTTAATTTTTATTTGATTAATTGGTCAATTAATTCGAAAATTAATTGATTAATTGATTTAATTAATTAATAATTGATTTTAATTAATTATTTAATTAGATTTAATTATTTAAAAATGATTTAAAAATTCCGAAAAATAGTTTCGAGCTTTAACTATTATTCTAAATTATTATCAAGGCTCGATAATTATTCTAAAATTATTTCGGAGCCAGAATTGGCCAACCGAACCCTGTTATTTTAACCCGAAATTGATCTAATGACCCGTTTTAATTCCGAAAAATGTTTTAAAAAACATTTTAAATACCCGAAAGCCTATTTATAACCCGTGACTTCTTCATAAATGATTTGTCATTGATTATGTGATGTATTATGTGTTATATGTGACTTGTTGATTGACTATCGGTCTATACATTCGGTGTTTACTTGATTATTGCATAACTTTCAATCCGTTAATCGGATTTGGGTAAAACGAAGGGTAGATAGAAGTATATGTTGAATAGAATCCTATGAGTTGATGATTGATAGATGCTTATAATATGTGAGCAGAAGAGGCAAGACGTAGGAAAGGGAAACAGGTAGTTGAGGAGTAAGACGATTGTGATTGGAAGCGTGTGCTGTGTAGTAAGCTAACACCAGGCAAGTGTTCTGAACTTTCTCGAGATATTGTAGTACTTGATAGTCTTGTTGATATTACAAGTGCTTTGAAGCACTGAAACCCAACCCTGATTCCAGTTATTGTTCTTGAGCCATAAACCTTATTCTTTCTAGACCATTGATTGTTGTGTACCCAAACACGAATCTCAATCATACGATACTACTCCACAATTACATGCAAACAAAATCCCAAACACTGAACTGAATTACTTGTATACTCAACCATTGTATCCTATGCGTTGAAAGCCCAAAACTTTGGAAACCCTGAAATGTTGATTCCTTTGTTATCCAATTCTTTCATTACCCAACATCCAAGCCTTGAAAGTACCTTGTTGATCCACACAAGGGTTGAAACCCTTTCATTGTTAAACACTCACTGTTGTTAATGATTCTGATTATTGTTTAATATTGTTTAATTTTGTTATTATGTTAGAATTGGATTATTTTTATAAAATTGTGGACCAGATTCGTGGCCAGACCATATAATGGTCAAGTTAGGCCAATGTGTGCCTTGGATCCAGTAGTTAGAGCAATGTTGTGTGCTTTGCTCGGGGTTAGTGCGTGACTGATCAGCAACCTAACCTTGGTTTTTGAATTAAGAGTATAATATCCAATTCTAAATCATAATCCATTGTTCACTTGATATCATAACCATATTCACTTGATGATCATTATTCTCAGTTTTGTCATTGTGACTTGCTGAGCTAGTTAGCTCATTTGTGCGATGTTGTTTATACTCTTTCCAGTTAAAAAGGAACCAGTTGGTAGCAAGGATCCCCAGTCTAGTGCGAGAGCTAGGGATTAAGGCTGTTAAAGTTGAACTAGTAGGCTTCTTTTGGAATAATGTAAATTTGTAAAAGTGTGTAATATGTTTAATATTCAGTTTGAGTTTGGAATAGTTGGGATTTGAACGGTTTGTAATATATTAGTGTGTTTGGCTTGTGTGCATACTTTAACCTGTTGTGATCCGTGGTAGTTGGTAAGTAGGGTCACTGTATATATATTATTATTATATTCATTATTGTTATAAGCAGGTTGTAAACAGTGCGTGTGTGGACCCCAAACTTCTGACCCAGGTTCGGAGGGCGCCACAGTTTTGTTGGATGAAAACCGGGTTGTGTGCTGGTTAACAAACGTGTTGTAGAATGAAAACTAGAGTGCGTTACTATTTTATGCTAGGGTTTGTGAGCTTCAAGCTTTAAAGGCTAATCTTGTATTCGGGAATATCGGTCCTTGCAAGATGCGTACATATCTCTGTGTAATAGAGAAACATACTGTACTAACCCCAATTTTTAGAATTTTTTTGAAACCCTTATGAATAGTGATTTTGCTGATTATGCTGAATAAGAAAACTTTTCATGCCACACTATGTAGGGGTTCTTCTATTGTTATTCTGAGATCTTATTAGTACTTTATATGGGATATAAGTGTATGTAAAGATCGTCAGAATCCAAATTCGAACACTTTGTTTTTTTACCGAAAATCCACCAGATACCGAAAGAATTGAGTATAAGGTAACAGGATAAAAGGGATTCAATTCAAGGATTATAAGAGGGGATCATAAAAAGGAATATAATATATTGAGAAAGGTGAAGGGAACCCAAGTAATTAGATCCCGGGTATGATCCCTCAAACGATAAACGAGGACGAAAGTTAAGCGAACCGTATAACAGATCAGCGATCATTAGCCAAGTAATTAGGAGTTAATCAAAGAGGTTAATGATGATGATGTCATCACACCAACAAGAAGAAGATAAGTGTGGGAAGATGACATAAGTGGAAGATATAAGCATGGCCAAATGAGAAGGTATTGTTGGTTGATTTCAAGCCACACAAATTTTACCATGGTAAAAGATTAATTAACAACAAAAATAAAGCAACCAAGACAAAACAAATCAAAAACACAAAACACAAGTTGACTTTCACTTTCAAGAACATCAAGCTCTCGGCTTTCCTTCATTTTCAAGGAGAAAAAAATCAAAATCCAAGATCCAAGCATTGTTGAATAACGAGGTAATTATCCAAGGTTCCTTATACATAGATATAGCTATCCCATGAATCTAAGCTTCAATTTCCTTCACAATCTCTTCCAATAATTCAAGGAAGAAGATGGTGAATAGTAACTTTCAAAAAATAACTTTAGTTTTCTTGAATTTTTATGAAAGTTTAAGGTTATACAAGCAAGGATCAAGGTTCTTTTAGGCATTCAAAGCTCTTGTGTTGTGTTAAGAAGCTTCAAGAAGGTATAAAATCCAAACCCTAGATTTATTTTTGAGTAATTAGGAATGGTTATGATTGATATAGTATATGAGAAGCATGATGCTTGTTTGTTTAAAGTTCGGTTGAGTTTGTAGAGATTTTGATAGTTAAATCTTGGTTATTAGTTAATGAACCTTAGTATGGTTAGTAGCTTTTGTTGTGATTGAATAAGTTGGATAAAACATGAAGTAATGGACTGATGTGGTGAGGTTTGGAGGGATTTTGGTTGTAATGTTGATTGTGGGTTGAATTGTGGATTGATTGGAGTGGTATAAACTTTGGTAATCGCGTAAACATAGCCGTCGTAATGTCTGATTTACTTTATACTATTTTGTTCTTAACATCAGGACCCGAGAACTCACTGTTAGGTTTTGACCATTGCCATGATTAGATAGTTCATGTTACGAGCTTCGTTTTGATATGTGGTTCGTATGAATCCGATGTACGGTTTAGGAGAAATGACCGTTTTAAGTAACGGTGTTTCGCGACTGAAATATTACCCCTCGCCTTACTTTGAAACCTTGGTTAAGGACTTTAAATGATTAATTGGGGTATGAAACATTTATGTAAAGTGGATTATGCAGTTGGTAAGTTGCTCGCAAAAGAATTGCCTTAAAACTCTTAATGGTTAATTTATTAAAAATGGTGGAGCCGCAGGTACACGAGCGACTTAAGTGAATCGTTAAGCGCTAAAGCAAACGTTAGGGTTCAATTGGTTAAAGTCTAGTTTCTTAAGCGAACGGGGTTTAATTCCGACTTATGTTGTTGTTCATAGGTTATCGGACCCACTCTAAGCTTAAGTCTATCCGGGAGCACTCAGGCAAGTTTTCTACCCGTTATACTGTTGTTGTGATGTATACATATGTATATGCATTATCTTGTGATAGATGCATGATGGTTAATTAGCAAATTCTTGCGATATATTGGAGCATGTGATATGGTATATATGCATGCCTGTTTCGTAATCTTGATACATATATTTGTTGATTCAATTGCTTATAATTTGCTATATACCTATGCTAGAGATAAGCAGTAGTTGCGTATACCCTTAGTATAGGGGACCCAAAGGTGAACATTTTCTAAAACCGGGAGTCGATGTTCCCGAGTATATTATATATATACTTATATATATTGATATAGTTTTCAAAACTATTAATTGAATAAGTTTTATTTGATAACTTTATTTTATTTAATGGATATTAGTTGAATATTCATTCGAGGACTTATGACTCCGTTTATTTTAATTAATGAATATTAGTTGAATATTCATTCGAGGACTTATGACTCCGTTTATTTTAATTAATGAATATTAGTTGAATATTTATTCGAGGACTTATGACTCCGTTTATTTACTAATTAATATTCTTTATTTTATTAAAGAATAATGTTTCGATAATCAAACTTATTTTCGATTATTCAAATAAAGATCATACTTTCGTATAAGTATATCTTTGGCTATTTAATATCCATTTCAAGTATGAGTTTAAAAACTTTTACTTCAATTATTTTTATAAGAATTATCCTTATGGGAATATTATTTAAATAATAATATTCAGATATTTTCTAATATATCGGGACTGATTTATTTCATTAAATCAGCATTTCTCCAAACATTCTTAAAAATGTTTTCGAGTCTTCAAAATGATTTAAAAAGTTAGAGCGGATCCCAAAACTCATTTTTTTATATATTTAAGTTATTCCTTTCAAAGGGGATTTAAATACTCGCTCAACACCTGAGGGATCCGGCTCTGTGGTGTATTTTATATTCGCAACGTGGTTGCTGTTTTGAGAAAACAATTTGATTACTTGCCCAATGTTCAAGAGGTAAGTCCATATAATTGAGTCGGCATAAGCGACAGGCCGGGGTACGGTCTATGAAGGTGTAAGAGGCTGGGTGACAGTCCATCCACGCGTGAGTGGCCGGGTAACGATCTAGCACGAGGTCCGAATGCGGCCAGGGTGATGACCGGCGAGGAATTCATCCATCTACAGTAGAAAAGGTTACTTATTGGTATCTTTGCCTGATCAGCAAGATATCGGGTTTATGCCAAAATTCTTTTCTTTCCAAATTCATTGGATATTGCAACTTTGTTCATACTTTACATGACAGAGGTTTTCAAGAAATGTATGAGATATATATATATATAGATGTGTATATATATCGGGACTTAAATGAAGTATCTCGTAACTTCATTTCTTTTGAATGATATTTCAAAGATTGAATCTATTCAAATCTTATCTTGTAGTCTCATCTATGGATGAACTTTTGAAACTGATTATAGCTTGAACGGTGGTAGTTCGAGTAGTATTCGGAAAAGATATAAGTATATTGGAGTATCTTGTAACTTCATCTTTTCAACTTATATCTAGTAAATGATTATCTTATGCATGACAAAGATTTTTATAAAAACATTGTGACAAGGTTAGATATATGAGATCACCTTGCAACGATATTTTTATACAGTTATAAACTGGAACTCTGTGTATATTATACATGTAAGAGGATTTCAAGGATTGTGAAAAGTATATAGGTATATATGTACTGAATATTTTGTGACTTCGTCGCATTAAAATAACAAACTTGGTTCATTTCTTCTTAACCAAGACTTTCTTGAGTACTATAAGAATGCTCATATATTGTAAATTATTATACATACTATTTCGGTGGGCTTGTTGCTCACCCTTGCTTTCTTCTTTCATCACACATCATCAGATAGACAAGATGAACAGAACCAAGCTCCCTATTCGCGAGTGGATAGGAAATGTTCCGCAGTTTCCTATAGGCGTTGATGTCGCTGTAGCTGAGGTAGGAACTACCAATAGGCTAGGCTTTCAACTTTTGATGTACCAGACTTATGTATCTTTATGAATTGTAATAATGGAAAAGAAATGTAAATTTATTCAGAAACCCTTTTAAGGTGTAATGGCATATAATTGTGGAATAAAATGACTCGTGTTATTTTTGGATATTCATCTCTAAGACTATAACTTATGATGTGTGTGTTTATTGTGGGGTCACAGTACGGAGTAGTTGATTGTTTATTAAGATTGAGTGTTATTAAGGGGAATGGAACTCGTGACAACCCGGATCCCCGACCCCGTATTTGGGGGTATTACAGAAATGGTATCAGAGCTAAGCGTTATAAACCTCAGAGATGATATGACATTAAAATAATAAGGTCACTAAGATAATAAGAACTCTTTCCAAGTTCATAGTCGGACTACCTAACGTAGTACTAACAGTTAAAACCCTTATGGGAACCCTTATAAATATCGTGATAGAAGCGTAGTTCGTTATCGTATATGGTAGCGGGACTCCGAAACCTGAGGTTGAGGAGCAACAACGCGATGATGTTTTATTACTTATTGGAGATCAGATTATGGATCCGATAGAGCGTCCTAACGCAGGACCGGATGATGTTCATATTGAGGATGTAGCAGTTGAGGATGTTGTCCTAGAAGGGATTGTTGCTGAGAAGAATCCCGTGGAGGATCCTGACAAGAATGAATAAAGGACCACTGAGGAATTGATGACCATGGTTAGGGGAATTACCAGAGGTAGGATTGGCTGGTCACTACCGGAGGTTCGTTCAAGTTTGTAAATATAGTAGCCCCTTTAACACGACTTACTCGTAAGACTCAGAAGTTCGAATGGACAGAGAAATGCGAGAACAACTTTTAAGAACTAAAGAAAAGGTTGGTGACGGCTACTATGTTGGCGTTGCCGGATGGAAAAGGAGATTTTGTGATGTGCAATGACGCTTCGCATAAAGAATTAGGGTGCTTCTTATATAGCACAGCAAGGTAATCGCGTACGCGTCAAGACAATTAAGGGAATATAAAATTCGATGTCCCCACCCATGAGCTTGGGCTCGGGGCAATAGTTTTGCCCTAAAGATTGGAGGCACTACTTGTATGGGGAGAAGTGTGAGATTTACACAAGCCATAAGTGCTCTAGTGCATTTTTACGCAGAAAGAGCTTAACATGCGCCAGAGGAGGTGGATAGAGCTAATCGAGGATAACGATTATGAGATTCTTTATCATCCAGGGAAAGCCAAAATGGTGGCTAATGCCCTTAGTATAAAAGAGAGACTCAAGATGAAATGTCTTTGGGAGAGTTGATAAGAGATTTTGAGAAAATGGAAATAGAAGTGAAGGTAACCGGAGCCGGTACCGAAAAGCTGTTGAGATTGCAATACAACCCGAATTATTGGAAAAGAACATATTGTGCCAGAAAAAGTGATGAATGAAGGCAGAGAGCCAACAAATAGATAAGAGATTAATACTGAGAAAGATGATAAGGGAATAATGAGGTATTCCTACAGAATTTGGGTTACAAATGTTCAAGAGCTTAAAGATGAGATCTTAGATGAAAGCTAGTTTGAGGAATAAGATTTAGAGAAAACCCTGAACGTGATAGTCAGGGAGGTCGCCATCAAGATAGAAGGAACCCATAACATAATGCAGTGGAAAATGAGAATTTAAAACATGTAGGATGACCCCGATTATGGGGAGAAGGAGGGAACGTTCAGACTAAGGAAACGGAAGTCGAGTAAGGAAAGGAGAACCGAGACGGTACTCCTATACGGCAATTCATGGACCTGTCTAAAAAGAACTTAGACTATTATCCCCAACCAGCACCCTGAGGAGAGAGTGCAGTGGGAAATTCTTTCAGGACCTTTAAGTAGCTAAGCTCTCAGAGTTCCAAGGAACAAGCAAACCCAGTAGAGGAGAGAGCCTGGCTAAAGGAAATATAGGAATCATTTGAGATTCTAAATGATGGACGAATCACAAAAGTCTGTTTTTGTCACTTACCCTCCTAAGAGAGAGGCCACCCGCTGGTAAAAGGCCAAGGAAGGCATGGAGCCAGATGTTATGATAAACTGATTAAAGTTCAGTCAATTGTTTTCGAGAAAGTAATTCCCAAGGTTATGGAGATAGTGTAAAAGCTTTAGAGCTAGAGCAAAGGCGGACGGGTATTATGAATTATGAAGCTAAGTTGTAAAAGTTGTCAAGATTTGTTCTGAGGACTAGAATCCCAGAACGACGTGATGTTTGAAGTCAATGATTAGTGGGTTCATGAAATGATTGTAATAGAAAGGATTATAAAGGCAATAGAGTTCGAGGAATGATAAGGGAGTTGGGTATGAGGAAACCCTAAAGACTCGTAGCAATAGAAGTAGAAAAGTATGTAATCCTCAGGATAAGAGTGATTCACCATGAGTTAAAGCTGATAGATTGAAGGAATAAGAGATACATATATTTTATCCCCTATAAGTTGGGAGGATTCGAGGAAACCTTGAGATAGTTCGAAGGATAAATAATGAGACGCGGATAGACTGAGGAGACAAGGAAGTAAGAAATTAGGAAAAATTGGATGAAGGAAGTGACCTTCAAGAATGTGAAGTGTAAGACCGGTGACTTGATACCCAGAAAGGGAGACGCCAGGTATGAAAGATATCCCAACATTGAGATGACTGTTGAGATAAACAACAAAAGTAAATAAGGAATTATTAAGAAGAAGTTCACGTTGAACACGACCAATATCTTCCAGAACATCCTTGTTATCGTTACCAAATTAGTCAAGAAAAGCGGATAACCGTTGTTATCTTTTGGAGGCCATATTGATTGACCTCATTTTGAATACATATGTTATTGTGAAATTAGGCATATACTATCGAGGTGGGAATGATTGAATAAGACACCCTTATCAGGGATATATGACTTGATTTATCCATGGAAGGATGAATGTACCTTTTTAAAGGTGGAATTAAGGATAGAACATCGGTAACTTAAAATGAATCCTAGGGGAATGCATAAAGGTTGGCATTTCACCCTTAATAGGGATAGTATGAGTTTTAACAGTATGAATTGGAAAGGATTAAGGTAATAACAACCTTTAAGAATCAGTGGAGAAATTTTTCAGAAGTATATAGACAATGATTCTGGTATTAATAAATGGTATCTTGATATGCCCTTTATCTAGGGAATACAGGAGGAACGATTCAAGGATAACCTTAGAGGTTTTACAAGGAGAAAGGTAATATTCAAAATTCTCAAGAATAGAAATGTTGATAAAGGAAATATGACGTAATTATAATGATGCCAAGTAGGGCACGTGTTAAACCACAAGACAGTATGGATCGAACCAGTAAAGGTCGAAATTGTTCAGGGCAATTAGGACCTAAGATAAAAGATGTTCTAAGTATGATTGAGAGTCAGTCGTGACAGTGATTAACCTCTAAAGACTGAGGCAATAACTTATGGAAAAATGGTGATTTTTTTTACTCATAAGATTTTAAGGAAAACATCTTCACATAAGCAGTGATCGAAATGAGGTAGAAAATTTATTTGGAGGTGGTTAAAATGACATTGACTGTAAGGAAATTTTACTATCAGGAAAGGCCAAAGAGGTGGCCGACACTTTAAAGGTAAGAGGATAATTATAGGTGCTTGTGCCAAAGGAATACAGTGATGATGGTTAAAGCTGTGAAGGTTGTATTATGGTTTAGAAGATTGATATTCCTTCTGATGACTGTGCAATACCCAACCGTAATAGTAGTTGGTAAAGGTTTAATTCGTGTAATCGCCATGAGCGGGCTATCTATCTCAGAAGGTACTATCTTGAGATAAGCCATGACCATGTTTCAAAAAGGACTAGATAAACCTTTGAGTTAAGTCTTCTATTTAAGGCATATGATTAAGAATGGTATTAACCTGCTATCGTTGCTTTGATTGAAACTCTTCTGCAATTTTATATGCTTCATGTCATGAAAGTACGTCAGAATTTGGAGTGTTCTTCATGAATTATGAATGGTGATTATGTTAACTCCTTAGAAGAATTCTATACGACATGTATGGACTCCGTATGGTTAGATATTAAGATTTCATGGAAAGTGAATGAGGACTGTAGGTCAGTGGTGGACCATAGTAATGCAGCAATGATTCTGCGTGTAATGAGCTGATTACAACCGTGAGAGTTGTATTGGAATGGATGTTGAGATTGAGTACCACTAATCGGGTCGTGGTAGTGTATAAGTTATCATTGATAGACTAATTAAGTAGAGTATCTACCTATTGAATATTTATTCCCTCTTATAAAAAGAGAGTCGTATTACTATATGAGGAAGGTTGCGGTGCAAGCATAGAATTCTAGTAACGATGATGTCTAGAATGAGATCCCAGATTCGATTTTCGATATCAAGGGAGTTTCAAAGGTGATTGTGTATAAGCTCGAGGAAGAGCATGGGTCCATAGAATGATGGACGGAATAGCAAAAATATTTGGGCATGTGAAATACGATGCTATAATACTTGATGTTGATATAAATACATATATATTTTGTTCTCCTATGACAAACCTCTATAGTTCAGAGGTAGATTCCAAGCCAGATATTTGTGGCAGTATTTTTTTCATATACAATTCTCTTCAATTCGTTCTTTTCTCTTCTTTTCATTTCATGTAAGCTGAGAAGAACAACCCTTCCAGAAGGGGAGGTATTGCCGAATGACTATCTATCTGTGTGATAGAAGCCTAGTAGGATACCACATGTTGTTTAATTGCTTGTCAAGTACTAAAGGCTGGCCACCTTCTGTACTAACTATGCGATATAACAAGTGTTCATGATCATAGTGATCTCTCAATAAATTCTTTTACTTCTATACGATGGATCTTTCAAAGATAGAAGCAGCTAGAAAGGAGTAGTATCAGTGCAGTGGTATTCCGAATCTAACACATTCGTGATACTAAGGTTGACGTGGTTATTAAAAGGTTATAGAACACTAACGAGCAAAAGTATAACCAATATAGTATTATATACGGAAGATAGTAATGACTACGAACTGGAAAAGAATGGGTATTGAGAAGCAAAAGCTATAATGCTAGAAGCTATGATGAGAGTCTGTGCAATAGACTTGAAAGAATTTGAAATGGTCACTTAACACGGATTGAGTTTTCTTACGACAATAGATCATATGTCGTTATCGAGATGTCGCCTTATAAGATCCTTGAGGGAAGACAATGTCGATCTCCCTTATGATATGATGATGTTACAGAGCGCAAGATGCTTAGACCAGCAGTGGTCCAAAGGACCAAGGATATAATAGATTTAATCAGAGGACGGCTGGTAGTAGCCCAAGATGGGCACCCGAAGTATGTTGATTTGACACGAAAGGACAAGGAATAGGAAGTAGGGGACCTAGTGCTGTTATAGGTATTCCCTTGGAAAGGATGGATGAGGTTCAGAAAGAAAGGAAAGCTAAGCCCACAAATTGTTGGACCCTTTGAGGTATTAAGACGTATTGGGAAGTTAGCATATGAGCTAGCCCTACCCCCGAACATGTAGCAAGTTCATAACGTGTTCCACGTATCAATATTAAGGAAGTATAATTCGGATGCCAGACAAATAGGGGCATATGAGCGCATAGATATGCAACCCGACGTAACCTAAATGAAGCAACCAGGAAGGGTTATAGATTAAAAAGGAACAAGTGCTTAGGAGAAGGGTTATCAAACTAGGCAGAGTTTGGTGGTAGGACCACAATGTGGGAAAATTTACTCGAGAGTTAGAAAGTGTAATTCTAAGAAAGTATCCCTACTCATTTTCTATCTGATTCCGGGACGGAATCCTTTTAAGTAGGGGAGACTGTAATAACCCCAATTTTTGGAATTTTTTGAAACCCTTATGAATAGTGATTTTGCTGAATAAGAAAACTTTTCATGCCACACTATGTAGGGGTTCTTCTATTGTTATTCTGAGATCTTATTAGTACTTTATATGGGATATAAGTGTATGTAAAGATCGTCAGAATCCAAGGATTATAAGAGGGGATACCGAAAATCCACCAGATACCGAAAGAATTGAGTATAAGGTAACATGATAAAAGGGATTTAATTCAAGGATTATAAGAGGGGATCATAAAAAGGAATATAATGTATTGAGAAAGGTTAAGGGAACCCAAGTAATAAGATCCCGGGTATGATCCCTCAAACGATAAACGAGAACAAAAGTTAAGCGAACCGTATAACAGATCAGCGATCATTAGCCAAGTAATTAGGAGTTAATCATAGAGGTTAATGATGATGATGTCATCACACCAATAAGAAGAAGATAAGTGTGGGAAGATGACATAAGTGGATGATATAAGCATGACCAAATGAGAAGGTATTGTTGGTTGATTTCAAGCCACACAAATTTTACCATGGTAAAAGATTAATTAACAACAAAAATAAAGCAACCAAGACAAAACAAATCAAAAACAAAAAACACAAGTTGACTTTCACTTTCAAGAACATCAAGCTCTCGGCTTTCCTTCATTTTCAAGGAGAAAAAAAATCAAAATCCAAGATCCAAGCATTGTTGAATCAGGAGGTAATTATCCAAGGTTCCTTATACATAGATATAGCTATCCCATGAATCTAAGCTTCAATTTCCTTCACAATATCTTCCAATAATTCAAGGAAGAAGATGGTGAATAGTAACTTTCAAAAAATAACTTTAGTTTTCTTGAATTTTTATGAAAGTTTAAGGTTATATAAGCAAGGATCAAGGTTCTTTTAGGCATTCAAAACTCTTGTGTTGTGTTAAGAAGCTTCAAGAAGGTATAAACTCCAAACCCTAGCTTTAGTTTTGATTAATTAGGAATGGTTATGATTGATGTAGTATATGAGAAGCATGATGCTTGTTTGTTTAAAGTTCGGTTGAGTTTGTAGAGATTTTGATGGTTGAATCTTGGTTATTAGTTAATGAACCTTAGTATGGTTAGTAGCTTTTGTTGTTATTGAATAAGTTGGATAAAACATGAAGTAATGGACTGATGTGGTGAGGTTTAGAGGGATTTTGGTTGTAATGTTGATTGTGGGTTGAATTGTGGATTGATTGGAGTGGTATAAACTTTGGTAATCGCGTAAACATAGCCGTCGTAATGTCCGATTTACTTTAGACGGTTTTGTTCTTAACATCAGGACCCGAGAACTCACTGTTAGGTTTTGACCATTTCCATGATTAGATAGTTCATGTTACGAGCTTCGTTTTGATATGTGGTTCGTATGAATCCGATGTACGGTTTAGGAGAAATGACCGGTTTAAGTAACGACATTTCGCGACTGAAATATTACCCCTCGCCTTACTTTGAAACCTTGGTTAAGGACTTTAAATGATTAATTGGGGTATGAAACATTTATGTAAAGTGGATTAGGCAGTTAGTAAGTTTCTCACGAAAGAATCGCCTTAAAACTCTTAATGGATAATTTATTAAAAATGGTGGAGCCGAGGGTACACGAGCGACTTAAGTGAATCGTTAAGCGCTAAAGCAAACGTTAGGGTTCAATTGGTTAAAGTCTGGTTTCTTAAGCGACCGGGGTTTAATTCCGACTTATGTTGTTGTTCATAGGTTATCGGACCCACTCTAAGCTTAAGTCTATCCGGGAGCAATCAGGCAAGTTTTCTACCCGTTATACTGTTGTTGTGATGTATACATATATCACTACTAAAAATATGGGATCAGACATCGGTTCTGAACCGATGTTAAAAAAAACTGAACCGATGTCTTCGCGTGTGATGTTAAATGTCATCAGGCTTTGACATCGGTTCACAGCCGATGTCTATTACAGTGCTATATATCGGTTTTAAGAATAATTTTGATGTCTTTGCAACAAATTTCAGCTTATATTACAGTATTTCTAGGTGAATATGAGTATATTATGGGGTAATTATCCATTAAAACATGAAACCTACAAGCTCTAAAAGATATTTTTTTAAAAATCTTTCAAACAAACCGATGTGAAAATCTAGATCAGACATCGGTTATGTTGTCTGACCGATGTGAAATGGTCCATCAGACATCGGGTACTTTTATCAACCGATGTAAAATAATGGGTTAGACATCGGTTTCGTTCATTTGGTGATGTTAAATCCTTTTGTTTAACATCAGTATTTTTTATAACCGATGTTTAATCTTTAATATTGTAAAATTTAAGACATTAGCTATTGAAAATTCGATGTTATTTGGCTTAAAATACATTGATTTTTTTACAGAATCGATGTCAAATGACTATTTGACATTGGTTTTTGTAGTTCTTTTTCTTTTAATATTGTTTTACCTGATGTCTTTTGTTCATTTTTACATCGGTTTTAAATTACCATTCTGATGTTAATATATGTACTATAAATTCCATATGCCATCCTGGTACTATTAATAGCCCAGGGAACCAATTGCATTTTCAACCAGAAAAATACCAACAATATGCAATACATCCAACCAAATTTGTAAAAATATAGAGGTATACATTGATACCAAATTTACTAACATTCAATCCAACAAGAGCTCAATTCGGACATTACATTCCAAGTCTAAAATAAACATCCTAACTAAAAACAATAAAACCTAAATTCTCTAGTTATTACATCCAACATTCTAAACATGTTTGACTAGTTAATATGTACCACTTGTCAAATTTCGACAATTCCAAACATAAATCAGAATGATGGATGTAATTGTCACCAAACATCCCTTAATTAACCACCAACCACCAGCAAACACAATATCAATTCACATAGTTCAGAGGAAAGCTATATATATAGATACTTATCATTTTTACATCTTGTCTTGGATAAATTCAAGCACCTCCATCCGCACCTCATCCAGCTCCTGCCTTGTGTAGGACTTTCGAGTTTTGGCTGCCCACTATAAAACACACGTAAAAATTAGCAACCAGAATATTATTAACCAGAATTGCCATATGTATAATTAAAAATAAACATAACCAACTATTTATAATTTAACCAGAAGAGGACCTTTTCTATATTTAACCGTAATTTTCTTCGTTAATCCAAAACTATATACCAGATAGTTCCTTATCACTAATAAAAACAAGATCCATCTGGAAATCACTAATAATAAAAACTGATAATAAAAATGGCACTCATATTTATCTGTCCTGAAAAACTACACAAAAAAAATTCTACATGCCATCTATCGGAAATGATTTGCATATATACCTTGGTAGTAAAAGATAGCTCCTTATCAGCAATGATATCTTTCATGTATCGCATTATAACATAGCCACATTCAACCCCTCCTGGTTGTTTGGGAGATCCCTGTTACAATATAAAATCTGAATTAGCACCAGAAATTAATTAAAATTACAAAGTGATAAAAAAATACAAAAAACTTACAAGAAGATTCTTTATCTGAGGAGCTTTATTTCCCCTTCCAGTTTGAGCATTGTAGGATTTCATCGCTCTACATTGTAGAACAACAATAATATACATGATTATTTTTCAAAAGGGAGAATATTTACTATATATATATATATTTATTTATAGTAATTAACAGAAATATATTACTCTGTTAATAATTTTTCCAACTCATCAAAATGTGTTGGATGTGGCAGAGGGTTCAGAATATAAATGTCGCCATCCCAAATTACAACCAAAATCCAGTGGCAACTATGTTTATAAAAAAGAAAAAAGAAAAACACAAGTCAGAAATTTTAAAAAAACTACCTAATATATTAATTTGTAAAAGCATGTCTAAATTAAAAATACTTACTTATGATTATGTGGCATGAAGTACATGCGATAGGGACTGCTCTCTTTCAACCGATTAACAAAATAAGAATGAAAAGATTTGTTCAACGTAAATGTAGCTCCTAGATCGAAAAATCCATATAAGACCACATCATCATTCTTCCTCTCAATCTTAATCAGTCTTTGCAAGAGCCTACCAGGGAGTGAATTACATTACTTATAATATCCGTATAAAACATGAATATTGAATATGTAACGATAAAAAATTAACTTACGCCATATAAGCAGATATTGCAGCTTGGCCAATCATATCGAACTCCAACAATGCTTTCACATTTTCATGCAATATATAAATTATTTTCTCAGTCCCAAACACGTCCGAATCACACGGAATTGGTATTGACTCCCCAGTGGCTTTCATGAAGACTGCAGCATGTTTGTATAACACCTTGTACTGCTTTGGCACATTCTTGTTTAGCTTCATTTTTCTATAATCATCTTGAAGTTTCTGCAACTCATCTTTCCGCTTAGACTGCCCCTGCAACACTTCCTTTTTCTTTTTCTACACAGAATTAAATAAAACAAGAATAATCGGTTATTATTGACATAACTACTATAGAATGCAACAATCAATTCAGAGTATATTGACATAATTTTTATATAACATACCGCCACAGTTGGGTAGATGATCAATTCACGAGGCCATGCTATGTGAGAGCCAACTGCTTGGCATACAACCTCAATTTCACCAGGTATGGGCACTGGAACCGATGCCTCTGGCTGGATGTGTCCGTCAACCGACACACGAACATGTCCGGGCTTTAGAGGCACTCCGTGTACTGAAACATTCATCTCTTCGTGATCATCAAAAACTGTTCCAAAAGCAACCTTGTTCTCTATACAATCCAGTGCAAGCTCACATGACTGTGGACCCTACATTATAGTGAGGGATCAATTTAATTTTATTGCATAAATCCCAAGTCTGTAGGCATATATCTAGTAGATCTTAATAATATTTTACCTTCTTTCCGCTCGGAGGAGAGGGGTCAAAACCAACAAAGTCTTCATCATTTACCAACAACTGTTTGGCACTCAGCGGTTTAACAGCAACTCCAACATTCCGCTTATCAGCAGCTCCCTCTTTATTAACAGGTACTTGATAACTTGATTTGTCAGAGAACATAGGAGAGTGACCATTCGAAGCATTAACCAAGGCCTTAAGTTCAGCCATCTCCCGCTGATTTCTTTCCAACTGATCCAACAACTCTGCCTTGGTAATTTTAGTCTTTTTCGCTTTCGGCAAATTGAAGAATGCTGTTGGAGTGACAAAGCCGCCAACCCCTCGAACCCTTCCTGCGTGCTCAGGAGTCTGAAGTGCCGTAGTTAACACATCTTCTGTTCCATGTGGAACAAATTCACCCTTCTCCTTCATTTCAAGTAACTCAGCCTGTAAAATAAATACAAACAATTAGTGCATTATTTATGACGCAATTATCTTTGAAGGGAATGCAGTATTAAAAATATCACTTACAATTCTCGCATTTATTTCCGCTTGCTCTTCAGTAAGCTCATCAGGATTCTTTGGCATCCTAGCCTTCCACCAAAAAATTGCACGATCAGGTTTCTCTTTCCGCTTTAAGTTCCCTTTCTTTATCTGTTAAAAAAGAGAAAATGTTTAAACTCCCTTAAAACTTAGAATTGCAAAGCCAAATAGATATGGTTCTTACTTCTTCTTCTCGCAAACCAATATACCCCTTCCTTGACAAGCGGTGACGATATTTCCGTTTACCCACTCTATTGCTCTGTAACTTACGTTGTTCCTGCACCAAAATAAATTAGTAAAAATTAATAAATATTATTTAACCAAAATCTATTTAATCATTTAGCAAGTAAAATGGCAATCATGTATATTTTATTAGTAGAATATATTCATACCAGCCATTTGGGGCTCGTCCTCTCTACAACAAATTTCTTCCAAGGTTCTTTACCAACAAACGCATACTTCTTCGGAGGCTTCATCAATTTCTTCTTTTTTCCAATAAATGGCATCACATATTTTGCAGTTAAATCAGCTTTAAACTGCCTCCATTTTTCACCTGTCGATTGTAGTACAAGCTTCTCACTTTCTGGGGCAATTTTGAATGTGTCCTAAAGAGCCACATAATATAAATTAGCCACATAATTTACAGTCACAATTTAAATAAAATGAAGAAGTCAACAAGGGATATAATTTACCTGGACATCATCCCATAATTTTGCTTTTAGATCACAATCCACTTTTGGCCAGTTTTCAGTGTCGATTGGAATCATTGTCCTTGCGAACATTCCTATGTAAGACTGTAAAGTAGGCCTGGTATTTCCGATGGGAACTCCAAAATCATTGTATCTAACTTTAAATTTCTTTCCCCAAGCTTTCTTCACCACTACTTTGTGAAGAGCTGAAACACCACGCGCACCTCCTAGCCTTTTTTTTTGCAGATTCAGAAGTGGTCATCGTTTCTTCACAACTACTTTGAGTTTGATATTGTGGAGGGACTTGAACCAACTTTTCATTACAAGTCTCTGAAGTTTTGACATCAGGAACAATCTCATCATCAACCTTTTCAGAGTTATTCTTCCTGTCATTTTCTTCGAAAATTACTTTCTTGGCTTTTTGCTTCTTTGCCATTTTGCTCCCTTAGTCTGCATTAAATTGAATAATAAAGCCATCAGTTGAACAATATATTTTCAGTCCGTCATTAATTACAGTCAAGCATAAATAATAAATTGTAAAATCAGCAAGTACGAATACAACTATACAAGAACAATAATTTACCTAAACTGCAATCAGTAATTAATCACATCCGAAATAACTCTAAAGTATTTTATAGAAGTACAATTAAATAATGCAAAATAATTAAAGAAAAAATAATGCCATCAATCAGTAATTATGGATGAACTACTTATATGATTATAACAATGCAAAACAAAAGAAAAAAAAATTAACAATATATTTTACACATTATAACACAATTAAAGGCAAATATATATGGTTCATTCAGTCATTCAAATTCCCATTTAGATATATATTCTACATAAAGCTACATCATCAGTCAGTAACGACATTAGGTGCAGGAGTTTTAGTAGCAGTATTTTTAATCCAAATTCCCTCAACATTAGGTCTAGCAGTATGAGCGACATCATCAGTAGTGACATCAGTTGCGGGGA
Organism: Apium graveolens; assembly: GCF_009905375.1. Lineage (NCBI taxonomy): Eukaryota > Viridiplantae > Streptophyta > Magnoliopsida > Apiales > Apiaceae > Apium > Apium graveolens. The sequence continues at coordinate 56,900,078 of NC_133657.1, forward strand.
TTTCAGTGCAGAATGGGGGATGTTCCATGATCGTGTCTCCTAAGTCATCTTCATTATACAATTCTTGGTAGTCTCGAGTTGTGGAGGACAGAACAATAGACCAGGTAGCATCAACGGGATCTTCAAGGTAAAACACTTGCTTGACTTGGTCAACAGAAACATATTTATCTTTTTTGTGACCTTGTCGACTAAAATCCACAAGTGTGAACCCAAGATCATCAACCCTTATTCCTTTATCATTACTTGCCCATTTACACAGGAACAAGGGAGCTTTGAATGCATGGTAGTCTAATTCCCATATCTCTTGTATGATACCGTAAAATGTCAAATCACTTTCTACGGGGTTCAAGTCCTTGGCACTAGAAACCTGGACCGCTTTAGTAATGACAGACACCCCGCTGTTTTGAACAACGCGTATGTCATCTCGTTCCTTTGTAAAATATCGCACTCCATTCACTAGATAACCTTGATAAGTTAGTACTGAAAATGATGGCTTGGCAGCGAGCCATCTTATCGTATCTGAAACACCTTTGTTGTTCTCCCTTAGTTCATCATTCACCTACAGATATGATAAGAAATTTTAAATCCTAAATAGCTAATAGTCGTCATTACACTACAGATCAAAGAACCTAATACAACACTGACTTTATTTTGAAACCAATCAGCAAAGAGCCGATTGTGCTCTCTCATGAGCCAATGTAAGCTTTTCCTTTTCCCTCAGTGAATTTCTTCAAGATATTCCTTATGCATTCTGAAAAATGCATATGGAATGATATATTAAAGACACATTACAAGACTAATTACTGGATAATGAGGAATTGAAAACAACAAACTGCATAAACTCACAGATATGGAAACACTTCAGCGTTGTTTAGAAGGACATGTAGATGTGCTTCATCTCGCTCCTTCTCTTCCACTGATTTTATTATCACAGCGGATAATGGACCTGATATCTTATTATCTTGGTCCTTTGGAAGACCGGCAGTGGAGTAATTCTGACTAAGAAACTCGGTGCAGAATTCTACGGACTCTTCTCCAAGGTAACTCTCTGCCATACAACCTTCGGGATAATAACGGTTTTGAACATAACTCTTTAGTACTTTATTAAACCGTTCAAACGCATACATCCACCTATAAAATACTGGTCCACATAAGCATAGTTCCTAGACCAAGTGGACTACTATATGTACCATTACATCAAAAAATGACACATGGAAAACCTTTTCTAGATCGCACAAGGTTAGTATAACATCTGACTGCAGCTTATCCAATTTTGACACGTCTACTACTTTGTTGCACAAAGCATTAAAAAAGAAACATAATCTAATAATTGTGACCCTAACATGCTTCGGAAGAACGGAGCGTATTGCAACCGAGAGTAATTGTTGGAGAAGAATGTGGCAATCATGTGATTTCAGCCCGTAAATATTCAAATCAGGCATGGAAACACAATTTTTTATGTTCGATTCATGTCCGTATGGAAGTTTCATCGACATTAATGATGACAAGAAAGTCCTTTTTTCTGCCTTTGACAAAGTAAAGGGAGAAGGAGGCAAATAGGTTTTCTTTACTCCTACTTGGGGAGCCAAATCAGATCTAACGCCCATTTCCATCATATCACGACGGGCTGCCGCACTATCCTTTGTCTTATGGCGCATATTTAGTAATGTGCCAATCAGACTATCACATACATTCTTCTCGACATGCATGACATCAATACAGTGCCTAACATGGTGAAATTTCCAGTATTCTAACTCGAAAAATACTGACTTTTTCTTCCATGGACTTTCAACCTTCTTTGCCTTCTTCATTTTCTTCCCAAATTCAAATTTGATTTGTTCTTGCTCTGCTAACACTTCTTCTCCGGATAGGGTTCGACGCGGCTGCCCAAACTCTTGTTGTCCATTAAAAGCAGCCTTCTGCCTTCTATAAGGATGATGTAGAGGCAAATATCGACGATGCCCTTGGTAGCACATTTTCCTACTATGAGTCAAAAATTTAGCTACGGTGTCATCTCCACAAACTGGACAACACTTATAACCCTTATTAACGCAGCCAGATAAATTTGCGTAAGCAGGGAAGTCATTTATCGTCCACATTAAAACTGCTTTTAAAGTGAAAAATGATTTGTTATACGCGTCATACATATTTGGTTCCCCTTCCTTCCAAAGCTTTTTTAAATCATCAATCATCGGTTGTAAGTAGATGTCGATGTTATTACCAGGCTCATGCGGGCCAGGGACCAATATCGACAACATCATAAATTTTCTTTTCATACATAACCAGGGAGGAAGATTGTACGTCACCAATATGACTGGCCAGCAACTATATCTATTAGATAGGCCATTATTGTGCGGGTTTACACCATCCGCCGATAAAGCCAAGCGAAGGTTTCTCGGTTCACTACCAAAGGATGGCCACCTATAATCTATATTTTTCCAAGATGGAGAGTCGGCTGGATGTCACATTTTACCATCTTGTGTCCGCTGTTGCGCATGCCAACACATTAGTTTAGCGGTGGAAGGAGATTTAAACATACGTTTAAATCTAGGAATTATTGGAAAATACCACATGACTTTGGCTGGAAGATTAATCCTCTCTTCACCTTTCTTTGTCAACTTCCACCAAGAAAGTCGACACTTAGGACACTTGGTTGCATCAGCATGTACACCCCTGTACAGTACACAGTCATTCGGACATAAATGGAACTTTATATACTCTAGACCTAAATTGGAGAGGGTTTTTTTTACTTCATATGCATTACTAGGTAACACATTATCTTTGGGAAGTAGAGACCCAACAGAAGAAATGAGGTCAGTGAAGGCACTATCGGTAATACCAAACCTAGATTTCCAGTTATGCAACTTCAACATCGACTCTAACTTAGTACAGTCACTACCCTCATATAGAGGTTGCTCAGCATCGGCTAGGAACCTCCTAAACTGATATGAATCATTATCATATTGACTCGAGTTATATGCCGCTTCACAAACATCAATAGTTTCCGAAGCAGCGACATGCTCCTGATCTTGCTCTGACGCTTCATCAGAGGCTTGCTCAGGAGGTGGGTCTGGAGCTTGCTCTTCAGGTGGACAACTAGCACTTGAAGATTTAGGACCCGTAGAAGCAGTCTCCCCGTGCCAAACCCAATGCACATAACCTAGACAAAAGCCATTGTCATAGATATGGCCCCTGATTGTTTTTATAGAGAATTTTTTAAAATTGGCGCATCGTCCACAAGGGCAAGGAATTTTGTTACGATCTTCAGAATTTTCTTCAGCATATATCAAGAAGTTTTCCACCCCCATTTCAAATGCTAAAGAATCCCTATCTTGCAAAATCCATGTCTTATCCATCAAATTTCCCTACCTGATAGCCACTATAAATATTAAAAATCCAACACATACCTATTTATAATTATTTAATAAAAGGCATATCAAATTTGTGTTGGTTATTGTAGGGATTAATTATATAAACTTAGAAAGGAGTAAATACCTTGATATCCTAATAATTTATAATACTAATTCATTACTCTAAGATCCTATACATATACCCAATTAATTACAAAACTAGACTAAATTTATAAACTAGACTAAATTAAACCAAGATAATTAAAACAAATTAAACCAAGATATTTGAAAATATCACATAATTAAAAACCAATAATTCCAACATTCACAGCCCAGACAATTGTTAAATTTCCTTCACATAAATAAAACTCAGTGAGAACTTGAGTATTGAAACAAATTCAGCCCATAAATAAATAAATTAAAATTATCTGTTACTTGTATCTGTGAGAAGGATAATTATACAAAACAATTACTATAATACAACACAAGTAACAGATAGTTCATATCAGGAATGCAGAGACTTGTTCATATCAGAGAAATGACTATCATACAAAACAAGAAATGCAGAGACTTGTTCATATCTGAGACCTGTTCAAATGCAGCCCCAAAAACCCCCCCCAAAACACACTAATATGTATGAACAACCCCCAGAAAACACATAATTAAAAACAGAACAGAAACATTTACATTTACATCAATGTACCTAAAACATTGATTTACATCAGTGTACCTAAAATATTTAACATGACATAAAATTCCCAAAAACAGGACATAAAACCCCCAAAAAGAAACAAACATAAAACCCCCAAAAACATAAAACATTTACATGCACAAAGAAGAAAAACAGTAAAGAAGAAAAGAAGATAAACATAAAACATTTACATGCACAAAGAAGATATTAAACATAAAAATGAGGGAGATAAACAGTAAAGAAGTAAAGAAGAATATACCTCCGGATGCTTTCAATGTTCCGAAACCCCAATGTTCTAAACCCTCGGTGCTCCAACCTCCAAATGCTGTCTACCTCCAGATACTAGCTCCAACCTCCAGATACTAGCTCAATTTCAAGTTTAATTTGCTCTAATTTGAAGCTCCAAATCTTGAATTAGAATTGGGGCTAAAATTAGGGTTTCAGAGAAAAGAGAGAAGAGACGGTTAACAGAGACTAAGTTAAGAAGAGAGAAGAAAGGTAAGAAGACTAAGAGAGAAGGAGGGGAGAGATGAGAGAGACGAGAGAGGCGAGGGTCGGGGAGAGATGAGAGGCTCGCGGGAGGTTTTTTGGAAAGGGGGGAAAATATGTTAAAGTGAATTTTTTGTTAAAATTAAAGGGGGGAAAGTGTACTGAAAAGTGGGGGGGGGAGTTAAGTAATTTTTATTTTTTTTAAAAGGCCATAGACAACGTTTAACAAAATGAACTGATGTCAAAGTTAAAAACAAATTTGTGGCCTTTTTAATTTCTGAAGATAGACAACGGCTACTAAGTGAAACCGATGTCAATATGCGTATTCAACATCGCTTTTTACAAAACCGATGTTAAACTGCATTTTAACATCGGGTGCATTACATGTCGATGTCTAAGGACCGATGTCGTATCTACTATTTCTAGTAGTGTATATATATATTATCTTGTGATAGATGCATGATGGTTAATTAGCAAATTCTTGCAATATATTGGAGCATGTGATATGGTATATATGCATGCCTGTTTCGTAATCTTGATACATATATTTGTTGATTCAATTGCTTATAAGTTGTATAATACCTATGCTAGAGATAAGCAGTAGTTGCGTATACCCTTAGTATAGGGGACCCAAAGGTGAACATTTTCTAAAACCGGGAGTCGATGTTCCCGAGTATATTATATATATATACTTATATATATATTGATATAGTTTTTAAAACTATTAATCGAATAAGTTTTATTCGATAACTTTATTTTATTTAATGGATATTAGCTGAGAGTTATCCTTTCCGAAAAATTTCCAAAGGACCTCTCAAAAGGGCCTCTGAAGCAACTTTTGAAGGCCTCAGGGCTGTCTTATAAGAGCTTCTGGTCGGCCAAAAGGCCTCAATTTGTTGGCTGGTTGGCCAGGGCCACTACGAAGGCAAATTGTGGCTGTCACGGCTCTCCTACGGAGGCTCCTGGTTGGCCAAAAGGCCTCAATTTGTGGGCTGGTCGGCCGGGAGCACTACAGAGGTAAATTGTGGCTGTCTTGGCTCTGCTACGGGGGCTTCCGGTTGGCCAAAAGGCCTCAATTTATGGGCTGGTCAGCCGGGAGCACTACGGAAGCAAATTATGGCCGTCTTGGTTCTACTATGGAGGCTCCTGGTTGGCCAAAAGCCCTCAATTTATGGGATGGTCAGCCAGGAGCACTACAGAAGTAAATTATGGCCGTCTTGGCTCTGCTACGGAGGCTCCTGGTTGGCCAAAAGGCCTCAATTTGTGGGTTGGTCGGCTGGGAGCACTACGGAGGCAAATTGTGGTGGTCTTGGCTCTTCTACGGAGGTTTCTGGTTGGCCAACAGGCCTCAATTTATGGGATGGTCGGTCGGGAGCACTACGGAAGCAAATTGTGGCTGTCTTGGATCTACTATGGAGGCTCCTGGTTGGCCAAAAGGCCTCAATTTGTGGGCTGGTCGGCCGAGAGCACTACGGAAGCAAATTGTGGCTGTCTTGGCTCTCCTATGGAGGCTCCTAGTTGAACATATGCCCTCCAATTGTTGGCTTGTCGGCCAGGAGTGGTCTTAATGGACCTTGAGAGCCTTCTATAGGGTAGTCTGATCCGTCAGGAGGGGAATATTTTGTTCTCGTACTCGTTAGTTCAGCTGAAAAGCTAATCTTGTCTTAATCTTTACAAGTTTTACTAATCATGGTGATTAATGTAATCGTCCCTTGGTTAAGACTAATGACTTTTATTTAGTCCCAGCCAGGCTTTTCTCGGAGGACTGATACGGTAAGCGATGTCCTGCACCTCTTTTTTCTCTTATTATGTCATCTTTTCTAATTTTTTGATCATTCTTCTCCACCATTTCCGGTGTTCTTTTAGAGAGGTACCTGCTAGCGCGAACAAGGCAGACTTACGACCTGTTGTAGCAGGTGACGCTTTTCCTATAAAAGAAGATGAGAAGTGCTCATTTTCATTCACAATTTCATTTCTCAACTTCTCAGATTCTCAAACTCTCTCAAGATTCTATCTTTCTTCAAGCTCTTCAAGAATATCTAGCGGACAAGGTCCTAGCAAGTCATCTTTCTCCCAAAAGGAAGCTCTGCACAAGAGGGCTACTCTTCGCTCCATTCAAGGTATAACTCTCGTCTCTCCTTTCTCCATTAACCGTTGTTCCAACAACCTAAAGAGTATATTAGACGATAGGGAAGAAGTGTACCCAATTACCGTCCATTTTGATGCGTTTCATCACAGAAGTATGCTCCTCGAGAAAGATATCGAAGAGATTCAGTCGACTTACTCCTGGCCCGACTGCTTAAATATTCACAAAGCTAAGCATAGCGAGAGGGCTTGCAACCTCTGCCACCAAAGGCTATTCGTGTATAAGTCGGTCCTTAAGTCCGGGCTACGGTTTCCCATGCATCCTTTCATTCTGAGGTTTCTAGCTGAGCTCAAGATTCATCCATGCCAGCTTTACCCTAACGGGTGAGCTTTCATTGTTCAGTTCATAGTGAGATGCCATGACTTGGGCATCCCCTTGAGTGTGACGATGTTTTGAAGCAATTTCATGATGAAAGCTTCTTCTTTGAACCGACCTGGTTGGGTTGTGATAAAACACATAGCTCATGTTCCTCATATGGTGAACACCAGCTCTCTTTATGACTCAAACCATAAATGAAACAAGAATTTTGTGGTCGTTGAATGGAAGGGTGGAGACTGGGGGACGTACTTCAGACATGACTTCAACAACCCAGTTGATAGTTCTCATTACATTCTTAATCTTTTAGAAGTTAAGCTTCTAGCCCGAGACCTCCTCATCGATGATGATGGGAGAACCCCTTATTGGGAGTTCATAACAGAAACCAAGCTCGTCGAAGCTGGCCTTAGCAGCCTCTCTATAGAGGGTATTTATTTTTGTTTCTCCTTAACTTTGTGCAAGTTTATTCTTATATCTGCTTTCTTTTTTCTTGTTTCAGCTGCTGAGGCTCTCGACGCTAATGTCAACATGAGCGATGCTATTACGGGTAAGATGGCCAGAGATGCATCCAAGAAGGCCAACCGTGTTTCTAAGATCCCTGCCTTCCTTGAGGCGTCGGGATCCGGTCAGAAGAGGACTAAAGACTTTGATGGGAATGCAAGGACCCCTTTTGAACCAGGATGGGGTATCTCTACCAATGACTCTATACTTAGCAGTCTGGGCCTTGCCCTTGAGTGGTCGAAGAACTGTATTACTCCTCCTGATCTCCTATTTGTCTCTTCCGATGAGAAGCTTCTCAAAGCCGAGATGATGGGGCTCAAGCCATGTACCAGGTACACTTCTCCTTGTATAAATTTCCCTTTAAGTGCACTTTTCTTAGAACTTGAAAAATGTTATAGGAATCACTCCTCGGGGACTCGACCCTTCTTACTTAAGCATTTTATAACTTTACTTATGTTTTCCTTGTCAGGCCAACGCCTACTTCTCGGCATCCTCCATTAAGGCTATTAAGATGAGAGGCGACTATGCTGCGCTGCAGGTCTACATGAATAAAATGAAGATTTCTTCAGATGAGTGGGATTCCAAGGCAAATGAAGCGGAAGGCAAGGTTGCTGCCCTGGAGAAGAAGTTCTCCAAAGCCGAGAGAAGAGGAAAAAGGAGTGGAAAGACCTCGTGGACTCATATCACATGTCCTCATCCTTCACTCAGATGATAGATGAGCATGATGATGAGATGCAGCCCATTAACATGGCTCTAGGATGGAAGATGGGAGTTTTAGATGCTTATGGCATGTACCTTGGTGTGGTTGATCCGAGTCTTCTATTTTTCCATTGGGAGATACCCACCATGGACCCATCTGGATAAAATTTCGGACCTGTGCCCTCACTCCTCGTGTGAGGTCTCAATCGAGTTCTAGTCATAGGGGTTCTGGTTCCTGTTCTAAGGGTAAGGCCCCCTCGGGTAGCCCTAACTCCAGAACAGCCCTTCGCGGGAAGATTAGGGAGCCGGTTTCAGGAAGCAGCAACTCAGGGTCAGATGAGGGGAAGGTTCTTCTGACGAGTGATTTGTGTGGCCTTTCATGGCTTTAGTTGCCTCTTGTGGCCATGTTTTCATAACTTATTTATTCGAACCTTATTGATTGTAAACTATTGGTCCTTGGGGACTTTAACTCATGATCCTTCGGGATCTCTATCTATGCAATTCCTTTGGTTTCATTTCATACTTGTCTTTTATCTTTGGAATTTGGTCCTTCGGGACTTGCATTCTTTAGATGCTCGTACTTCAATAAATTAGTAGACAAGATGGTAGAAATAAACTTGCAAAAATAGATAATATCTCTGGAAAATGGGTTCAACCCTTACATTAGATGGTTTCGTCGAACTTATTCAAAAACTTAATACTAAGTACTAGGAACACATAGTGAATGTCCTAAATATAATAAACCTTCAGGTTTGAAGCATGCCAAGTATGGGGCACTTCATCACCATTCAGGGTCTCTAACTTGTAGGATCCTCGTCCTAATATCTTCCTGACCTTATAAGGTCCTTCCCAGTTAGGGGATAGCTTTCCTTTCTCCCCGACTCCTGATGCCTCAATCTTCCTGAACCAAGTCTCTTTGCTGAAAGAACCTTTCTTTAACCCTTCTATTATAATATGGGGAGGCTCTTCGCTGATGCTCTGCATTGCGGGCGTTGGCCTCATCTTTGACCTCATCAATGAGATCAAGAGCAAGCCTCATGCCATCTTCATTGGTTTCTGGTTCATAAGCTTCGATCCAAGGGGATTCGTCCATGATCTCAAAGGGCACCACGACCTCGGCTCCATAAGCCATCATGAATGGGGTAGCTTCAGTTGTCACTTTGCAGGTGGTACGATATGCCCATAATATAGGCAGCAACTCATCCACTCAAGTGTTTCTTGAGCATTCGACCCTCTTATTAAGTCCATCAAGGATGATTCTGTTAGCAACTTCTGCTTTCCCGTTTTCCTTAGGATGTGCAATCGAGGTGAAGCGAAGTTCTATATTGTTATCATCGCAGTACTCTATGAACTCTGCATTATCAAATTATCTCCCATTATCCATGACAAGGATGCGTGGGATTTAATATCGTTATACCACATTCTCCCAGAAGAACTGGTTAATTTTCTTAGTGGTTATCTTGGCTAGTGTTTTAGCCTCAATCCACTTCGTAAAGTAGTCTATGGCTACCATAATGAACTTCCTTTGTCCTGATGCTACAGGAAATGGTCCAAGTATGTCCATTCCCCACATTGCAAAAGGGATGGGTATGCTGATAGATGTAAGCCTCTCCGAGGTTTTTTGTACTATTAGAGCGTGCCTATGGCACCTGTTGTTGGATTTTAATCACAGCGGAAGCATGGTAAAACACTTTTACACATATAAAATCCAAATAAAAGCATATAAATCGTGATTAAAACATATGAATCGATTACTAACCTTTAATAGCGATCCAAAAGCAACGATCGGAGATCCTTAGCAGCTGCTCCTCAAACGTGAAGCACTCCACCGGTATCCACCAAGAAAACGACGTTAAGGAGGAGGAGGAGGTGGAGAGAATTAGGTTTTTCTAAAATTTTTGGGTTAGAATAAAAATAGGGTTTATAATAGTATATTTATAGGCAAAATTTTTAGCTGAAATTTTTCCATAAAATATTATTATTATTAACCCATTTATTATTCTCATTAATAATTAAAACACCTTTTAATTATTAATCATTTTTCTAAACACTTTAGAAATAATTCTCTCTCTTGATTTAATTTCCAAAATTAAATTCTTAATTAATAATATTAAGAACTTTTCTTAATTAATTTATAATCAATTAAATCTCATTTAATCAATTATTAAATTTGCCAATTAATTATTTATTTCATAAATAAATAATTATCAGCCATTATTAATTAATTTCTCCACCATTAAATCATTCTCTTTTTTATGGTGTGACCCTGTAGGTTCAATATTAAGCCGGTAGTAGAAATAAATAATAATAAAACTATTTTATCATTATTTATATAAATTCTCTAATTTATTAAATATGATTAATTAATTAATCATATTTATTCTACATCGTGAGGGATACTTCTCAGCATATCGCGACTATCCGGATAATAAGAATTCACTGCTTAGAATACCAAGAACCTATTCAGTGAATAGTTACCATACAATAAACTCCTTCGACCCTACAATGTCCTGATTAAATACAAGGCATGGATCTCGTGTCAAGCCTATCTAATTTAATCACTTGCTTACCATTTACTATGCTTAGTTCTATGCAAATTAGAAACTCCTTTCTAATTTCATTCACTCTGTCCAGAGATTCCTGAACTAGCATAAGTGGATCAGCCTTGAACATTCGCTTCCTTCACTGGAAGGGGTAGATCCTTTATTGATCATACACTATCTTCGTGTACAAATTCCTATACCCAGTAGAGCCCTAATAATTGTCCCTGGAGACTAAGAACTAAACCAAAGCATAGTTCAGTGTACACAAGATGACTATGATGACCTCAAGTCTAAGGATACTTGTACAACTATCACTATGTGAACAACTGCTGACACGTGAGGGAACTCCATCAGTTGTTCAGCTGTGCGAGTCATGTTCAGTGAACTTATTCTATAATAAGCAGCTACATACTAGCTATAGTGTCACCACACAAATATCTATGAGAACAGACATCCTTCAAACTGAAGCAAACATAGTATGTACCGATCTTTGCGGATTATTAGTTACCAGTTAGTAATCCTATGACCAGGAACTATTTAAGTTTAGAGTTATCATCTTTTAGGTCTCACTATTATGATCTCATCATAATCCATAAAAGCTTTACTCTAAACTATGGTATATCTTATTTAAACACTTAAATAGATAGAGCCCGTAATAAAAACAAAACAAGTCTTTTATTAATATCAATGAAATCAAAACATATTACATAAAAGTTATTCCTAAATCCTAATACATGATTGGACTTAGGACGTATTCCTTTCAATCTCCCACTTGTACTAAAGCCAATCACTCTGGTATATAATACCCATCTAGTCTTTATGACGATCAAAGTGACCTTCATAAAGTAGCTTTGTGAGTGGGTCTGCTATGTTGTTATGTGTGTCAACTCTATTTCAATATAACACAAGAAATGTTATCGCGCTCCCACTAACCCTTTTGTAGACACATGGTTCATCTACGTTTTTCATAAAACCAAACTCTTTGATTGTCTCATCAAAATGGATGTTCCATCTACGAGAAGCTTGCTTTAAACCACATATGGTTCGCAGCAGCTTACACACTAGGTTTTCATTTCTCTTGGAAAGAAAACCATCTGACTATTTGCCAGATCTCATAGTCGTAGTAAGCAGCATTCGCAAGTAAAATCCGAACTAATTATAACAGGGCTATAGGTAAAAGGTTTCAACAAAGTCAATCCATTGCCTTTGTTTGAATTCTTTTGCCACAAGCCTGGCCTTAAAGGTCTCCACCTGGCCATCTGCTCTAATCATTCTTTTGTATCCCGTATACATAGATTTCATTCCGTATTTCATGGCACTATGCCATTTCTCTGAGTCAACACTACTCATAGCCTCATTATAGGTCACAGGGTCGTCATCATCAATGATCGACAACTCATTGTCATTCTCAATGACAAGGCCATATTACCTCTCAGGTTGGCGAGACACTCTCCCTGACCTACGAATGGGCTGTTCCACAGAAGGTTGTTCAGTCAGAACAGGTGTTTTCACTTGATCCGTAGTAGTTTGTGCTTCTTGAACTTTATCAAGTTCAATTTTGCTCCCACTGTTTCCTTCAAGGATAAACTCCTTTTCCAAGAAGGTAGCATGTCTGGAGACAAACACCCGATGATCGGTGTAAAAATAATACCCTAAAGTCTCTTTAGGATATCCCACAAAACTACATTTTACGGATCGATATTCCAGCTTATCTGGGTCATCTTATTTGACATAAGCTGGACATCCCCAAATCTTAACGTGTTTAAGACTCGGTTTCCTTTCTTTCCATATCTCATACGGAGTTTGAGGAACAGATTTGGAAGGCACCTTATTCAGTAAATATGCTGAGGTTTCCAATACGTAACCCCATAGGAATACTGGAAGATTTGCATAGCTCATCATGGACCGAACTATGTCTAACAAAGTTCGATTTCTCCTTTCAGATACCAATCTGGAGGAGTCCACTGGGAGACTATACCATTTACTTTGAGATAATCTAGAAACACTCCATTAAAGTATTCACCACCTCGATCTGATCGAAGAGTTATAATACTATGTTTGGTTGTTTCTCCACTTCATACTTATATTCTTTGAACTTTTCAAAGGCCTCAGACTTGTGTTTCATCAAACACATATCCGAATCCAGATCTATCATCTATGAAAGTAATGAAGTATGAAAATCCACCCATGGCTTGCGTAGACATTGGTCCACATACATTTGTGTGTACCATTCCTAGAAAATTTGCAGCCCTCTCTCCATGTCTACTAAATGGAGACTGCAGTGCCATAATGAAGTGAGATTTTCATCATCCCTTTTCTTTTATTAGTTTGTTCAATCTGAAGTAAATTATGTCACATTTATACAGACCATTATTTAAAGTACCACGTCTATAAAGAATATTATCTTTAAGAATAGAACATTCATTATTCTCAATAATAAATGAAAATCCAGCCAAGTCTAACATGGGAATAATATTCCTCACAATCGAGGGAACAAAATAACAATTATTTAAAAAACAATAGTCTTTCCCATAGGCATATGTAAATGAAATGATTCTACATCTTCAGCAGCAACTCTTGCTCCATTTCCCATCAGTAGAATCACCTCCTCTTCCTCAAGAGTCCTACTTCTCCTTAGTCCCTGCAACAAATTGCAGATATGAGAACCACAGGCGGTATCTAATACCCAAGTAGAAATTTGATTTAATGACATATTCACTTCTATCATGAACATACCTGAATCAGAAGCGGTAGTCTCACTACCCTTCTTCTTCTTCAATTCTGCAAGGTAAACCTTGTAGTTCTTCTTCCAGTGCCCCACCCTGTTACAGTGAAAGCAAACAACTTTGGTCTTGGGGTCTTCAGCTTTTGGTGGAACCGGCATTTTCTCACCTACTTTCTTCTTCTTGGAAGGGTTCCTCTTCCTTTTCTTAGGATTGGAACCTTCACCAATTAGAAGAACAGACTCTTCTTAGGGGGAAAATTCGATTCCGCAGTCTTCAACATGTTGTGGAGTTCAGGCAGGCTGACATCCAACTTATTCATGTGAAAGTTCACAACAAACTGCGAGAACGAACTCGGAAGCGATTCCAAGACCAAGTCTTGGCTCAGCTCCCCATCCATGGCAAAACCAAGTTATCCAAGACGTTCAATCAAATTGATCATCTTAAGTACATGGTCATTCACAGTTGATCCCTCAGACATCCTACAACCGAATAGCTCCTTCGATATCTCATATCGAGCTGTCCTTCCTGCCACATCATACAACTCTTGTAGATGCATGAGGATAGTGTGAGCATCCATATGCTCATGTTGCTTCTGTAGCTCAATGTTCATGGAAGCTAGCATGATGCATTGAGCAACATTTACATCATCTACCCATTTACGATACACAACATGTTCATCATTATGTGCATCAATAGCAGGTTCAGTAGGCTTAGGTGAGTCAATCACGTATTCCAGCTTCTTAATCCTGAGAACAATTCTCAAGTTTCGAAGCCAGTTAGCATAATTAGGACCAGTCAACTTATGAGCATCCAGTATGCTCCTGAGTGATAGTGCAGAAGACATAATATATATTATAAATCTGTAAATGATAAACACATAACAACACTTAGCAAATATTCGATTTCATTTTAAAAACACTATATGAATTGGGTCTTTATTCATAAGTGGCTCCCACTAGTTTATCTAATTTATTCAACCCCTTACATGAAAAAAGCATTCATAATGCTAGTGGGAATAGGGATCCTACATTCCATTACACAACCCCGACTGTAGCACGAACCGCCATGTAATGTTCAATAGGCAGAAAACTCTTGTCAATTACATCTTATGTTATTCCCTAATCAAACTTTAGCCTCTTGAATAATTGAGTCACGGCTGTGGCACGATAAACTCAATATTCTAAGTCAAGTCTAACCCAACATTCCGTACAATTGAATCAGTCTCCAACGGCCCACGGCTGTGGCACGTACCGACCTTTAGATTCTAATTCAATGTACCCATCTCTATGTAATAGACAAGTATTTCTTATTTCGAAATCAAAGCCCTCGGCTGTAGCATGAACCGACAATGATTTAAAAATAAGAACTACTTTCTATCATGTTGGAAGGCTATGACCGACACAAGCTCGTTGTATCATTGGCCAATTACTACTTGATATTATTTAATTTTAGAGGGATTATATTACGTTACAATCATAATCATACTATAAAGAGATTCTTCCTTTTAAATTAAATATTTCAAATCAATAATCGATAATCAGATGATTCCCAGATCGGGTGGAGCATTGTCAAGAGGCGTCACTTAATAACCCTTTCTTACAGATAGAAATCTGTTGTTGACAGAATCATCCTTTCTCTCATATCGAAAATTTATATTCAATTACGTGTTTCATAAACACAAGAATCTTATGATTGTATTCATAATATTATTATTAAGGTTATGAAACAATTTCACTATACTAGATTGTCTAACAAGCGCCTTATGTTCATTTAAGTTCACCTAAATCTATCATCACATGATAAACTAAGCATATATCACATATATCAACATGAATAAACATCAAGGTAGGCATGTTACATCATCTAGCATATTGGTCTAAGCATTATACATCTCTATGTATCATATGAAGCATTTAAAAGCAATTAAAACAGTCAAAAACAGCTTTAAAACACTTTTGGAAATATAAAAAGTTCAAAACTTTTATATAAACTAAAATTTGATCACTCCATTAGATCCGTCTCGGAAAAACGAATCCAACGATATATTGCACGCCCAAAACGGAGTTACGAAACTCCCAAAAAATCAAATTTAATGTGGACAGTCGGGCTGTAACGCATTACAGGAACGCGTTACAAGCCCTGTAACGCATTCCGGTGATGCGTTACAACCCTTTTAAGCCATTAAAAGGTGTAACGCATTCCGTGAATGCACCACAGGGTGTAACGCATTCCCGGAATGCGCGACACCCTTTCTTCTGCGTTTCTCCTCCTGTCAGAACAGCCGCCGTCTTTTCTCGCACGGATTTCCGTGCCGCCGTCCCTGTCAACTCTGTACCTTTGCTTTGCTTTCAACAGAAAACAGCAGACAAGCAGCAGATGCATAATATATATACTTACAATTTATATATATATATGATTATTTAATTACGAATTTAATTGCAACAACTTCAAAAATTCATAATAAAAAATCTATACATCATAAAATTATGAAAAAAATACCCAGACGATCTACAACACTTGTAGAACCCAGATCAACATTCAAAATTATTCTGAGAAAAGATTTCTCATCAGACATAATTAATCCAATATTATTCTGAGAAAATTATTCATAATTAATTCATACAAGCACATAAAATTCTGAAATTTTTACCACAGATCTATATGCATACAACCTATGCTCTGATACCAGTGTTGGATTTTAATCGCAGCGGAGGCATGGTAAAACACTTTTACACATATAAAATCCAAATAAAAGCATATAAATCGTGATTAAAACATATGAATCGATTACTAACCTTTAATAGCGATCCAAGAGCAACGATCGGAAATCCTTAGCAGCTGTTCCTCAAACGTGAAGCACTCCACCGGTATCCACCAAGAAAATGACGTTAAGGAGGAGGAGGCGGTGGAGAGAATTAGGTTTTTCTAAAATTTTTGGGTTAGAATAAAAATAGGGTTTATAATAGTATATTTATAGGCAAAATTTTCAGCTGAAATTTTCCCATAAAATATTATTATTATTAACCCATTTATTATTCTCATTAATAATTAAAACACCTTTTAATTATTAATCCTTTTTCTAAACACTTTAGAAATAATTCTCTCTCTTGATTTAATTTCCAAAATTAAATTCTTAATTAATAATATTAAGAACTTTTCTTAATTTATTTATAATCAATTAAATCTCATTTAATCAATTATTAAATTTGCCAATTAATTATTTATTTCATAAATAAATAATTATCAGCCATTATTAATTAATTTCTCCACCATTAAATCATTCTCTTTTTTATGGTGTGACCCTGTAGGTTCAATATTAAGCCGGTAGTAGAAATAAATAATAATAAAACTATTTTATCATTATTTATATAAATTCTCTAATTTATTAAATATGATTAATTAATCATATTTATTCTACATCGTGAGGGATACTTCTCAGCATATCGCGACTATCCGGATAATACGAATTCACTGCTTAGAATACCAAGAACCTATTCAGTGAATAGTTACCGTACAATAAACTCCTTCTACCCTACAATGTCCTGATTAAATACAAGGCATGGATCTCGTGTCAAGCCTATCTAATTTAATCACTTGCTTACCATTTACTATGCTTAGTTCTATGCAAATTAGAAACTCCTTTCTAATTTCATTCACTCTGGCCAGAGATTCCTGAACTAGCATAAGTGGATCAGCCTTGAACATTCGCTTCCTTCACTGGAAGGGGTAGATCCTTTATTGATCATACACTATCTTCGTGTACAAATTCCTATACCCAGTAGAGCCCTAATAATTGTCCCTGGAGACTAAGAACTAAACCAAAGCATAGTTCAGTGTACACAAGATGACTATGATGACCTCAAGTCTAAGGATACTTGTACAACTATCACTATATGAACAACTGCTGACACGTGAGTGAACTCCATCAGTTGTTCAGCTGTGCGAGTCATGTTCAGTGAACTTATTCTATAATAAGCACCTACATACTAACTATAGTGTCACCACACAAATATCTATGAGAACAGACATCCTTCAAAATGAAGCAAGCATAGTATGTACCGATCTTTGCGGATTATTAGTTACCAGTTAGTAATCCTATGACCAGGAACTATTTAAGTTTAGAGTTATCATATTTTAGGTCTCACTATTATGATCTCATCATAATCCATAAAAGCTTTACTCTAAACTATGGTATATCTTATTTAAACACTTAAATAGATAGAGTCCGTAATAAAAACAAAACAAGTCTTTTATTAATATCAATGAAATCAAAACAGATTACATAAAAGTTATTCCTAAATCCTAATACATGATTGGACTTAGGACATATTCCTTTCACCTGTCACATTTCTTCACATAAGCCTTTGCATCGGCTAGCATAGTTGGCCAGTAGCACCCCAATCAAGTTATCTTTCGAGCGAGGGCCCTGCCCACCAAGTGTTGTCCACAAATCCCTTCATGGGCTTCTTTCAGTGCCTCCTCTGCTTCAAGAAGTCTTAAGCCTGCTATTAACACTTCGTATTCTGCTTCGTTATTTTTAGTTGGGAAGTCCAACTTCAAAGCATACTCAATCATAAACCTATCAGGGCTTTGCAAGAATAGGCCTGCACCACTAGATTTTGTTTAGGACGCTCCGTCAAAATGGAGAACCCAATACTCTTTCAGGGTTGTTTCTTTATCCTTCTCTTTCTCTTCTCCTCTGGGGTTACTATCTCTTGCCCCTCCGACTTCTTGGTCGTTAATGGTGCATTCAACCACGAAGTCTGCTAAGGCCTGAGCCTTGATGGCCGTTCGAGGCTTGTACTTATTATCAAATTCTCCTGACTCAATTGCCCACTTGATGATCCTTCCACTGGCCTTCGGGTTATGAAGAATATTCCTCAAGGGTTGGTTCGTCAGGACTTCGATCTTGTGAGCCTGGAAGTATGGTCTCAACTTTCTCGAGGCTGTGATGAGAGCAAGCGCGAACTTCTCTGTGGTGGAGTAATTCAACTCTGCTCCATGGAGCACCTTGCTTACATAGTATACAGGCTTTTGGAGCTTCTAATCTTCCTTCACAAGGACTGCACTCACGACTTGTTCAGATACCACAAGGTACAAATAAAGGGTGTCCTCTAGACTTGATTTGTCTAACAACGAGGCTTAAGTCATGTACTTCTTTAGTTATTCAAAGGCCTCTTGGCTCTCAGTTGTCTAGTCAAAATTCTTCACCTTCTTAAGGGTTTTGAAAAAGGGCAGACATTTGTCTCCAGACTTGGAGATGAACCTTCCTCGAGCTACAATTATTCTTGTCAGCTTCTGAACATCCTTGCTGGAGTGTGGTGGTTCAATGTCTAGGATGGATTTGATCTTGTCGGGGTTGGCCTCTATTCCCCTCATAGAGATCATGTGACCCAAAAAATTTTCAGACCCAACGCCAAAAGCACACTTGGCTGGGTTTAACATCATCTTGTGGTACCTCAGCAATTCAAATGCCTCTCTGAGGTGACTAATATGATCGGCCTTGCTTAGGATTTTGATCAACATGCTTGTTTACCAATCTTTGGTAAGTAGCTCTTGCATTCTTAAGTCCAATAGCCATAACAAGGTAAAAAACACCAAAGTCAGTTATGAAAGATACCTTGGGGTGTCATCCTTATGTATTCTAATTTGATTGTAACCACTGAAGTCATCCATAAAGATTAGCATCTCATGTCTAGCAGTGGCATCAATCAGGGTATCAATCCTTGGTAGGGGTAACAGTCCTTGGGACAAGCATCATTCAAGTCAGTGAAGTCAATGCACATCCTCCACTTCCCATTGGCCTTCTTAACCATTACGGGGTGGGCCAACCACTCACGGAATTGCACTTCCTCAATGAAACTAGCTTCTAAAAGCTTCTCGACCTCTTGTTTAATGGCTTCCAGCCTATCAGGGGCGTAAGTTCTCTTCTTCTGCTTCACAAACTTTCGAGTCGGTTCAATGTTTAACCTATGAGTTATAAGATTCAGGTCAATCCCAGGCATATCAGCTGCTTTCCAAGAAAACACATCACTGTTCTCTTGTAGGAAATTTGTCATTTGGCCCTTCAAAGGCTTTTTCAGAGATGCCCCAATATACGTGACCTTTTTTGGGTCTAAGGGGTTTAGGGGAATTGGGACCAAGTCCTTGGCTGGCTTCCCTCGTAGTTCGTCATTCTCTCGGACATCCATGTCTTCTATGGGGAGGACCTTCCCCCGATACAATCGGGCCTAAGTGATGCAACATAGCAACTGCGGGCCATTTTTTGATCTCCTTTCGCTTCTCCAACACCATTCCTAGTTGGGAACTTCAGTACCATGTGGTAGGTTGAGGGCACAGCCTTAAACGCATGGTTCCCTCTTCTACTCATGATAGCATTGTAAGTAGAGGCTTCCTTACCAACCTGAAAGTTCAACATTTGCCTGGCCTCCCTGGGCTCTTCCCCGATAATCACCGGAAGTTGTATTGCTCCTTCGACTCTACATTCCATATGGTTAAACCCGTAGATGGGTGCGTCGGACGGAGTTAGTTGAGAATCATTGTAGCCCATCCTTATAAATATGTCATGGAACAGAATATCCACAGAAGATCTATTATCCACGAAGACCCTCATAATAGGATAATTTCCAATTATCGGAATGATAACCATAGGATCATTATGAGGAAATTTCAAACCTTCAAGGTCTGGGTCACCAAATTCAAGCGTCATCTCTGACTTAAAACGCTTGGATGGCTCTCCAACTATGCTCATTACTTCTCTCGCATAAGCTTTTCGGGAGTTCCTTGTAGCACCAACTGTTGTTGGACCTCCTGAGATCATATTGATTACTGGCCCTCAGGGCTATGGGTTGCGATCTCTATCGTTACCCTGTCGATCGTCATCTCATCGATCATTGTTTTTTTGGACTCCAACCTCTTTACCCTTGGTGAGACGTCCGAATTTTCCCTTTCGGATCAAATACTCAATCTCATCCTTGAGTTACCTACAATCGTCAGTATCATGACCAAGATCTTTGTGAAACTTGCAGTATCGACTCTTGTCTCTTTTCTCGGGGTCTCCCCTTAGTGGCTTCGGCCATTTGAACTCTTTGTCCTTCGCAATTTCCATATGGATTGGGCTCCTTGGAGCGTTCAACATCACATATTGAGTGAACCTTGGTTGTTGATTCTTCTTAGAAGATGAGGAGTCAGAGTTTTTTCCAATCCATGGATATTTGTCCTTGGCATCGTACTCTTGATCAGTCTTTCGCTTCTTGTTTTCCGTAGGTTTATTATTCACAGCCATCTTCTTCATGCTCTCCTCCACCTTGATATACTTTCTGCCCCTATCCTGGAGCTGCAGCATGCTTTCGGGAGGGCGCTTAGCCAGGGACATCTTAAAAAACTCGTCTCTAGTCCCTTGTTGTAGGGCTATCATAGCTACCTTATCGTCGAGATCAGGGACCTTCAAATCCTCCTTCGTAAATCGATTTAGATACTCTCTCAGGGACTCCTTTGCTCCTTGGACTATGCCCATGAGAGAGCCTGAACTCTTCTCGTGTACTCTGCCACTTATAAACTGCTTGATAAAAGCTTTGCTCAAGTTCTTAAAGGATCCAATAGAATGCAATACCACCTTTGAGCCATACCCAATAGGGTTTGAGGGAAGGCCCGACACTAATAGTGTTGTTCACGGGCTATAGCAACAGGGCGTTAGAGAAAGTCCTGACATAATTAGCAGGGTCGCTAGTACCATCATATGCTTTGATGGTGCGCATCTTGAACTTCCTTGAGATGAGGGAATTCATTATCTCGTCAGTGAATGGTGGGTTTGGATCATCAGGATCTCTTAGAGGCATAAGATCACTTGGATCAGCCCTTGGTACAACATCCCTTCTTGGTATTCGACCATCCAGGTCTATAACTGAAGGAGGATCTCTCCTCCTTGGAGCAAGTGGGAGTCTTGGAGTCAGATGTATCTCCAGGTCACGCTTCAACCTTTGGATCTCAGCTTCATGAGCCCTGATCCTCTCCTGAGCACCTTGGGGATTCGTCCTTGAGTGCTCCTGAGGCGCTGGTCAGTACTAGTCATTAGCTCTTTTTCGGCACGCCTCCTTCTCGGAGCAACATCATCATCCGATGATCTGGAGTCTCTATCGGTATAAGGTCCAGAAAATTCTTCATCCTCTGGAATAGGAGCCAAGCCACGTATATATTGGGGCGTCCACCCTTGTGCTTCACTCCTATTAGAGTGTCCACTTCCTCTAGCTTCGGGGTATAAAGGCATCCCGTAAGGGGGTTAGTAGTCATAATCGTCGAGTACTCATAGCCAACGGGTTGAAAGTTCACAGGTACATGTAGCTGCTGAAATAGGGGATTCGCCCCTTGAGAGCCGGGCAATTCGTGCCCTGTGGTTGAGCCTCAGTTGCCCCAACCAGGGTTCCTCCCTGGGTGGAGACATCGGTAAAGTGCGGTGGTACTTCCACCACTGATGCGATCGTTCACGATGGGACAAGAATGTTTGTTCCACTATTGTTTGTGCTCCATGTGTTCACCATGGTTGTTGTAGTCTTCCCACAGACGGCGCCAAATGTTGTGGAATAAAAACTAGAGTGTATTAATATTTAATTATATGGTTTATGAGCTTCGAGCTTTAATGGCTGCTCTTGCGTTCGGGACTATCGATCCTTGCAAGATGCCTACGTATATCTGTGTAGTAGAGAATTAAGCCAAAAATATAGTTCTAGGTTGAGGGGTAAAGCCCTTTATATAGAGGTGAGTCTAGGGTTAGACTTGTGTCGGGAGACTTGGTGGCTAAGTCTCCAACTTAGATGATGATTAGGAGTCCTATAAGGGAAGGACCTCCATAACCTTCTGTGTAGGACTTTGAGTCCGTTCAAGACACATGTATCTGCTCTTCTATCTGTATTGGGCCTAGCCCATGAACAGCTTGTTTCGTGGACCTTTGTTAGTCGCTAAACACGCGCTAATATTACACGCAAGTATACGAGTTCGCAAGTAGTATAGAATCTTTTCTAGTTCGTTCCCACGGAGACTGTATTGGTTAACTATCTAAATTATGCACCTACGCAACAATGTATGGTTATTATTCAATGCTAAGACTATAACAGAGTGAGGTTGTTTATAACTAAGAATTACGCTAACAATTATAACTAAGAGAATAAAATAGACTGAGTTAATATATATGACAAAAATGGGATTCTAACTTCATTAAGTACTTCATTCAATAGCCTTATTATTCTCAACCTTAGCATGCAATGGTGATGACACTAATCAGACAACACGAAACTGATAAACACCAACTTTCGTTGCACGAGTACCATTCTACCAGACATCCACAAAAGAGATAGAAGCTGAATAGGCACCAATTATATTGAGACCCTATATGTCTATATAATTTGACAACATAACGGTTTAAGCACAAGTTATCTATCTTGATTACATAGGGCAAGTAAGATGGGTAAAATTACCTACGAATCATGCATAACAATACATGAACCTATGCTAGCATGACAAGTTCTAAATCCTTAAATTCACTTTCGCTTCATTAAGAATTAACACACTATCTTATAAGTTCGTGACGCTCATAAAATGAATAAGCACAACAATAACTAGGATATCATACAATCACCACACACTAAGGCATCAAATAAATTAACTAAAGAAATCCATATATAAATCTGCTAAAACCCCACGATAACGATTAGCCCATAATCTAACTCATCACCAACGTGGGTTCCAATGAAAACATGATATAGCAACGTAATCTTTATACGAATAATTAAACCAAAGTACACACAAGAATATAGGTTCAAACAAACAAGAAACAAGCATACAAATTACAACTCAAAACAAAGATTTACAAGAATAAACTAGATCGTCTTCGCCTTTGTTGAATTGTGCCAAAAGATCTCTTGCGGTCTTCTCCTCCCTTGATTTCTTCAACCTCTGAATTATAAATTATCTTCCTTTAATAAGTGACCTAAGTTATGTTTATATAGCAGTCCATGCACCCCAGAAGTCTAGAATTTAAATTGCAAAAGAATCAGGATTTTTAATTCCCGACCTAGCGCGACCGCGCGCTTCACCAACGTGGGCGCGCTGACTTTCTGTTCCCTGGCACGACTGCGCGCAACATCTGCGCGGGCGCGCCAACCTTCTGCCAAAAAACTTTATTTTCTTTTCTTTATTCCTTGCAGCTTCGAGCCTGTCTTTCAAGCTTTTATTCCAACACATCCTAAACACCATATTAGCATCAAAAAAATGCTAATTCACCTGATTCATGAAGTAAAGCCTGAAATGCAAAAATACTTGAAAATACGTTAAAACACAAATAACTTGAGTACAAATACATCAACTCAAAGCTTATTAGAGCATAAATAAGTGTCATAAATTCCATTTAACACCAGAGACGTGCGTGTGTGCAAATGCTTACAGATATACTATTACAACTAGATCGACAACCATAACTCACTACTCATCAAGACAATCACAGGTTTATAAACAGAATAAAAGCTAGACTCAAAATAACTTATAACACTTAAATTCTTATATCGGAGTTAATCATGGATTCATGCTTTATTCAAACAAGACAAAACACATATGCTTATTTGATCGTGCAATGAGTGAGGTCCACAAAAGACTTATATAATAGTACCCATGTAGCGAGCGTTAGGTTAGCGGATCCCAGACTATAAAAGCCTTAGGTCACTAGGCAAAAAGTCCCCTAAGAACTTAATAACTCGAGTACTAAAGAGCCCACTCATGATCAATTATACATAACACTTATTCTTTTTTTTTCTTTTTTTTTCAATAATTTCTGAATGAGTGTGTTTCGCTCCATCTCATTCAACCTTGGACTACTCATAAAAATATGAGCCGGCTACTAGCCAATTGACACCTAGCCACACAACTAGCATTAAAATCCAATTTTCTCCAATTTTTAAATATCCATTTCTTTTATTATTAAGAGAATACCCTAAATTCTAAATATAAACAAGCGATTAAACCTTGACAAACCAACAACTCATGACTATGATCTAGCGCTCTAGCAACCTATAAGACTTAGTGAAATACAAGTGTCTCTAGCATGCAAATCAATCCAATAAGACTCAACATCACTAAATACGACATCATTATACTAGCATCAATATCACCAATTAATCGGAAAAATTATCTAAGGGAATCATGATATAATGCAAATGCATGAAACTACATGAACAAATTATCATAAAAAACTACCAAAAATAGTATAAAAAAAACTACATGGCAAAATCTATACAACTATATGAATTAAACTATCATGAAGATGCAAGCTATATGAGACTCACAAAAACATATTCCTTCAACTGCTACCCCCAAACTTAAAATATTCACTGTCCTCAGTGAAGGTAATAGTAAGGAATCAGGCATACCTACTCAGAATCAGAATCATCGCCCTCAACAGGTGGAGTGCCAGGTGTGTCCGGAGGTGGATACATGGAATCATCACCAAAAACTGGCCACTGGATGTCAACTCCCGTAGCTCTAAATGCAGTCCCAAGTGCTTGGGTAAAATTGCGTGCAAACCGACTGTGGATGTCGTGCATCGCATCCATCCTCCGTGTAAGACGCCTATACTACGTCGAACTCAAACCAACTCCCATATCTGCTCCTTCTACCTCCTCCTCCTGCTGCTGTGATGGTCCCCCTTCATCTCCTAACTGAGATCTCCATGCAGTCCTGCTCGCCTGACCAGCAGCTGGCATCCCACCAGGTAGGTGGTCAAAAGTATATCCAAGCCCCTTCAGATCGGGCATGTCTCCATCCCATTCCTGCATCGTAGCCAAAGTAGTGCTATCGATCAGAGCACTCGAAATCTGTAACTGCTCATGTGCGGGCCAATGCACACCAACTGCCACACACAACTTTGTCACCCGTAGTGCTTCCACTCAAAAACCTCAAAATACCCTGGTAGATCACCATCCCCAAATCAATATAATCTCCCTGCAGAATGCCCCACAACAGTCGTGCATGCTCAACAGTAACCTCATGCACATGCAAAGATGGCATGATATTAGCACATATAAAAGCGTTCCAGGCATGAGAAAACCTGTTCATACCGGATGCCGGACACGTAGAATACTCGGCAGATGTGCCTCTCTTGATCTTCTAGTGTGTGTCAGGTTGGCACAGAGTAGCTACAATGAGATCCAAATCAAAGTCCTCAGGAGTCTTATCATTCTAGGTATCCTGCCCCACCTTCCTCGCAAGCTGCTCAATCACTATCCTTATAGCCTCAGCACTATACTCAATATTCTTCCCTCTCACCATCGTAAAACCATTATTCTCCTCCTTGGCGTTAGCGTAGAACTTACGCACAACACACATGGGCACAACAGTGGGAGCCTCACAAAAAGGTACTCAGCCCATCTCGAGAATCATCTCCAATAACTTACCATCCTTCCCAGATGGCATAATCCCTCTCTCTTTAGCAATAGGCTTCGCGAGAAGCCTCGTGTACTCTTTCTCAGCCTCAGGAGTTGAAAACCTGGGCCTCACACCACTCGTAGTAGAAGAGTCGGTGGCGCTGCTTCCAACTTGAGTTCTCTGTCTTTTGGGTGCCATCGGGATTGAATAAAAGTGAGTAAAAGCTTAATTGTTTAGAGAGAATATGTGTTGGAGAGTTTGTGAATTGGTTGAGAAGATGTATGTAAGTGTATTTATTTATAGATGGAGGGGTGTGAATTTGATAAGGAATAGAAGTGGGATTGATTATGGGAATCGTGGGAATAATGGGATTGATTGGGAGAGGGAATTATGGGATTTGTTAGAGTAAAAATCGGGTTAAAATTGATTTTGGAATTAAAATCCCGATTTTCTCTAATAAAACTGTTGTATTTATTTTTTTCGAACAGGGACAAGCGCGAGCGCACGGTGAGACAGCGCGGGCGCACTGAGACAGCGCGGGCGCGCGTAACTTCTAGAAAACTGGCGCGGTCGCGCGCTGAGACAGCGCGGGAGCGCATGGCTACTGGAAAAACGGCGCGGCCGCGCGGTTGGTCAGCGCGGGCGCGCCCAACTTCTGTAGTTGGCCCTGAATTTTTTTCTTTTTCTGATTTTTTTTGAGATTGTTTCCTTTCTTCTTGCTTCCTCTACATACTAATGTACAACATACTTGGGTTGCCTCCCAAGAAGCGCTTCTTTTACGTCTCTAGCTCGACGTAGAATCTCGAGATCAAGTGGACAATAAGATGGCACTAACCACCTCGCGGGTTGCCGTATCACCATAATAATGCTTCAACCGTTGACCAATAACCTTGAATGCTTGGCCCGGATCATTCTCAAAAATTTCCTCCGCTCCATGTGGAAACACCGTTTTGACAATAAGAGGACCTGACCGTCTTGACTTCAACTTTCCAGGAAAAAGACGGAGACGAAAGTTAAATAAAACTACTTGTTTCCCCGACACAAATTTCTTGAGCACTAGACCCCGATCGTGCCACCTTTTGACTTTCTCCTTGTATATTTTATTGTTCTCATAAGCTTGAAGTTGAAATTCGTCAAGTTCATTCAATTGAAGTATCCTTTTCTTTCGAGCTACATCCAAGTCAAGATTCAATTTCTTCAAAGCCCAATAAGCTTTATGCTTGAGCTCCACCGGAAAATGACACCCTTTACCATAAACCAACTGAAACAGCGACATTCCCAATGGAGTTTTATAAGCTGTTCTATACGCCAAACAGCTTCATCAAGCTTTAAAGACCAATCCTTCCTTGATGGACACACTACTTTCTCTAAAATGCGCTTGATTTCTCTGTTAGATACCTCAACTTGACCATTTGTCTGAGGATGATAAGTCGTAGCAATGCGATGATTCACATTATACCTTTTCATTATAGCAGTAAACTTGCGATTGCAAAAATGCGATCCCTCATCATTGATTATGACTCTTGGAGTTCCAAACCTTGTGAATATCTGCTTGTGAAGAAAATTAAGCACCACTTTTGCATCATTCGTCGGCGGCAATGCCTTAACTTCAACCCATTTTGACACATAATCAACTGCCAACAGGATATACTGATTGTTGCAAGATGAGACAAATGGCCCCATGAAGTCTATTCCCCAAACATCGAATACCTTAACTTCGAGAAGCACATTAAGAGACATCTCATCCCTCTTGGACATATTACCCACACGTTGACATCGATCACATTTTAAATAGAACTGATGAGCATCTTTAAACAATGTTGGCCAAAAGAAACCTGCTTGAAGAACATGAGCTGCTGTCTTTTCTCCACCATAATATCCTCGATAAGCCGTTGAGTGGAAATCTCGCAAGATCTCCCGGTTCAATGTAAGGAATACATCTCCTGATGATTTGGTCAGCTCCTTGGCGAAAACGAAATGGCTCATCCCACATATACCACTTCACTTCATGTAAAAACTTCTTCCTTTGAGCATAAGATAGGTCGGGAGGCATGATATTACTCACAAGGTAGTTCACAATGTCTGCGGACCACGACTCTTCTTCTTGCACTCTAAAGAGCTGCTCGTCGGGAAAGGATTCATTTATCAATGTCTTATCCAATGAAGTAGCATTAGGATTCTCTAAACGCGAGAGATGATCAGCAACTTGATTTTCAGTTCCTTTTCTATCCTTGATCTCTAGTTCAAATTCTTGGAGCAAAAGAACCCATCGGATTAATCTAGGCTTAGAGTCTTTCTTCGAGACAAGATATCGAATTGCATCGTGATCAGTGAACACTGTCACCTTAGTCCCAAGTAGATAAGATCAAAATTTTTCAAAACAATAGACAATAGCTAAAAGCTCTTTCTCCGTAATAGTGTAATTCAGTTGAGTACCATTGAGGGTCTTACTAGCATAGTAGACCACATGAAAAATGTTGTTCTTCCTCTGCCCAAGAACTGCTCCAACTGCATAATCACTTGCATCACACATCATCTCAAAAGGTTCATTCCAATCGGGTGCAGTTATGACCGGTGCCGTAATTAGACTCTTCTTTAATGTCTCAAAAGCTTCAATGTCTCCAACTGCACAATGGCTTTGAAATTTTCGAGAAGTCTTTGATGAAATGCCTGTAGAAACCCGCATGACCAAGAAAACTGTGAATTCCCTTGACAGAAATAGGTGGGGGAAGATTCTCAATGACCCCTACCTTGGCCTTATCCACTAAAGACCCTTACTAGAAACCTTGTGCCCGAGAATTATGCCTTGACGCACCATAAAATGACATTTCTCCCAATTGAGAACTAAATTGGTTTCAACGCACCTCTTGAGAACATGTCCGAGATTTTGCAAGCATTCATCAAAAGAATCGCCAGAGACCGAAAAATCATCCATGAACACTTCTACATTCTGTCCAATCATATTAGAGAAGATAGCCATCATACATCGCTGAAATGTGGCTGGTGCACCACACAGACCGAATAAAACTCGTCTAAAGGCGAACGTACCGAATGGACAAGTGAAGGTAGTTTTATCCCGATCTTCAAGAACGATACAAATTTGATTGTAACCCGATTAGCCATCCAGAAGACAATAATATTCATGACCAGCCAACCTGTCAAGCATCTGATCAATAAAGGGCAATGGAAAATGGTCCTTCTTAGTGGCCTTGTTCAGCTTCATGTAGTCCATACAAACTCTCCACCCCGTGACTGTTGGTGTAGGGGTAAGCTCATTCTTCTCATTTTCTACCACAATGATACCACCTTTCTTTGGCACACATTGAACCGTGCTTACCCATGAACTGTCAGAGATAGGGTAAATGATCCCTGCATCTAGCTACTTCAGAATTTCCTTCTTCACTACTTCCTTCATGATTGGATTAAGTCTTCTTTGCTGCTCGACTGTAGATTTGCTGCCTTCTTCTAGCAGAATTTTATGCATGCAGTAAGAAGGGTTGATTCCCTTGATATCCGCTATAGTCCATCCAATTGCCGATTTGAACTCTCTCAGAATTCTCAAAAGATTTTCCTCATCGCTACCTGAAAGGTCAGATGCAATAATAACAGGCAGAGTAGATGCATCACCTAAAAAAACATACCTCAAATGTTCAGGTAAAGGCTTAAGCTCAAGAGTAGGAGCTTCCTCAATAAAAGGCTTGAGGTGTTTAAGAGCTTTGTACAATTCCTCCATTCCAAGAGATTCAAAAGGCATATCAATCTTCCTTTTCCAAGGAGAAGCATTCAAATATTGCAATTGCTCATCACCTTTGTTACGACCGACATTTTTCGTGTAATATTATTTGTAGTTTTGGTATAATATTAATGTCGAAAGTAAATATGTTCAATGATTGCGCGTTTGTGTTAGTGAGAATTTCTGCATTATAAAATTTTTAAGTATAGTACATGATTTTTCAAAGTAAAAGTTTAATTATTTCCTTTATTTTTGATTTATAAGGAATATACTAAGCCTTGGAGAAATTTTCTTTTAAAAGATACTTTGTTCACAAATTTTGAAAGTGGTTTTATAAAATTTCTAAAAATCCAAATTATTTTATGGTATAAATTTTATAATTTTTGAACTTTAATTTTATTGTATAAAAATAAATCTTTGAAAATTTGTTGCTTGATGATTATCAAATTACATGAATATCCTTGCATGCAAACTCTCTTATATTCAACTAAAGTGCTAAAAAGGACAATTACAACCCCACTAACTCTCATCTTGCTAACCAAATTACTCCTTTACCCTTGCATGCAAAATGGTCTTAGTATGTTGGAAGGTTAATCTTGTCAATTCTCATTTCCACTCACTTATTTCAATCAATCAAAATCATAAAAACCCAAAGTGTAAAGTGTTGTGATCATTCACCCCACTCCACCCTCACTCTCTCCTCCCTCCCTCCTCCCTCACCTCTCGGCTTTTTCTCCCTCTCGGCAATCACCATAGCCGAAGCCCCCATCCCCTTTCTATTCTCCATTCTTTCACTCAAACATCCATCTTATATTCAAGTAATCTTAATCCCTACATGATGTCCATATATATTTCAAAGAGTTTTGAGTAAAAAGTTTAAGTTTTAAGGTTGCATGTCAAGGTTTTAGTTGGAACTCAAAGTACAATCTTGATTCTTATGGATTTAAGGTTGTTCTTGAGAGGACTACAAGGAATGGTGAAATGCCAAGTCTTGAGGAAGAAACTCTTGATATTGAATGTCCATTTCCCTTCCATTTCATTCGGCCATGACCTTAAGGGAGCCGAATGAATGGTCCTTGAGATCATACTTGTTGCTTTGTTCAATTTTTGTATGTTTATGTGGTAATGGCATAATTTTTATAGTGAAAACTTGATGAAACTCTTTGAATGCTAAGTGATCATCTAGATATAACTTATTCTAGGCTTGCATGTCAATTCCATGATAGAATATATTTGGAAAATATGTTGGTTTGGTTTGAAAAACTCGAAGTTATGCATTCATGTGGATTTCTCTTAGAATGCTAGAAGATTTTGATCATTTGGAAAGATTTTGTTAGTAAGCCTTAATTTCAGTAGGGATAAGGTGTTAATCTTGATTAGTGCTCCTTGATGAATGGTAATAATTCGTGTATATATTTTATAAAAATACACAACTTGTTATTTTCAAAAACTTGATGATTTGTGAGTTGTGAAATGTGATTTCCTTTGTTTTGCCATGATGCACCTTAGGTAAGGATGATCTCCACCAAGATTACTTTGATGTTAAGGGAGTTAGTTCAGTAGATCACCATGTTTAAGTCTTGGTTTGGGTATTGGGTTGTTGGTGGTTGAGTTTGTCAAGTAAAAACCTTGGAGAAAGGAGAGTCATAGTTTCTGCAGAAAATCAGTTTAGTACCCTAAGGTTTAAAGTGAGTTTTGACCATGTCATTGATGTGCACTTTGAGGTTCAAGCCACCAGAAGTTAGTATTAGGATTATATAAAAGGTTTTAGGAGTTGGTTGGAGGTTTGCATGTCGTTTGGTTATGTGCACAAGTGGAATAACAAAATATGTCCAGCAGGGGACAGTTTTGTTGCAACTTAGAAATAGGGAGATTTGACCATGTCATGAGTAGGCCATCATTAGGCCCTGTTGGGAATTAGTTAGAGGGAGTGTCAGAGAAGTTTTCCCAACCATAGTTCATGGGATATGAGTTAGAACCATGTGTCACAAGTTAATTCAAGTCAAGGTGTTTTCTGCCCAGAAAAACAGGGGAACCATGGACTTTAAGCTTAAGCCCAAGGAGGCCCAAGCCAGGCCCTTGATCCACATCAAGGTTGGGAGATGCCCTAAGGTCAGGAGAGTCTAGTGTAAGAGTTTTGGAGGAAAAATTGTAGCTTAAGGGTGTTTAATGCACTCAAGAAACCATAGATGTCATCCTGAAATTTACACCAGTGAGCACTTTCACTTATCACATAGTTTTAGAACACATAGGAGTGAGATTTAGGTGGACCACCATGGTTGTAAGATAGAATAAAGTCAGTAGAGCAGAAGGCCCAAGTGAGGGTAAGTAGGTCTTGAATATTTTAGTAAAGTCACATCGAGTTAGGAAGCCAAAATTTGGAGACTTTGTCTAGTATAGTGACTAAGTGACTTAAGTTGTGAGTCGAGATCATCCAAGCCTAGTGTTGCATTATGGTGTATGTGGTATTACTTGGTATTAAAATATGATATGTGAGTATATGTGGCTTTGTGTGCAATTATATTTTGAAGGTGAATATAAATTAAGTACATATAGGCCTAAGTACCATTCGTGTTTAAATTCGGGTTGTAAATAGGTTAAGTTGGTGAGAATATATTATAATGAGGATAATTATTATTTATGTAGGATCTCGAGACGAGGGTAAACTTTCCATAAAGGTCGAGTGAAGCTTCCAGTTGCTCCTACCATTCAGACCAGACCAGCCTTTCTCAAGGCAAGTGATTCAACTTGTCTTTCGTATTCACTACAAATAGTTCATATATATTGATGCAACTATCCTGAGTCATTTTGATATATTTGTATCACGCGTATCTTATGTTTATCTTTGAATCATATATAAATGCCATGAACCCTTGAGTACGTATTGTAAGTAGTTCAAAAGTCTTATCATGATAGTATGTTAAAGTAATTTGAATGCCATGATTAAAATAAAGAGTTGTTACAACACTTGGTCGATCCTCTTGATTAACATGCTAATGATTCCTAAGTATTGATATCTCATCCTGATGCTTGGAACCCCTATAGAACCTTACATTGATACCTAAAAGCCAGACATTCATCAAAGTTGTCCATAATTGATTGATACCCCTCTTTATTACCCTAAAGTTTGGCAATCATGTTATACCTTGAGCTAAAGATCATTTCTTCATACCTTAACACCCTTAGTATTCTTGAAGCTTATCTTCTTGATGTTCCAGCACTTGTACCTTGTCAAAAACCATTGCTTTAAGCATAGCTTGGAATTACTCATTCATAATATTCAATAGCCTTGCTAAATTTCCTTGTCCAAGTTTTTGTATATGGAAACCTTTCAGCTACCCTAATAGAGTAAAGTCTAGTGGATCATGGCCCTGAGATTTAGTATCGTATTTCCAGTGTTTCAAGTTGATCTATAATCCCTTGATAAAAATGTTTACTGTTTAAAGAGATTTTGTTATACATCGGCATCAGTTTTTGAAATAATTAAAATATGGATTTTCAGTCCCAAAGGGGGATAAAGGTTTTCTTTGAATAGTGGATCTGGACTGAGACGCAAGTCCTTTCCACACTTATTTTAGGCTTAAAAGTTGCCTAGGGATCCCATTAATGTTTTAGAACCCAGCGAGGTTCGGGATTACTTCGCGGCTGATCACCGGCTGTAATCCGTAGCGTCATAAAATGATTTTGATTAAGATATGATTTTGAAAATATTTTGATACAAGCAAATGATGCCATCACCCAAAGTTTTATCTCTTGTTATTATTGGTTATGTCTTCACATTCTTTATTTTATATCTCGATTTATGTTTTGTATCGTATTGTTTAGCACTTGTTGAGAATTTAGCTCACTCCTTGCTTACCCTGATATTACAGCTAGCAGCTATGGTTAGATTCAAGCAGACCGCCCGTAAGACCTGTGACGCTGATGCATATGTTCGAGCTTAGGTAGAATAAGAGATAGTTATGTGTGAGGATTTGATATTAAAATCAGTTGTAATAGATGGTAGTGTTGGGCTGTTCCAAACCCTAAACTGTAAGATCTTGGATTCGGTTATATTTACTTTCTTTTAAATATTGTAATAGTTATATATTGTGTTTGTTAAGTTAGGGGTGTGACAGGTTTTGGTATCAGAGCTACAGTTTAGAGTCCCTGGACAGCCCAAATAGGTTATAGGGTATATGTATAGGCTATAGATAATATGCGAGAGAGTAGGTTAAGTAAATTTATTATTAATAATCCTCTTATTGGTTTGTCAGCAAAGGGCGCATTCCTCGTCATCCTCTGGGTCGGACGACACTATTGCTTTCTACGTGTATGCTGAGTTGAGGCGTGAGTTCGACATGCTTCAGGGCAAGTATGACCGACTGATAGACCGACTTAAGAACGTGTACCCGGACAGCCGGAATGATGAAGGGAAGCCTAAGGAGCAGATGACTGCGAGACTTGAGACCTTGGTTCAGTATGTTAACACTAAGCTTGAGGAGATGCCAGCGCACCGGGACCGCACCAGCCAGTATGTCATCCAGATGGTGGCAGATGAGCTCCAGAGTATTGTGAAGACGCTTCAAGAGGAGAAGACTACCAAGCCCCGTTCTGATGGAGTGGAGCCTTAGTTCTTTCCATTATTTACCTTTTCATGTTGTTGTACTATCAGACTTCGTAGAATTCCCAGTTCTCTCCCTTAAATAAGCATGTTGTTCCTAGAATCAGACTTTGTCCTAATCCTATGTATTTTGACCTTTAAATTTCAATTATTATGCACTATCGTTCCATTTGCTCTCAACTGTTATTTTACGCCTTCATATGCATCACCATATCTGTTTAATTTGAAACTTGACCCATATGTAAATAAGAATGCCATGCGATACCTTCAAATTATTTTATCATTCATATCTGTTTTGACATAACTCTTATTTCAGGATCATGCCTCTCAAAAAGAAGAACCCAACAACCACATCTACCACAGACCCAAATATTCTTCGACTACTGGAAACTTTGCAACAATAAACCAATGCTATAGCTCAACAACAACTAACTCTTCAACAACGAATTGAAAACTAAGACAACCGTGAACCACACCAACCACCTGAGCCACCAGAACCACCTCGACAAATTGTCACTTTCAAGGATTTTCAGAATGTGAATCCACTTGCATTTCATGATACCACTGATCCAGTAATAGTTAACACATGGATTAAGGAAATGGAAAGGGCTTTTGAGTTGGTACAGTTAGGAGACGATCAGAAGACGCCATATGCTACTTACTTCTTGAAGGGCGAAGTCATCTATTGGTGGGAATCAGTAAAAGCTATGGAAGCAACTCAGCAAGTTTCTTGGGAGGGATTTAAGAAGTTATTTCTGGAAAAGTATTACTCTAAGTACATGCAGAATCAGATGGAGCTTAAATTTCTTGAGTTGAAGCAAGGGAACATGACTGTATTGGAGTATGAGAAGAAGTTCACTGAGTTTTCAAGGTTTGTGAAAAAGTATACCAGCACTGAGGAGGAAAAAGCGAAGAAATTTCAGCAAGGATTGGAGCCTTGGATCAGAGATAGAGTGGCTATGTTTGAACTTGAAACCTATGCGGGAGTAGTACAGAAAGCTGCTCTGATTGAGAATAATGGGATGCAGTCAAGGAAGGAAAGGGATAACAAGAAGAGGAAAGTTCCATTTTATGGAGAAAAGTCTGAAGCCGAAAGTTCACAAGATCGGAATGTAAAGAGGATCGGATTCCATAAGGGCGGAAATTTTCAAAAGAAGGGAAATTTGGGAAAAAGGCAAGAATCAAAGGGGAACAACTAGGCAAGCCAAGGACAAGTTGGAGAAAACAGGTTCCAGAGACCGGAATGCAAGCACTGTGGAAGAAGGCACCCTGGAGTGTGCAATAAACTGAGCATGACCTGCTATAGGTGTAACCAGAAGGGACATTTGGCAAATGAGTGCAAGATGCCGAAGCTAGGAGTTACGTGTTACAAGTGTGGGAAGACTGGACACATAGCTAGGGAGTGCAAGGCAACCGGACCAGTCAAAGCTCTAATGAATGTGGCAAGTACCAATGCGAGCGTGCCAGCTGAGGTATTGGCATTACCTCCACCACCTACACCAACCCCGCAGGCAACAGCAAGGACATTCGATCTGAGGATGAAGGATGCTGTTCAGAATTCTGAGGTGATAGCAGGTACACTTTTACTCAATAATGTCAAAGCTAAAGTATTGATTGATTCGGGAGCGACAAGATCTTTCATATCAGAAACTTTTGTTGATAAACTTCAATTTGATAAAATGATTATGAGCGAGGTAGTAAATGTGGTAATTGCGAACCAAGAGAAGATTCCTGTGAATCAATTATATCCGAAGTATGAGATTGATATTTCGGGGTATAAGTTTTCAGCCGACTTGATACTCTTCAAGTTAGGAGAGTTCGATATAATTTTAGGAATGGATTGGTTAGGGAAGAATAACGCCCAGATTAATTGTAAGACCAAGAAAGTGTATTTAAAGCCGAAGAGTGGAGAAAAGGTAGTATTTAAGGGGCAGAGACAAGAACAACTATTTCTTACAATCGTCCAGGCTAAAAAGTTACTTAGAAAAGGTTGTGAGTCGTTCCTAGCTTATGTAGTGGATTCAGAAAATGGCAGTCCCGGCATAGAAGATATTCCCGTAGTTAACGAGTTTTCTGATGTGTTTCCAGACGAACTACCAGGCTTACCACTAGATCGACAAATCGAGTTCGAGATCAACCTTGCTCCAGGAACGGAACCAGTTTCAAAGGCCCCATATAGGATGGCACCAGCAGAAATGAAAGAGTTGGCGAGCCAGCTACAAGAATTTTTGGATAAGGGAGTGATACGGCCAAGTACGTCACCATATGGAGCACCTGTTCTGTTTGTAAAGAAGAAAGATGGGAGTATGCAGCTCTGCATAGATTATCGGGAGTTGAATAAGGTAAGGATCAAGAACCGCTACCCGCTACCAAGAATAGATGACCTTTTTGACCAGCTGAAGGGAGCAAAATGCTTTTCAAAAATTGACTTGAGATCGGGATACCATCAATTAAAGATCAAGGAAGAAGATATTCCCAAGACAGCATTCAGGACCAGATATGGGCATTATGAATTCCAAGTAATGCCGTTTGGATTGACCAACACCCCGGCCGCATTTATGGATCTGATGAATCGAGTATTCAAGAAGTATTTGGACAAGTTTGTAGTGGTATTCATTTATGACATCCTTATTTATTCTAAGTCGGAAGAAGAACATAAGCAGCACCTATGGATAGCATTGGAGATACTTCATCAAGAGAAGTTGTATGCCAAGTTTACCAAATGTGAGTTTTGGTTAAAGGAAGTTCAATTTTTGGGGCATGTCATTGGAAATGAAGGAGATAAAGTGGATCCGGCAAAGATTGAGGCGGTTATGAGTTGGGAAAGGCCAAAGACACCTACGGAAGTGCGAAGTTTTCTAGGATTGACAGGATACTATAGAAGGTTTGTCAAGGATTTTTCGAAAATCGCCACGCCATTGACCAAGTTAACCAGGAAGAATCAGAAGTTTGAATGGAGTGCAGAATGTGACGATAACTTTTAAGAGTTGAAACAGAGATTGGTAACAGCTCCGGTGTTAGTACTTCCAGATGACCAAGGAAACTTTGTGATATTCAGCGACGCTTCACATAAGGGATTGGGTTGTGTGTTAATGCAACACGGTAAGGTGATCGCGTATGCGTCAAGACAGTTGAAACCGCATGAGTTGAAGTACCCGACGCATGACTTGGAACTAGCCGCCATAGTGTTCGCACTTAAGATTTGGAGACATTACTTCTACGGAGAAAAGTGTGAAATCTACACAGATCATAAGAGTTTAAAGTACATTTTCACTCAGAAGGAGCTCAATATGAGGCAGAGGAGATGGCTGGAATTGATCAAGGACTATGACTGTTCGATAAATTACCATCCTGGAAAGGCGAATGTTGTGGCCGATGCCCTAAGCAGGAAGGAGAGATTGAATATGATGGCAACACCAAAGGAACTGACTGAAGAGATCAAGAGATTTTGGACTGGAACTCTGTGATTGTGGAAAAGTTGAAAAAGTTTGTCGTGCAATGACTTTTCAGCCAACACTAGTGGAAAGGATAAAGAAATGTCAAGAAGAAGTAATGGAGAAAGAGAAGAATCAGTTGACTGGAGAAGAGATTGGCTCTCAAAAGGACGAACAAGGTATACTAAGGTTTTCCTCAAGAATTTGGGTTCTCATGTACTTGAATTGAAGAATGAAATCCTACAAGAAGCCCATAATTCAAAATTTTCAATCCACCCGGGAAGCACCAAGATGTATCGGGACTTAAAGCAAAACTTTTGGTGGCCAAATATGAAGCGAGACGTGGCAAAATGGGTTGCGAAGTGTTATACTTGTCAGAAAGTGAAGGCAGAACATCAACGACCAAGCGGATTAATTCAGCCCCAAAGATTCCAGAATGGAAATGGGAAAATATTGCTATGGATTTTATAGTAGGACTATCGCGAACGAAATCGGACATGACGCTATATGGGTTATAGTTGATCGTCTTACGAAGTCAGCGCATTTCCTTCCAATTAACGAGAAGTCATCATTGGACAAATTGGTTCATCTGTATGTGCGCGAAATCGTACTAAGGCATGGAGTACCCGTATCGATAGTTTCAGACAGAGATCCCCGATTTAACTTGAGATTCTGGAGGCAATTTCAAGAAAGTCTTGGCACGAAGTTGATTATGAGCACGGCGTACCACCCACAGACTGATGGTCAGAGCGAAAGGATAATTCAAACGATCGAAGACATGTTGCGCAGTTGTGCAATCGATTTTGCAGGAAGTTAGGACGACCACTTGCCATTGATTGAATTCTCTTACAACAATAGCTATCATTCCAGTATTGGCATGCCACCATACGAAGCTTTGTACGGGCAAAAATGTAGATCACCGACAAGTTGGGATGAAGTAGGAGAAAGAAGGATTCTTGGCTCGGAATTGGTACAACAGTTACATGACACAGTCAAGTTAATTCAGAAAAGGTTGCTTGCTGCTCAAGATAGACAAATGAAGTATGCGGATCCAGCACGTAAGGATGTTCGATTCCAAGTTGGTGAAGTTGTTTTGCTGAAGGTGTCGCCTAGAAAAGGGTTGTCTAGATTTGGCAAGAAAGGGAAGTTAGCACCTAGATATATAGGTCCTTTTGAAATTTTGAGTCAAGTGGGGAAGGTGGCCTACGAGTTGGCCTTACCACCTCAGTATCAGCATGTGCATAATGTGTTCCATGTGTCGTTGCTTAAGAAGTACAATCCTGACGCTAGCCATGTGATAGAATATGAACCTGTAGAAATTCAGACAGACCTGTCATTTGTGGAGCAACCTGTCAAAATACTCGACTGGCAAGAGAAGAGTCTTAGAAATAAATCAGTAAAGTTAGTAAAAGTACTTTGGAGGAACCCTAAGGTCGAAGAATCGACTTGGGAGTTAGAGTCTGTTATGCGTTCCAGGTATCCTCATCTGTTCTCTTAGATTCTGGGGACAGAATCGCTTAAGGGGGAGAGAATGTTACGACCGGCATTTTTCATGTAATATTATTTGTAGTTTTGGTATAATATTAATGTCGAAAGTAAATATGTTCAATGATTGCGCGTTTGTGTTAGTGAGAATTTCTACATTATAAAATTTTTAAGTATAGTACATGATTTTTCAAAGTAAAAGTTTAATTATTTCCTTTATTTTTGATTTATAAGGAATATACTAAGCCTTGGAGAAATTTTCTTTTAAAAGATACTTTGTTCACAAATTTTGAAAGTGGTTTTATAAAATTTCTAAAAATCCAAATTATTTTATGGTATAAATTTTATAATTTTCGAACTTTTATTTTATTATATAAAAATAAATCTTTAAAAATTTGTTGCTTGATGATTATCAAATTACATGAATATCCTTGCATGCAAACTCTCTTCTATTCAACTAAAGGGCTAAAAAGGACAATTACAACCCCACTAACTCTCATCTTGCTAACCAAATTACTCCTTTGTCCTTGCATGCAAAATGGTCTTAGTATGTTGGAAGGTTAATCTTGTCAATTCTCATTTCCACTCACTTATTACAATCAATCAAAATCATAAAAACCCAAAGTGCAAAGTGTTGTGATCATTCACCCCACTCCACACTCCACCCTCACTCTCTCCTCCCTCCCTCCTCCCTCACCTCTCGGCTTTTTCTCCCTCTCGGCAATCACCATAGCCGAAGCCCCCATCCCCTTTCTTTTCTCCATTATTTCACTCAAACATCCATCTTATATTCAAGTAATCTTACTCCCTACATGATGTCCATATATATTTCAAAGAGTTTTGAGTAAAAAGTTTAAGTTTTAAGGTTGCATG
Organism: Apium graveolens; assembly: GCF_009905375.1. NCBI lineage: Eukaryota > Viridiplantae > Streptophyta > Magnoliopsida > Apiales > Apiaceae > Apium > Apium graveolens. The sequence continues at coordinate 56,940,074 of NC_133657.1, forward strand.
TCAAGGTTTTAGTTGGAACTCAAAGTACAATCTTGATTCTTATGGATTTAAGGTTGTTCTTGAGAGGACTACAAGGAATGGTGAAATGCCAAGTCTTGAGGAAGAAACTCTTGCTGTTGAATGGCCATTTCCCTTCCATTTCATTCGGCCATGACCTTAAGGGAGCCGAATGAATGGTCCTTGAGATCATTCTTGTTGCTTTATTCAATTCTTGTATGTTTATGTGGTAATGGCATGAATTTTGTAGTGAAAACTTGATGAAACTCTTTGCATGCTAAGTGATCATCTAGATATAGCTTATGCTAGGCTTGCATGTCAATTCCATGATAGAATATATTTAGAAAATATGTTGTTTTGGTTCGTAAAACTCAAAGTTATGCATGCATGTGGATTTCTCTTAGAATGCTAGAAGATTTTGATCATTTGGAATGATTTTGTTAGTAAGCCTTAATTTCAGTAGGGATAAGGTGTTAAGCTTGATTAGTGCTCCTTGATGAATGGTAATAATTCGTGTATATATTTTATAAAAATACACAACTTGTTATTTTCAAAAACTTGATGATTTGTGAGTTGTGAAATATGATTTCCTTTGTTTTGCCATGATGCACCTTAGGTAAGGATGATCTCCACCGAGATTAATTTCAGTGTAAGGGAGTTAGTTCAGTATATCACCATGTTTAAGTCTTGGTTTGGGTATTTGGTTGTTGGTGGTTGAGTTTGTCAAGTAAAAACCTTGGAGAAAGGAGAGTCATAGTTTCTGCAGAAAATCAGTTTAGTACCCTAAGGTTTAAAGTTAGTTTTGACTATGTCATTGATGTGAACTTTGAGGCCCAAGCCACCACAAGTTACTATTAGGAGTATATAAAAGGTTTTAGGAGTTGGTTGGAGGTTTGCATGTCATTTGGTTAGGTGCACAAGTGGAATAACAAAATCTGTCCAGCAGGGGACAGTTTTGTTGCAACTTAGAAATAGGGAGATTTGACCATGTCATGAGTAGGCCCTCATTAGGCCCTGTTGGGCATTAGTTAGAGGGAGTGTCAGAGAAGTTTTCCCAACCATAGTTCATGGGATATGAGTTAGAACCATGTGTCACAAGTTAATTCAAGTCAGGGTGTTTTCTGCCCAGAAAAACAGGGGAACCATGGACTTTAAGCTTAATCCCAAGGAGGCCCAAGCCAGGCCCTTGAGCCACATCAAGTTTGGAAGATGCCCTAAGGTCAGGAGAGTCTTGTTTAAGAGGTTTGGAGGAAAACTTGTAGTTTAAGGGTGTCTAATGCACTCAAGAAACCATAGATGTCATTCTGAAATTTACACCAGTGAGCACTTTCACTTATCACATAGTTTTAGAACACTTAGGAGTGAGATTTAGGTGGACCACCATGGTTGTAAGATAGTATAAAGTCAGTAGAGAAGAAGGCCCAAGTGAGGGTCAGTAGGTCTTGAATAGTTTAGTAAAGGCACATCGAGTTAGGAAGCCAAAATTTGGAGACTTTGTCTAGTATAGTGACTAAGTGACTTAAGTTGTGAGTCGAGATCATCCAAGCCTAGTGTTGCATTATGGTGTATGTGGTATTACTTGGTATTAAAATATGATATGTGAGTATATGTGGCTTTGTGTGCAATTATATTTTGAAGGTGAATATAAATTAAGTGCATATAGGCCTAAGTGCCATTCGTGTTTAAATTCGGGTTATAAATAGGTTAAGTTGGTGAGAATATATTATAATGAGGATAATTATTATTTATGTAGGATCTCGAGACGAGGGTAAACTTGCCATAAAGGTCGAGTGAAGCTTCCAGTTGCTCCTACCAGTCAGACCAGACCAGCCTTTCTCAAGTCAAGTGATTCAACTTATCTTTCGTATTCACTACAAATAGTTCATATATATTGATGCAACTATCCTGAGTCCTTTTGATATATTTGTATCACGCGTATCTTATGTTTATCTTTGAATCATATAGAAATGCCATGAACCCTTGAGTACGTATTGCAAGTAGTTCAGAAGTCTTATCATGATAGTATGTTAAAGTTATTTGAATGCCATGATTAAAATAAAGAGTTGTTACAACACTTGGTCGATCCTCTTGATTAACATGCTAATGATTCCTAAGTATTGATATCTCATCCTGATGCTTGGAACCCCTATAGAACCTTACCTTGATACCTAAAAGCCAGACATTCATCAAAGTTGTCCATAATTGATTGATACCCCTCTTTATTACCCTAAAGTTTGGCAATCCTGCTATACCTTGAGCTAAAGATCATTTCTTCATACCTTAACACCCTTAGTATTCTTGAAGCTTATCTTCTTGATGTTCCAGCACTTGTACCTTGTCAAAAACTATTGCTTTAAGCCTAGTTTGGCATTACTCATTCATAATATTCAATAGCCTTGCTAAATTTCCTTGTCCAAGTTTTTGTATATGGAAACCTTTTAGCTACCCTAATAGAGTAAAGTCTAGTGGATCATGGCCCTGAGATTTAGTATTGTATTTCCAGTGTTTCAAGTTGATCTATAATCCCTTGATAAAAATGTTTACTGTTTAAAGAGATTTTGTTATAAATCGGCATCAGTTTTTGAAATAATTAAAATGTGGATTTTCAGTCCCAAAGGGGGATAAATGTTTTCTTTGAATAGTGGATCTGGACTGAGACGCAAGACCTTTCCACACTTATTTTAGGCTTAAAAGTTGCATAGGGATCCCATTAATGTTTTAGAACCCAGCGAGGTTCGGGATTACTTCGCGGATGATCACCGGCTGTAATCCGTAGCATCATAAAATGATTTTGATTAAGATATGATTTTGAAAATGTTTTGATACAAGCAAATGATGCCATCAACCAAAGTTTTATCTCTTGTTATTATTGGTTATGTCTTCACATTCTTTATTTTATATCTCGATTTATGTTTTGTATCGTATTGTTTAGCACTTGTTGAGCATTTAGCTCACTCCTTGCTTACCCTGATATTACATCTAGCAGCTATGGTTAGATTCAAGCAGACCGCCCGTAAGACCTGTGACGCTGATGCATATGTTCGAGCTCAGGTAGAATAAGAGATAGTTATGTGTGAGGATTCGATATTAAAATCAGTTGTAATATATGGTAGTGTTGGGCTGTTCCAAACCCTAAACTGTAAGATCTTGGATTTAGTTATATTTACTTTCTTTTAAATATTGTAATAGTTATATATTGTGTTTGTTAAGTTGGGGGTGTGACAACCTTCATCATCCTCACTGTCTGAATTCCCCAACAAGGCTTTTTCTAAGGCATCAGACCTTAGCAATTGATCAAGTTCCGATGTGACCACCGAATCGACCAACTCGACTTTTAAGCACTCCACATTATCGTAGGTAATTTTATAGAATTAAACACATTGAAAGTTACATCCTGATCCAACACTCGCATTGTAAGCTCATCCTTCTGCACATCAATCAAGGTTCGGCCAGTTGCCAAGAAAGGCCTTCCCAAGATTATGGGAATCTTGTTATCCTCCTCGAAATCAAGAATGACGAAATCAACAGGGAAGATGAGTTTATCCACCTTAAACAGGTGATCCTCTACAATACCTCTCGGATATATAATAGAACTGTCGACCAATTGCAAGGTCATGTAAGTTGGTTTGGGATCAGATAAGTCCAATTGCTTGAAGATTGACAAAGGAATCAGATTGATGCTAGCTCCCAAGTCACATAAGCACCTGTCAAACGACATTTTCCCAATAGTACATGGAATTGTAAAGCTTCCTGGATCCTTAAGCTTCAGAGGCAACTTTTTCTGCAGCACAGCACTGCATTCCTCCGTGAGAGCGACAGTCTCTAAATCATCTAGCTTCACCTTCCGAGAGAGAATACCTTTCATAAACTTTGCATAACTTGGCATCTGCTCGAGAGCCTCAGCGAAAGGTATGTTGATATGAAGTTTCTTGAACACCTCCAGAAACTTCTCGAATTGCTTGTCCAGTTTTTTCTTCTACAGCCTCTTAGGAAAAGGCGATGGAGGATATATCTGTTTCTCCCCTGTATTACCCTCAGGCAGAGTGTGCTCAATAGCAGTCTTCCTTGGTTCCACTTCTTCATCCTGATGCTCTACTTCTTCCTCAGCTCCAGCTTTTTTAGTCAACTCTTGAGTTTGTTCAGGATTAGCAACCTTTCCAAACCTCAAAGTGATTGCCTTTACCTGCTCTTTAGCTTCCTTCTTTCCTGGCACTTCAGTGTCACTAGGTAGTGTACCAGGCTGATGATTTAGCAAGGCATTGGCAATTTTCCCAATTTGATTTTCCAAGGTCTTGAAAGAAATAGCTTGGCTCTTGCACATAAGCTTCAACTCCTCTAATTCAGATTTTTCATTAGCTTGCTGCAGCTGGAGTTGTTATTTTGGTGCATAGTGCGGTTACTTAAAATCAGGGGGGTTGTACTGCTTAGCTATATACTGCTGATAAGGCTGTTAAATCGCATTCTGAGTATCGCTCCAACTGAAATTAGGATGATTACGGTTGTTTGGATGATCGGTGGCTGGCACAGGTTGCTGCGATCGCTGGAAATTGCTCATGAAATGAGCTGATTCATTAGAAATTGCGCACTGATCAGTCTCATGGGCACCAGCACAAAGCTCACAAACACTAGCCATTTGATTAACTCTATAATTAGTCAAAGTGTCCACCTTCATTGTCAATGCCTTAAGTTGGGCAGCGATAACAGTTGCTGTATCCAACTCCAGTATTCCTGCAACTTTTCCCTGAGTTAACCTCTGGGTAGGATTCTGGTACTCATTAGCAGCCATCAGTTTAATAAGTTCATAAGCTTCATCGTAGCTCTTAGCCCACAAGGCTCCTCCTGATGCTGCATCAAGCATGGGCCTAGAAGTAGGGCCCAATCCATTATAGAAACAATTGATAATCATCCAGTCAGGCATGCTATGGTGTGGGCACTTCCTTAGCATCTCTTTATATCGATCCCAAGCCTCACACAGAGATTCTCCAGTTTGCTGCGCAAACTGGGTAAGAGCATTCCTGATTGATGCAGTCTTCCCCATGAGAAAAAATTTAGTGAGAAACTTTTGAGCAAGATCTTCCCAAATTGTGATAGACCCTGCCGGTAGAGAGTGTAACCAGCACTTAGCTTTGTCCCTCAAAGAGAATGGGAAGAGTCGCAGCTTGATAGCATATTCAGTCACACCATTAAATTTGAAAGTGTCGCAGATATCGATGAAATCCCTAATGTGCATGTTGGGATCTTCGGTAGAATAACCCCCAAACTCAACTGAGTTCTATATCATCTGGATCGTGCTTGACTTGATCTCAAAAGTGTTAGCCGCGATGGCTGGTCTAATGTGTTAGACTGAATGTCATTAATCTTAGGCTTATAATAGTCCATCAAAGCCTTCAGATTCTCTGCTTGATCACCCATAGCTACTACAATTGGCTCTTCAACTTTCTCTTCTTCTTCTACCTTCTTTTCTTCCTCAAAAACTTCCCTACGAATTACCACAAGCTTTTCCTCGGCTTTATCAAGTGTTCTCTTGCGTGTACGCGAACGCGTATGCATACACCCTCGCTAGATTACCTGAAATAAAACAAGAAAACAATTAAGTAACAATGTCCGAGTCAATGAACTTTAACGGCCACTGATGGAAAGCACATAAACTAGTAATTAACACTGTAGTCCCCGGCAGCGGCGCCAAAAACTTGTTAGTCGCTAAACACACGCTAATATTACACGCAAGTATACGATTTCGCAAGTAGTATAGAATCTTTTCTAGTTTGTTCCCACAGAGACTGTATTGCTTAACTATCTAAATTATGCACCTACGTAACAATGTATGGTTATTATTCAATGCTAAGACTATAACAAAGTGAGGTTGTTTATAACTAAGAATTACGCTAACAATTATAACTAAGAGAATAAAATAGACTGAGTTAATATATATGACAAACATGTGATTCTAACTTTATTAAGTACTTCATTCAATAGCCTTATTATTCTCAACTTTAGCATGCAATGGTGATGACACAAATCAGACAACACAAAACTAATAAATGCCAACTTTCGTTGCACGAGTACCATTCTACCAGACATCCATAAAAGAGATAGAAGCTGAATAGGCACCAATTATATTGAGACCCTATATGTCTATAGAATTTGACAACATTACGGTTTAAGCACAAGTTATCTATCTTGATTACATATGGCAAGTAAGATGGGTAAAATTACCTACGAATCATGCATAACAATACATGAACCTATGCTAGCATGGCAAGTTCTAAATCCTTAAATTCACTTTCGCTTCATTAAGAATTAACACACTATCTTATAAGTTCGCGACGTTCATAAGACGAATAAGCACAACCATAACTAGGATATCATGCAATCACCACACACTAAGGCATCAAATAAATTAACTAAAGAAATCCATAAATAAATCCGGTAGAACCCCACGATAACGATTATCCCATAATCGAACTCATCGCCAACGTGGGTTCCAATGAAAACATGATATAACAATGTAGTCTTTATACGAATAATTAAACCAAAGTACACACAAGAATATAGGTTCAAACAAACAAGAAACAAGCATCCAAATTACAACTCAAAAAAATATTCACAAGAATAAACTAGATCGTCTTCACCTTTGTTGAATTATGCCAAAAGATCTCTTGCCGTCTTCTCCTCCCTTGATGTCTTCAAACTCTGAATTATGAATTATCTTCCTTTATTAAATGACCTAAGTTATTTTTATATAGCAGTCCATGCACCCCAGGAGTCCAGAATTTGAATTGCAAAAGAATCAGGATTTTTAATTCCCGACCAGTGCGGGCGCGCTGACTTTCTGTTCCCTGGCGTGGCCGCACGCAACATTAGCGCGGGCGCGCCGACCTTCTGCCAAAAAACTTTATTTTCTTTTCTTTATTCCTTGCAGCTTCGAGCTAGTCTTTCAATCTTTTATTCCAACACATCCTAAACACCATATTAGCATCAAAACAATGCTAATTCACCTGATTCATGAAGTAAAGCCTGAAATGTAAAAACACTTGAAAACACGTTAAAACACAAATAACTTGAGTACAAATACATCAACTCAAAGCTTATTAGAGCATAAATAAGTGTCATAAATGCCACTTAACAACCTTGACGACCTCTACTGGTGGGTCTTGCCTACACAGACCGTCTGGAGTCTGTTATGAGCTCGGACCAAACAAGTATATACTGGACTTCTGACAAGAAGCCCAAGTGTAATTAATGCAACTTTTAATGTGTCTTTAGGATGTATTTTCAATTCATATCAAAACGGGTTTCCAGGACTGATCCGGATCTCTAGGAACAGTAGCCGGATTTCTGGAAAACCCAGAAATCGGTGAACATTCCGGCCATGCTTGCTGGGTACCCAAAACTACACCAAATAGTCCCGATTAGGGTTCGAAATTAACCCAATTTCCACTGTTCTAGTCCTTGTACGATCAACAATACCAAACACCGCAAAGAACTGAGAAATCCGATCAACGACGAAGAACGTCGGCGATCTCAAACCCTTTCCGGCCTAGATTCAATTTCAGTCAAACTTTAACCGAAATTAACAAAAAATATATGAAATGAAGATCATTAATCATACAATCTAATATCATAACTCATGTATATAGATAATCATTCATGTGATCATAAAAATAAAAAAAATACGAACATACCATGTTTCTCGACTATACATCTCCGGCAATCAAACACTATGATTTAACACATGTATAAATTATACTAAACATGGTAAAGTTGGTCATGATCTCAGAATTAACAGAAAATAAACACAAGTTGAACACCAAAATCCGAAGATTATGAAACACAAATAAAAAATCGATTCGAGTAACCTTTTAGAAAATCAGAAGCTACAAATAAAAATCTGATGCTTCAAGTATCAATTTCGTTACTCAAGATCCAAAAACACACCTCTAGCACCTTCAATGATTGAATCAATCCTCAACAGTGAAACCTTAGTCCCAATTTGATTTTTCTTATTTTTGTTTTCTATTTTTGGATAATTATGAAACTAATAAAATAAAATTAGCTATTTATATTTACAGAAAATTAATACCCAAAAACTAATTAATGGTATTTTTATTCCCTTAATTAAAATACTTAGGCCCAAAAATGAAAATTATGGGGAATAATTTATAAAATAATAATTTTAAATAAATATAATATTTATGCCCAGATTCCCCAAAAATTATGAATGTTTCAAAAATTTAAATATAATGTATCTTTGGAATATGCATGATTTTATAAAAATACAAACATGAATTTTGTGGCCTTTAGCGTCCCGATAGGGCCCGGTCCGATATTATTCATAAACCGAAATATTTTCTTAATTAACAATAAACTCTGAAAACATATATAAAATATGCAGATGCACACAGAATGAGACAGAACTGGTACCACGTACTAAACACACTTTGACACGTGTCCAAATTGCGTATAATCTCATATGAATGCATTTTAAACACGTAATAAATGTCCAAAAAATACATCGGTCCTTACGGGACCACATATAATTCTACCGCATGTTAACTCATTGTCAACAACATTTTAAATAATAATAGACACATAATAATTTATTTAACACATAACGAAATAGTACTTAAATACTATTTTTCAATAATTTCACATCTCATCCGATACCCGGGTGAACACTGATAAAATATTGAGGCGAGTAAAATATCCATTCGATCCCTAAGATAGTAGATCATACTCAATTTACCGATAACGATAAAATGATCGACTTTTAATAAAATTTTAAAGTAAGTAAAAAAATATAAGTAAATAAACTCACATTACCAAAGATATTGATACCAAACTACCAATTAACACATTGGTCCAAATAAGGACACAAACTAATAAAATGGGAATAAAATATCCATAACGTTATTCCTTCCAAATTGAAATAATCACATAAAATCATTCAAATAATAATAATAATAATAATAACTTCTGAACATACATGATATCACACCATATGTCGCTTCCTAGGTCACTTCAAGAGTCCATGTGAGATTGTTTTGGAGCGTAATAACCTGAAGCTCTGATACTACCTGTTGGACTTGCTGAGCAGGCCTCACCCCACATTAGTATAATATTATCTGCTTTGGGCCGAGCCCGTACTGGTTTGTTTTTGGTTAACTCCCAAAAGGCCTCATACTAATAGAGTTATCTGGTTGTTTATATTCTAGCAATATGTTCCTCCCACAAATGATGTAGGACAACTCCTAAAAATGGGTCAGTCAAATTCGTTCTGAATCATCATCACTACTGGAATCCGGAGACTGCAATAAAACAATAATAATATAGGTATAAGGGAAACATGAGATAGGTTATCTTAATCTAACGTGAAACAAAATAACCCAAACCTAATCGATATTATATCTGGTAATCCCAATATAAACTCTATGCAAATTTTAGACTTATATTATCATCTAAACCTATAAGCCTAACCTAATTCCTGAGCTTGTTTCATTGACCAAACCTGTAGCTCTGTGTGATGCCCTTTCAATCCGGGTTTCTAGACCGAGGGTCACCACCAACAACAAACACAATATAAACCTGAATAAACAATAATATAAAGACTTGGCCCCTGAACTTATGATGGATCATTTGCAGGTTTAGTGTGAAATAACAAAACTAACTAATAACAAGTTACATGGACAACTCCGAGATAGAATTTTATAACTGTGAATAGTTACAATTCTAAATACAAGATTTAACTTCTCAAAAGTCCAGAATAATACCCAAAGCTACTACATGAGGAACTGAGAACCTAACTATAGTAGGTGGTCCTCCATACATACTGTTCCTCAATGTCTGCTTAAGCCCTAGCATTTATTGGTTCACTATTAGTGTTAGAGAATAAACAAAATGAGCTTACGCCTTGCAAGTAACCATAATTATAATCTACTTAATGTACCAAATGACATATGATGGGTTGGTTCATAATCATTTCTACAAGAATGCTATTAGGAGGAAGTATAAGTATGAAATTAATATATATTTAAAAAATGATCATTATAAGATTTGAGATGTAAACGCTCTAGATTATACAGGTGATCAACCACACATAATCCCCAGATCAGACTTTCGTCCACCTGGATATCATTAGGGAAACTGAGGTAACATATTGGCCTTAACTAGTATTTCTATTAGTCTAACTAGTTTTATTTTTAGCCATCACATACAAACAAAGTGTTGGACATGCGTTACCTGACCACTTACGCCTCCAATCCGTAGAATCCGTAAAAATGTTTTGAATGAGAATCCTACATCAAGTTCAAGAAAGAGTTGTAAGTTTTAATTATTACCAACCATTTAAATGAACAAGACTGTTTTGAGTCTAATGTAATTATTTAGATTCAATTCAGGAAAATATGATGTGTTTGTATAAGGAGAAAGGTATTTAGAAGGGAACATAATTTGGGGTAAAGCAAAGGTTTTATGAAATCAAGGATCATAGTGAAAGGTTAATTTAAAATGATGCTTAGTCATAACAAGGTATACTTAGGAAGGGCAATCATAGGTTTTATGAATGAAGAAACAAAACAACAATATATAAATGGAAAGATAAAAGGGTTGAAAGTCACTTACCTTACATGATTTCCGCTTGACCAGCTAAACTTCAAACTATCTAATCATCCCATTCCTTTATAATCCTTTAATTCGTCAAGTTTCGCTTCTACACGAAACAAAACACTACTTCATTATTCTCGGTCTAATCGATGTTTTAATTTAAAACATCTAGCTCGAACTACCCTTCAATAATATAATCTGACTTATACTTATGCATATAATCATACACAAAAGTATATTCGAATAACATTCATACAACTAATCACATATTTCATGTAAACACGTAGAAGCATTTAAAGTTCACATAATTTGAAATTAGGTTTTGAAAACATTTTTCAAAAACAAGTACATATATATACATATAAGTTTAGTTATAGAAAATAGGTTTTAGAAATCGCCTTTGCAAAATATTTCACCAAATGAGATATATGATAGTAATTGTTTGAAAATATAGTTTCAAAAAAGTAACTTAGATTAGTAACATTAATTCTATATTTAATTAATCGTTAATTGATAAGACGAACCAACTAAGTCGTATTAGTATGTTATGTAGTCAAGTAATGACTAACTAAATATGGCTTAAAGTCATACTATTCTGAGTTAGTTTCTATAGTATGAAAATAAGTATGTAAAATAATATACATATAAGTAATTAAATAATCAATTAATATTTTTGATAATTACACAATTTTACTCTCGATTTTCAAAAATATTCATTTTTTGAAAATCAGGCAGAAACTCCTCTATATATCGGACTACTAATCGATATCATATCGACACATATCAATCATCAACAACAACCACAACAACATTCCAATTATAATCTAAGTATTAACTAATTGCATATACTAAAATTGCACATTCCAATATCATACCTCGAGGCTAACATCTCGAGTCATATTCGATTTAACTTAATTATACTAAAAACGTACTACACATACTAACTAATCCATAAATCATATAACAAAATCTGCACTAGTATGATCATAAGCATATTACACGATATCAAGTGTTTATACATATAAACAAGACATAGTAACGAGTTTGTAACCTAAAACGAACAAAAATCTACAATTTTGAACTAAAACTCAAAACCAACAAAAAATTAAAATCTGAAATTTAGCTAAAATAAACCTGCACAATTTCATAACACAACTAAGCACGTGAATAAATTAAATTATCGACTTGAATACAAAAACCGAACCCAAATTAAAATTTAAACCCTTAAAAAATCTGCATAAATATAGTACCGAACATGCGTCGATATGATCTTAAAATTAACACATAACCAAGCTATAATTATTAAATAAAACATCAAAATCGAACTAAAATTTGAATTTTGAAACCAAACTTCAAAATTTCGACTCGAACTTAACATGCTCAAATTAAAATAAAGTTTTAACGGATATTGAGGCCCGTTAAAACATCATCACCCACCACCAGTTCAACGGAGCTCATCGTCGAAGGCGGTAAATTTTGGCGGTGCCCCGAATTTGGGGTTTTGTGCTCAGAATTCACTGATTAAACATGAAGAACAATATAAACTCATCACAGAATCAATCTAAAACCATCAAACCCATTTCAGTTTCAAAGAATTTAAACCAAGGTCGAAAGAGGGCTGCAAAAAAACTCAGAAAAAATACGCATGCATACACATATATCTGTAAAGGAGAGTAAACCGAGCATAAAACCAATTTTAGATCGGAAAATAAGAAAAAAATGAGAGAGAAATCGAAGAGAGAGAGGGAGGGAAAAAGAGAGAGACAGAGGTAAGTGACGAAGAGGGAGGGTGGGGGTTAAGAGGTTTAATTTTTTTAAGGGTAAAAGGGTAATTTCATAAATGACATTTTATGAATATTTATTTTAAAAAAATGCTTGTAAATCAAAAATAAAACGATTAGTTTACATTTAAATTCTAAATCTATTTTCAAAATAAAATACACAAAAATATCTACTCCTCAATATTTTTAAAAAAAAATTGAACTTATATATATTTAAATTCAAATTTTATAAGATAAATAGAATAATGGTTGAAATTCATTTTAAAATACTATATAGCTAAAATAAATTAAGCTATCATTTTTAGAAAATGCACAATTATAATTCAAGGATATTACACAAGATTTAATGATTAAATGTTGCTATGATGATTTAATAAAAATATTTTAAGTAATTAAAATACAAATTTCTTAACTACAAAAATTACTCTTAAATCACAGAAGCGACACAACTCGATCAGATCATCACCTAGAAATCACATAATCATATATTTGACTTTTTAAACACCTCTTATCATCCATATTACAAATAACACATTAATCTATAATTAAACGCCAAATACTATACAAACAAAATATTAATTATTTCACATAAAATATACGGGTTATTACACTAATGATTAATTTTTGTTATATCATAATTAATTAGATACAAATATGAGTATTAATTATGTAATAATGAACGGGTACTAATGGTTGACATGAATATTATATGGATATTAATTAGAGTATGTATGATTAAATTTGCTCAGCAAACTTCTCGGTGGTTGTGTTATATATATATATTAAATTAGTTTAGGTAATAAAGAATATGGAAGAAGAACATAAATGATCAACTCTAATATGCTGATAGCCAGATTTGAACCCTGTATCTATGAATATAGAACATTAATCCTTCCATCTCATTGCAAAATAAAAAAATTCCAAATATTTGTCATGTTATTTAACCCATGCAATATTTTAGTGTTTCAGTATTGACTAAATTAAGTCACAAGACCTCCTCATAAATATACTTATATAGAAATTGAAAATGCACAAAATTTTATGGCTTTTGTGTATGTAAGTGTATACAAACATTTACTTACATCTTGGAGTACATTTAATATGTAAAAAATTTAATAAGTTGTACTGTAGTGTGAAAATGAAAAAAAATACATTGCATTTTCTATCTCTTAATATGTGTGAAATTTACAAAGTGGACTATTAAAATGGGGTGGATGGAGTATTTTATTATCGCATCTAACAATCACTTACTGTGCCGTACCGAACACCCAACCAAGAACTACCAAATGGAGGGTGTTCCGATTATTATAGTAAAGTATATATAGACTGATGGATTGTATCTATCACTTCTCATCTATTTAAGCTAAGATCTAACGTCGGTCATTTGTTGTATCACACCGAACAACCAAGCAACAACTACCAAATAGAGGGTGTTCAGCTTATAATAGTATAGCATATAGATATATAAATTTCATTTAGTGCTTCTCATCTATTTGAGAAAAGATCTAACAGATGTCATTCTATTAGTGTTTGTGCCCCAGAGATAACACTATAATATTTTAGTTTAAGACATTTGGATTATTAAAGTTTATGTTCTATCGATTATTCTTTATAATTTATTATATCTTTATTTACTCCGATATAAATGTTAGTGTTATAGGGAGAATTTCGTATAACAGTGTTATGGAGGTTGATGGTCGGAACAAGGATCAGGACGGTGTTTGAAGGCGGAGGAAGGTTGTTTTGTGGTGGAGGCTGAGCTTGTATGTTAACTCCTCAAGAAAGAATAGGGATTTTTTTTATTCTCTATCAAGTGTCGACTCATGTCTCATACAAGTCCCTAAGTACCCTATTTATAGGGATTAAGCCTCACGTAATTCTTGGGGAACGAGTCACATAGGCCAGGGTTAGGGTTCTTCAACCCGTGCAGCCCGGGTCCATGATAAAGTCAGGCCTTTAGCCAATTAGTCACGACAATCTTGACCGGCTCCACACGCTTCCTACAATCTCGCGACATCTCCGCATTTCTTCCCGTGATTATAGGAACAACCCGTGTCGGCCTCGAAATCTATGAGCAACTCAGTCATCTATGAGTCACTTTCCATGTTGCACACAAAGTCCTTTAATGCGGGCTGGCCTGGTGACGTCAGCCTGCACCACCTTCCTTTTCAATTAATAAATGCTATTTTTCCTTCATATTCATAAGATGTAGGCTCATGGGCCCAACTCGCGTGTGGGCACCTGAGGCTAACTCGCGTGTGGGCACCTGAGTCCAGCCCACGTATGGGCACTTGAGCCCATCCTGCATGTAGGCATCTGAACTCAGCCCGCATGTGGGCACTTGAGCCCAGATCGCATGTGGGCATCCAGATGACAAGCGTGAGCCCATCTTACACTCGTGAGCCCAGATCACACATCATGAGCCCAGCTCGCATGTGCTGGCCCAAATCAAATTAAACCATTATTCTAGCTCACATATGAGAACCCAGCTATTCAATGTTCCCATGGGGACCTGTTTAGGGCCCATGACCAAAAGTGGGCATAACAACTACCCCCCAAAATTCCTGGGCGCATCTTGAGGCTAGGAATTTTTCCAACATTAGCTTATTATGACCCCGAAAGTGCGAGCCCACGAGGTCGCACCAAACTGCCTCGCGTGCCTCGCTTCGCATGCCTTTCAATGATCATGTATTTTCAACACATGACAGCTGTTAGACAGCTGGTGTAGGGATTCATGCCATCTTTTGGGATGGTGACACGTGTCCCTGGTCCTTTATCTCTCCTATCCCCTATAAACATATGAGATTTCAATTCATTTCTTCACTTTGCGAAGAACACTAAAGAATTGCTGCTCTTTCACATCCATTCATGTTTATTCATATGCACAATGCGAGCACACACTACTTGTTCGATGCGAGCCCACACACAATCATGACATGCGATGCGAGCATGTCTCTCGCTTAGATACTTAGGTGTGATCCCATGTGAGATGTGAGGACACTTAGGTGCGACCCCATACTTGTTTTCACTTTCTTTTAGGGCCACACACTAATTTTCACCATCTTTTACAGATGTCGAGTGCATCTTTAGCCCACTCTTATGGATCGTCTCGCTCTTCCTTGAGCCCGGCTCATTCCTCTGCCAGCCCGGCTCGCTCTTCAGCTACTCCGTCTCCATTAAATTAATATCCACCTGAGCAGCGAGACTCGAAGGACTTCCAACGCGAGTTGACCTCCTTATCTGGCCGTCATAGCCAACCCATTTCTCCCGGCTCTGCTATTACCCCCCAAGGGGCCCTGAACATTGCTAGAGTTGAGAACTCGATACGAGTAGGTTGCTCCGGCTCGCTGGATATTCATCTCGACCCTAACCATGAAGACTACACCAGGGAGAGGAATATTTACGATTGGAGAAACAGGCCCGTGGACCTCCCCAAGATACTAGCCTCCCTCGGAGTGGAGGAACTTTTAAATCACGAGCCCGCTCCTTTGGACAAAAAACGGGCTGAGGAGATTTTAAGAGAGATGGTTGAAGAGAGGGCGGCCCGCCTTAGGCAAGCTGGAGCCAATGACCTCGACCCCATTCATGTCGACTCAGAGTCCACTGACAGCGACCTGGGGAGTGCATATTATGAACCAAGAAAAAGAAGGATCCCGTTCCCGTAGAGTATCCCATCTTGGGGCTTGAGGGTGAAGAAGACAGCTCATATTGGTCTTATGATTCCCCTCAGAGCGAGGAGGTGGCAGATGTTACAAGTCAATATAAGATCTGCAACTATTACTGTGTCCCCGCGGCCTCTCCTAAACCTTATGTGCCTCCTGCCCAGCCCGAGCTTGAGGGTGAAGTTATTTTCAGAAAGAAGATCGTCCCCGATGGGGAGGAGAGTTCTACTACGGCCGAGGAGATAAAGGTTCTCGCTTGCCGTGATCTTCCCACCTCACTTACTCAGAAACATTTGGCCGAGGACATCGAGCAGTTCCAGCCCGAGGGTCATGTTATCTTTCCCTTGTCACACATGAGATATTACAGATTCAACCACCCAGAGAATGGAGGCAGGGTGCCTCACATGGTTTTTTCCACCTTTCTACTAAGGCTAGGAATCTCCTCACCCCTTCATCCCTTCATTAAGGATGTTTACAAGTACTACCAGCTCGCACCCCTTCAGATCAATCCAAATGGGTACCGGGCCGCCCTCGTACTGTACATCATGTACCATAAATACGGGTACCCTCCTATAACCGCGAGGCAGTTGGGTTATTTCCTCAATTTGAAGCACTCTCCCAATGACTTTGGGTATTTCTACCTCTTCATTTGACCGTGCTTCAACAAGAAGAACCTCATCCATAACGGGTCGAGCAATTCAGGGAAGTGGAAGAGCCCCTAATTCTACATTCATGAGGTGCCTCGAGTCCAGACTCACTTCTATTATAATCCATGTAAGTTCTCCTTGGCCGCATTCCTTTCCTTCACAATAGTTCTTTCCTTAACAAAAAAAGTTTTTTTTTATTCATCTCCAGCCACCCCGCCTCGCACTGTCCTTGCTGGACAGGAAAAAGATAAACGCGGATAGCCTTCTAGGACTTCTTAAGGCGGACAGGGATATCCGAAAACTTACAAGGACCTCAAACCTGGTCGCGTGTGGGTTTTTGAAGGAAGAAGTGAGGATGACTCCTCAAAAGAAGAATCCTAAGAAAAGAGCCATAAAGGCTAAGAATATCGGGCCCGCATGTGCGAGCCCGTGTGCTCGCATATTTACATTTCCTGCACGCATCTAACTTTGTACTGCATTTTAATTCCTTGCATTTATCATATGCTCGCATCTCTTCTCTCCATTGTACCTTGTTGTGACTAATGTATCACTTTATTGTCTTCTTTTCAGAAATGGCCATCTCCCCTATTCCCTTCATGGAAGAGGCTGAGCAAGCTGTGACCTCGGGCCTAGTTCAGCCCGCGGCTGCGGCCACAGGGGCTTCGCTCTCAGGTTAACCCTTTATCCCGCATGACTACTCTTACTGAGCATCTCAGGAGCTCAGGGCCATTTCCTCGGCTGAAAAGGCATCGAGGCCACAAAGAGGGAAAAACTGGCGAGCCTAACCCTAAAAAGGCTGCTCCATCTGATGCCCATCTCCCCACTTTTTTTTCTGCCAACACGATCGTGACCACATTCAGCCAGCTCACTCAAGCTCACATCAGCGACCAGGATGTAAAGAATTGTTCTTCTTCTACTCTTGAGGCCAACAATGACGCGCTGACCCGGGCCGCGGCTGAGGTGTATTACCGTCAGCTGTCTAAGGCTCAAGAAATGCGAGCCCTCAGCCAGACCAACATAAAGCTCGACTCTAAGGTCAAGTCTCTTCAAAGTAAGGTCGCCGAGCACGGGCAGGAGAAAGTTACGCTGGTGAATAACTATAATCAGAAGATGCTTAATCTGAATGTTGCTCATAAGAAGGCATTAAGGGATCAGAAGGAGGCTCATGATCTGGCCGCGGATGCTTGGAAAGAGGAGAAGGATGGCCTCGAGGAGAAGGCGCTCGAGCTGGAGGGGTTAGTTTCTGCCTTGATCGCGGCCGCGAGGCCGCCCTTACTGATGCCAAGAACCTGGGGGCCAGGAACTTCATAAAAATCTTCATCAATAAGGTTCCTAACTTCGATTGGGTGGCTCTGGGAGCGGGTACAGCTAGGCACGCTGAGAAGCTGAAGCTGGAGATGGAAAGGGATGCTCAGATTGCTGAGGAGGCCTGACTAGCAGCTATGCAGGCCTGGGTCACGGCTGATGAAGCTCGTAAGGAGGCAGAGGCTGATAAGCCTTAGTTTAATTTTATTTTGAAAAATAGACTTTTGGATGGGTAAGCGGGAAACCTTCTCGCCTCGCGTTTGTATTTGAAATATTCTGCCTTAGGGCATAACTTATTTACAACTTGCTTGTATAAAATGTCAAGTCTTTTGTGCCCGCGTTTATCTTTATTGTGCTAGCTGGTTTTCTTTATTTTGTGTAAACTTACCATGCCCCTACTGACCAAAAGTTATCATAACCCTGGCCGTGTATGGCGGATGTTACACCTTCATAGCGAGCCGAGCTCATCAGCTCACATCAATGTTCAATCAAGTAAAATCAATGATAGTTTTAAGTAGAACAGGCTCACACCATTGTTAATCCATAAGTGTTGCATATGTACTTGCATTACCGAGCCGGGCTTAGGGGATCGCATCTTGTTCATGTGTTTTCTCCTCGCATAATGCGACCCTAGCCATGTATGGCAAATGTCCATACTTGATAGAGGGTTGGGCTCCCCGGCCCGTATCTATCGCCCTGCGAGCCCAAGAATATGGGCTCGCATCACGGCTGTCTCTAACTTTTAAATCAGTTAAGGGGGTTTGTGCCTGTCACTATTTTTATAGTTTTTATCTCCATCTTTAATCCCCTTTGTGCTTATTATTTTTCCAAGCGGGTCGGGGCCCATCTCGTTTTATAGACTTGTTGTGAAGCGGGCCGGGGCCCGGCATCCCCAAGGTGATTTTAATATGTTAATAAAACAACTGTTTTGTCCTTGCATGGGCTCCCAAGGATGGGCTCCCCTGCTGGGTATTTTAATCTATTAATAGGAGTTAAAGTATCAGGGGCACAAATAAATATCAATCGTTTATTCATAGATAATGGAAAGTGAAAGGAGTACATGCATGTGGTCTCAGGGAGGCACCTATATGGCACTACCCCCAGAGACTTAGGAATATTTTAAGATAATACTAAGTCTGAGAAGAACAATATTACTGATAATATTTTCGGAGGTGTTCCGCGTTCCAGGCTCTCGGGATCAACTTGTCTTGCATATCACTGAGGTGGTAGGTTCCCTTCCAGAGCACTGACTTTATCTTGTACGGGCTTTTCCCAATTTGCCCCAAAGACTCGGTGGCTCACCACCTTGGTATTTGGCATGACCCGGTGCAGAACCAAATCTCCCACCTTAAAAGTCTGGGCTCGAACCTTACTGTTGTAGTGCCTAGCTGTCCTCTGTTGATATGATGTTATCCTGATCTGAGCATCTTCCTGAGTTTCTTCGATCATAACTAAATAGAGTTGATGGTCGACCTCATTTACCTCTGAGTCATAGTTGTCCCTCCGAAAAGATCCTGCCCCTACTTCAACGGGCACCATAGCTTCACAGCCATACACCAAAAAAAAAGGGTCTCTCCAGTTGTAGTTCGGGGGGTCGTATTGTAAGACCATAGGACCTGTGCGAGCTCTTCTGGCCATGTCCCTTTCTTTTCTTCAAGCTTTGCCTTCAAGGTGTGCTTAATGATCTTATTAACAGACTTCGTCTACCTGTTGCTTTGGGGGTGGCAAACCGCACTAAAACTTTTCTGAATTCCCAGCTGCTCACAAAATTCCCGCATTTCCTTGCTATCGAACTGTTTCCCATTGTCGGATATCAACTTGTAAGGGATGCCATAGCGGCACACAATGGTCCTGTGCACAAACTCCTTGAGCTTTTTGGCCGTGATAGTGGCCAGAGGCTCATCCTCTGCCCACTTAGTGAAGTTATCTACCGCAACAACTGCGTAGTTGACACCTCCCTTAGCCTTCAGGAGTTCTCCAATCAGATCAATTCCCCGCATAGCGAAGGGCCAAGGGCTCATCAGGGATGTGAGAGGAGCCACGGGGCTATTATATTAATTGGCATATCGCTGGAACTTATCACAGGCTCAGAAAAATTCAAAGATCTCTTTGTTCAGCGTTGGCCAATAGTAACCATAACAGAGGATTTTCTGAGCAAAAGAGCTACCCCCCGAGTGATTGCCACAAATTCCCTTGTGTACTTCTCTTAGGATATAATTTCATTCCTCCCCATCTATGCACTTGAGGAGGGGCACACTGAACCCTCTTCTGTATAGGACCCCATCATATATCACGTAGCGAGCTACCTTGTATTTTATTCTTCTCGCCTCATTCTTTTCATTCAGGAGTGAGCCTCTTTTTATGTAAGCCAAGATAGGTGTCATCCATGTAGGGCTGGGGTCATCACTGAGGCTGCCAACCTCGTGCTCGGGCACATTAGGCTGCCTCTGGATATCAAGGACACGGCCCCTAGCAGAGTGGCCTTGCGGCACGAGCCAAGTTTAGGTAGCTCGTCCGTGCCTTTGTTCTACCCGCGCAGGATCTGTTCCAGCCTCACCTCGTTGAACCTCATTATTATCCTTTGCGCACACTTCAGGTAAAGCTCCGTTCTCGGCCCCTTAGCTTGATACCCCCCTTTATCTGATAGACCACAATCATGGAGTCACTAAACACATTCAAATTCTCCACCTTCATTTCCAAAGCTAGTTTAAGACCGTTGATTAGGGCTTCATATTCAGCATCATTGTTTGTTGTATGAAAGGCCAAATGGGTTGCACGTCTAATCTTGTGAGCTTCTGGGCTGATTAGCTCAATTCCAGTTCCTGCCCCATCTCCATTGGAGGCCCCATCAATATACAGGCTCCACCATGGGGCACTATTTTGGCTCTCTAGCTCGACCTCCCCTCCACTAGTCATGATCACAAGGGCTCCCTGCTCCGATTCCTAATATGGAGGAAATTTGAGGACAAAATCGGCTAGGGCTTGGCCTTTAATCTTGGTCTGTGGCTTATAATCCACCTCAAATTGACTGAGTTCAACTGCCCACTTCAACAATCAACTAGAGGTCTCCGGATTGTGCATTACCTGCCTGAGGGGATATGAGGTTCGTACTTCTATCTTGTGCGCCTAAAAATAGGGCCTGAGTTTCTGGGAGGCCAATATCAAGGCATATGCAAATTTCTCGAGACTTGTGTACCGAGTCTCGACGTTGGCTAACCTCTTACTCACATAGTACACAGGGAGATGGATACTATCTTCCTCTCAGACCAACACGACACTTATTGCAAAACTAGAGACGACCAAGTATAGGACTAGGGCCTCTCCTGCCTTTGGGTTGGACAATATCGGGGGCTTACTGAGATGTTCCTTTATGCTCTGAAAGGCTTCCTCACACTTTTTTATCAACTCGAAATTTTTTCCCACTCCTTTAATTGCTTTGAAGAACTCCTGGCATTTTTCGGAAGACTTTGAGATGAATCGGTTTAGGGTAGCCACTCGCCCGGTCAAGCTCTGGACATCTTTTACCCGTCGCGGGTACCTCATATCGAGTAAAGCTCGTATCTTGGCGGGGTTGGCCTCAATACCCCTATGCTTGACAATGAACCCCAGAAATTTCCCCGAATCGACCCCGAATACACATTTCTAGGGGTTGCGCTTCATCCTGTACTCCCTAAGAAATCTGGAACATATCTGATAGGTGGTGGACATGATCCTTTGCTTCTTTTGACCTCACAAGCATGTCATCTACATAGGCCTCCATGCTCTTCCCTAACTGATGTTTGAACATCTTGTTCACTAACCTTTGGTAGGTTGCCCCAGAATTAAGGAGCCCGAAAGGCATCCCGATATAACAATAGAGGCCTTGATCAGTAATAAAGGAGGTGTGCTCCTGATCTGGCCCATAGATTGGGATTTGATTATATCCCGAATAAGCATCCATAAAGCTAAGTAGTGTGTGCCCAACTGTGGAATCAACCAACTGGTCGATTCGGGGTAGAGGAAAACTATCCTTCGGGCAAGCTTTGTTTAGGTCGGTGAAGTCCACACATGTCCTCCATTTTCCATTTGGCTTCTTGACAAGCACTAGTTTGGCCAGCCACATGGGGTAGAAGGCTTCCCGTACAAGCACTGCCTCCATGAGTCTATCCACTTCTTCTTTGAGGGCTTCTGCCCTCTCTCCACTAATCGGCCGCCTCTTCTGTCTGACCCCCTTCTTTTTTGGGTCCAAGTTGAGCTGGTGGCAAATGACATTCAATCACTATCATATCAGAGTGTGACCATGCAAAGAAATTTAAATTTCTCCTTAAGAATTGGGCCAGATCCTCGCTTAAGTTAGGGCTTAAATTAGAACCTATTCTGAGTACTTTGGAAGGATCATTCGGGTCTACCAAGATTGGAATTGTATCATATGCGTCCCCGGCCCTCTCAACCATCAGGGGCATTCTCGGGTCTAAGTCTGCTCAAGCCTCACTAGATTCTCCCACTTCCATGATCGCCAAACCTTTTGTGTCCTCGAACTCGGGCTGATGTGCTCGATCTGGATTTACCAAGTGTTCCGAGGTCGTAGTAACTATGCGGGTGATTCCGTTAGGCAGACTCATGGTTGTTGTTGTTTCTTCACGTTCCCACTTTCATTGCCTTAGTCTTGCAGCGATTTGTTCTGGGTTCTGCTCTTCATCACTTTCCTCTTCCATAATCCCCTCCTGTACCAACATGATGAGCTGAGAGGCCTCCATCAACAAGGCCCTGGGCGCGGTTCCACTTGAATCTCCATGTGCTCGAAATAATTCTCGGGTAATTCCTCGATTGAAATCATGTTACAAGTCTCGTGTCCCTCAGGACGTACTCTCCTCCTGCCCTCTGCCTCTTCCATGAGGACGTCACCTTCACCCGGTTTGACCGTCTCCTTTGATGCATTTTCTAACTCGTCTTCCTTGAGCGCCTGGTTGTAGCAGACCCTCGATTCGTATTGAAAGCTCTTCAAGAAGCCTACCCTCGTGGGGGTTGGGAATTATACTGTCATGTGATGGATCGAGGTCACCATCCTCATTGCCCTCATAAGGGACCTGCCCACTATAATATTATAGGCACAAGGCTGATCTACAACCATAAATGTAGGGATCCGGGTGGCCACATAAGGCTCTTCTCCTAAGGTCACTGGGAGCCGAATCGTCCCTTTTACTCCGATTGAGTTTCCCGTGAACCCATACAGGTGTCCACCTGTCGAGGTTAATTCTCTATCCAACAATCCTAGCTTCTTATAGGCATTATAAGTCAAAACGTCAGCTGAACTCCCTGTATCCACCATTGCTCGGTGAACATTCACCGTTCTGATCTTCATTTTTATGAACAGGGCATCAGTATGAGGGTAATGCACCCATTTGGCATCATTCTCCCTAAACACGATGTCATCAGTCTCCTTTTCAAAGAGCTTTGGGGGCCTTTGGCTCAGATGGTTGACGTTGGTGAGGGGCTTGTCCTTTGCTTCTCGGGCATATCTGTCCATCGCCTAGAATAATATGACTTCTACCGGCCCGGGGTACCCTCTCTTTCTTTTCTGGGTGTGGAGGAGGGACGGTATGATAATCAGTCCTGTGTTTTCGAACCTCCTTGAAAACCCACTCAGTAAGCTTCCCTTGTCTTATCAGTGTCTCGATTTCATCTTTCAATTGCCTGCAATCAGTCGTATCATGCTCCGTGGCCTCGTGGTATGCATAATACTTTGAGGTATCCATTTTGTTGTAGTCTGTGAGAGGAGCCGCCTTCCTGAATACCCCCTTTCAAGCATAGATAGCATATATATGGTCGATAGAGGCTACGAGAGGGGTATGTGTCTATAATTTGCTTGTATAGGGTCTCCCCAAATCTTTGTGGTCCCTTTGCCCCAGGGAAATCTTTTGGGCTCGAACTACGGCGATATGTTTTCCTTTTCTCGTCATGGCTCGAGGATTGGTCCCTCTTGTCTCGGTAGTTCTCGCTGATTTTCAGTTCCCTCATCGACTTCTCCACTCTCTTAAAGGGTTCGGCTTGCTCATAGAATTCGGTCAAGGTTCTCAGCTCACTTTCCTGGAGGCTCTTCAAAAATTTTGACCCTTCTTTCAACCCTGCAATCAAGAAGTTCTTGATGGTCTCCTCGCTGGCCCCCTCACCTTGGGAACTTCGGTGTTAAACCGACGAAATTATTCTGCCAGAAGCTCCTGCTCCCTTTGCTTGATGTTGGCTAGAATAGCCATAGGAGGTGAGTAGTGGAGGGTCGACTAAAATTTCCTGACGAACAGGTCTCCCAATTTCCACCATGTCCTTATGCTAGCAAGTCCCAACTTTGAGAACCATTGTTGGGCACTACCTCTGAGTGACGCCGTGAAGAGTCTGCAGCGGGTTGGCTCCGCACCCGATAGACTTCCATCTAAGTGTTAAATTGTATAAGATATTCCGCCGGGTCGGCTTCGCCGTTGAATAGAAGATCGGGTTGTTCCTGAATACTCGAGGTAGGGGAGATGATCGAATAGCAGCCGTGAACGGAGAAGGGGCAGCTGAGGTTGGGGCCCTCCTCTTCTCTCGCTCCATCTCGTCCAAGATCCTCATCAGGTCTCTCAACCTAACAACTTCTCCTTCCCTGCCACCATCCACGTTACTCGAATGGTATGAGCCCTAAGGTCGCTCGCGACATCCTCCACCTCCCGCTCGCACTTGCGACTCCTCTTCGTGATTGTCTTTACGTCTACGTCGCTTCTCCCTCCTGGGAGAGATGCATTGACATCTTTCTGGAGGGGTCACTGCACACTCTCTTTTTGAGGTTTTCAGATCTACGGGCTCCTTCGCTTCTCTCTCTTTCTTGTAATTCTCTAACTTGAGCCGGAGGTCAGGCTCACTTAGCTTTTTACCCACACAGTCTAGCACATTAGTCGACCTTGCCTCAGACGAAGCTGGCTTCTACCCCAATCTCTTAGAGATCTGGCTGCCCCGCTCATCATAATCTTGGGGTATGTCTTCCTCTTCATGTGATGTTTCTTTCTTCTGCTTGGTTTCAGTTGCCGCGTCATCAAAATCGTGGATCAGTCTCTTTTGAGGACCTTTGCCCTTCCAGCAACGTTAAGAGACCTTGAGGCGGCGTGCCTTACGCTTGGCGTTCTGGCCCGAGCTTTTCTCTACCCTTGACATCCGGGCGTTAATCTCGTTCATCTAATCGTCTAGCCCCTCGAGGTACGTTATGACTGCCTGCCCATCCACGGTTGCGGTTGGTGGGGATGGCACCTGATTCTCATGGGGCGTGTGCTCGACCTCGTTCTGATCCTTCTTCTTGCCCCCGCTTCCTGGTGTCAGCGCTTGTTTGCCTTTTTTCGTCATCTCTTCACCCTAAGATGAAAATCCCCCTCCTTCTAGCGCCAAATGTTATAGGGAGAATTTCGTAAAACAATGTTATGGAGGTTGATGGTCGGAACAAGGATCAAGGACGGTGTTTGAAGGCGAAGGAAGGTTGTTTTGTGGTGGTGGCTGAGCTTGTATGTTGACTCCTCAAGAAAGAATAGGGTTTTTTTAATTCGCTATCAGTGTCGACTCATGTCTCATACAAGTGCCTACGTAACCTATTTATAGGGATCAAGCCTCACGTAGTTCTTGGGGAATGAGTCACATAGGTCAAGGTTAGAGTTCTCCAACCCGTGCAGCCCAGGCCCATAATAAAGTCAGGCCTTCAGCCAATTAGTCACAAAAATCTTGAACAGCTCCACACGCTTCCTACAATCTCGCGGAATCCCCGCATTTCTTCCCGTGATTATAGGAACAACCTGTGTCGGCCCCGAAATCTATGAGCAACTCAGTCATCTATGAGTCACTTTCCATGTTGCACATAAAGTCCTTTAATGCGGGCCGTCCTGGTGACCTCATCCTGCACCGTATTCCTTTTCAATTAATAAATACAATGTTTCCTTCGTTTTCATAAAATATGGGCTCATGGGCCCAGCTCGCGTGTGGGCTCATGGGCCTAGCTCGCGTGTGGGCACCTGAGTCTGGCTCGCGTGTGGGCACCTGAGTTCAGCCCGCGTGTGAGCACCTGAGCCCAGCTCGCATGTAGGCAACTGAGCCCAGCCCGCATGTGGGCACTTGAGCCCAGCTCGCATGTGGGCATCCAGATGACAAGCGTGAGCCCATCTTACACTCGTCAGCCCAGCTTACACATAATGAGCCCAGCTCACATGTGCTGGCCCATGTCACATTAACCCACGATTCTAGCTGACACATTAGAGCCCAGCTATTCAGTGTTCCCATAGGGACCTGTTTAGGGCCATGACCAAAAGCGGGCATAACAGTTAGATTAATAAATGTCCTTGTAATATGATATGAATTCTATATCTCTAAGTACGTGACTTAAAAATGAGATTATGAAAATAGTATCAATACTCCTAACGGTCCCTGGTCGAGTATTTTTATTAAAGGATAATAATAATGCATTAATATTGTGTCTGTTGACTGATGATCACATCTCATTGGTCATAGGTGTAATGACTGAGAAATCACGACTGTATTATATCATAATAAAGGTGTACTATGTGTTTTATTATGTCATTAAATTTGTTTAGTCATAAAACCTTAGCTCTTATGTGCCATATGTATTTTGGGTAGTCAGGGTATTTTCGGGTATTTATCAGATATTTTATTTTGTGTTAAATGCTTTCGTTTCAAAACTTCTACGGCCCAAACTTTGTTTTAATATCTGATATTTCAAATAAAATAATTTTCCTTATTTTGCCTAGTATGGCTTGTACCATATCGTTATTCTGAACATCCAGTTATTTTAGAAATTCTCTCGTTTCACGAATAATGACTTTTCCGGGCCCATTCGGGTGTTAAAACCCCAAAAAAAATCATATTTTTATTTTTATAAAACTATAGGACTCTCAAATATTCTATTTATTTACATTTTTGAATTATTCACAATTTTTGGGAAATATTGGCATATATATTGTATATAATTAATATTAAAAATTTAAAATTATTACTCAAAAATTATTAATTAAGGGCCAATTAATTTTGTTAGGTGTATAATTAGGGTCTTAATTTTAATTAGGAGTATTATTTTTACTACTATAAATACTTTAATTTTTATCAAATAATTATAATAAAATCATAAAAATTCTGAAAAAAAATCAGAAAATTTCTGTTTTCCGGGTTAGGGTTTTCATAATCGGGTCAAACAATCAACCAGTGATTTTGATCGATTTTGGGTATCAATCATAGTAGTGTAATTACTCAAACCGAAGATTTTGATCTCTTCTTTCAGTTTTTTGCATCAATTTCACGTTTTAATTCGTAGATTTTTTATTTCGATTTCGAGGGTTCTTGTTCGAATTAAGGCTTTTTGATTCTAGGGTTATGAGATTGATTTGATGATTGCAAAAGCTTTAGATGATAATTTACAGTCGATTTATGTGTTTCATTTCATCAAACGATTCATGTATAATTGAATTCGATTATTAGGGTTTATGCTAATTTTTTATTTAATCATTTTTAAGTTTGAATGATTTTTGGTATGTTAGATGATAAGGCTTTGATTGTGCATGATCTAAGCTTTGATTTGAGCTATTAAAATCAAAAGTTCATGTATAGATGAGTGAAATCGAGTGTTGGCCGGAGCTTTGATCGATTGGGCTGAAGAAGCTGTTCTAGGGATGATTATGTGATGTTTAGGCCAGAGTTGAATTGTTGTGATGATTTGGAATGTCAACACACCAAACAGTGTTGTTTTTGCCAGGACTTGAACTTGCCGAAATCCTGGCCGGTCACCGAATTCTGGGCAAGTTCCGACCATTTCATCCCCAACCCAGTATGTTCTTGGTGACCCGGTTCCAACCCGTTTCCAAACCCGGTTTTGATCCAAAATTCTCAAATCCAATTTCTGAAACCTGTTTCTGATCATTATTTTTACTTTTATTTTGATAAATTTAAAAATTCTCTTTTATTTATTTAAATAAATTGATAAATTAATTAATTAATTTATTTTTATAAAAAAATCTGAAATATTTTCTAAAATTCAAAATTATTTATTTCTTTAATTATTTAATTATTTATTTAATATTTATTATTTATTTAAAATTGATTAATTGTTTTTATAATTAATAAGTTTATTTTGAATTATTCATTTTAAATTCATATTAATTCCAAAAATTATGGAAAACCCATTTTTAATTCATATTTTTCCTAAACAGTTATTTAAAAATATATTTGAGGTTTAATTAAATTGAATAACTAATTATTTTAAATAATAAATTGATTTATTCTTATTTATTGATTAATAATTGAACCGTTTATCCGATTTAAACGAAACGAATGCCCTTAGACTCAGAAAAATGATCTGATTTCAATAAAAATAATTTTAATCTTAATTTCTTTCAGAATCGAGTCGTCTTTCGATAATTATTTCTTTATAGACTCTTTTAATTATAAATACGAGTCCAATAAATTCCAAAAATTAAGAAACAAGCCAGATATTGTTCGGAAGTGCGAATATTGATCTGACTTTGATTCTAAAAATAATTTTACGCCTAGAATGATTGTGTAACTTATGTGTTATGTGATTTAAATGGTTATCGGGTCCTAATTGCTAGATAATTATTGTACGAGTCAGTTATAATCGTACGGGTAGATGATAAGGGCTACGTGAAGTTAGATTGAGATATGATTAAGATATGAATCGAATAACGAGTATCTTTCTTTGATAGATACGAATTCAACAAGGCAGAACAAGCAAGTGGTAGGGAACTGTGATATATTTGCGGTAAATCGCGTAATAGACAAGTTTTTCCCTTATTCTAAATCCAGAATAGTGAATTTTTTACATTACTCAAATTCTCAAATTGCTCGATAAATATGGATAATTCCTGTTCACAAACACTGATACACAATAATTGTTCCTTCGATTACAACTTCATTTTGATTCCTGACTTCCCTTGATAAACTGAATACTCTATTCATATTCCAATAGATTACACCTTTTATATATCTTGATATATTACGATGTTGGGATACATCAAAGTATACCGATTGTTCTGGATGCTCATCTGTGGACTGGATCCTCTGGGACAGAAATTAATCGGATCCTTGTATTGGACCGTTGAGCCTGGGTACCCGAATGGATCTATACAGGTATGTATAGAACTGCACTGTATCCTGACTAATCAGCAGGATATGTGTGCGAATAGTGAACTTGTGTCCAGTCTAGTTTATTGATAAACGCCGATAGTGGCCTTCATTATTCTTTGCAGAAATACATAGTTACATATACAATCAGATTACAGGTTCACTTATTTTTTTGATAACAATGTATAAATAATATAGTGGACTTACTGAGCAATTATGGCTCACCCTGCTTGTTGTTATTCACTTTATTCTTCAGTTAAGGTAGATGATGAAACCCATTCGAACCAGGGAGGTAAAGAAGCGAGTCAAGCAGCGGGATCCTCTGGCACTAAATGTGTTAATCCCGATAAAAGAAGAGAGCTTTGAGCTTCCAGAGCAAGTGTAGTGTAGATAGATGTAGTGTGTGTTTGAATAAATGGAATTAGTTTAAAACTTGTGTAGATAGTTGGCTTGTAATAAAGAGAGTAATATAAGATTTTAAATTTGGGTTTGTAATAAATGTAGTGAGTTGTTCTTATTTTCATACCTCAACCTTAAAGATCCTGGATAGAATATTAAGGGTTTGGATATATGTTTATAATAATAAATAAACAGGTTTATATTATGTTAGTGATTAGCAAGTAACCCCCAGATCTAAACCCCGAATTTGGAGGGTGTTATAATAGGTATAGTACTAAAGTAAAAAATACAGGAAGATGTAAATGTACATGGTGCTGGCCAGACCCAATTTGAGAATCTACATGTCTGTTGTGTCATAAGTAATTCTATACGAGAATTAATATACTTTGATTACATTAAAAGTTACCATTGACCGAGTAATGATAATTGTGTATTTCGGGTATATTATGAATCGTATAAGAAATATGAATGATCTAGAAAGGATTTAACCCTCCTAATTTAAGGAGTGATATAATTGG
Organism: Apium graveolens; assembly: GCF_009905375.1. Classification (NCBI taxonomy): domain Eukaryota; kingdom Viridiplantae; phylum Streptophyta; class Magnoliopsida; order Apiales; family Apiaceae; genus Apium; species Apium graveolens. Next base: position 56,970,121 of record NC_133657.1, read on the forward strand.
CCTCTTGTGTGACCTAGACTATGAAATGCGTGACCACTCTCAAATATTGATTTGATATGATAGTCTACTCATTGATCAAGGAAATCTGGATTATACTATGACGAGGATGAGACATTATATACCTCTAGTGTAATCTATAATATGTGGTTAAAGGGATTATTATTACATTATACACTATTCATGAAAGGTTTAATCGATCAATGATTCAATTATTATTACTTGGGTAGCAATGATGTATTACTATATGCCTCTCATTGTTTACGATTTTAAATTAGATTTAAAATTTATTGCCAACATAATAATAACTTACACTACACAATATTTGACCTGTAACAACACCAAAAAAAGTGTTAAAATGGCCAAAAAGTGTTAACTAAAGCAAAAAATGGGTTATGGTTACATTTTTTAAAAATTTGGGGGTGTTGGATTTGCCCCTGCTACAATAGGTGTCTACGGTTACACTTTTTAAAATTTTGGTAACACCTCTCAATATATTACAATAGAGTACCTATAGTTACATTTTCTATTTCTATGGTAACAAGTTGAAGGTGTAACCACAGTTCTGTTGCAACACACCTTACCCTTTAGTAACACCAAAAATATGTTGGAATAGACTCTTTCATAACACCATATTTGCTATTGTAACACTCAATTCAATCTTTTGGTAACATTTTTACATCTTACTGTAACATTCTTTTTTAACACTCTGGTATTTTTTTTGGGTAAATGAGGTCTAAGCCTCGTAAAATATATAAAAGAGAAAGAATTTACATGAGTCACTTCTCAAAATTTCTCTTAGAACAGGCTCTAAGAAAAACAAAGAGAAAAAAACAAAATAAATTACATCAAAAATCAAACCTAACTTAAAATAAGAAAGGCAAAGCTAAAAGACTTAACCAAAAAACCCACTAGCAATCTAAAAACAAACACCAGCCCACCATCTCCAAAAAAGAGAGCCCAAAGACATCCCTGGCCCATATGTCCCAACAGTAATCAAAAGAAAAAGCCTTCCCTGATCCACTCAACATCCAAAAATCCAGAAGCCAGAATCACAGAGGTACATAAAATGCTCCAAGAGAAAACCCCAGACTCCCGCAACGGTAGACAACAGAAAGGAAAATGTGGTCCTCGAATGACAATACTTTGAAACAACCAGACACCTGCAAAGCGAACTCTGAAAATCTGGAAATTCCTGCAGAAAAAAACCAGACCGAAATCCCCTATTAAACCTTAAAAAAGTTGTGTGTTTATCATTTTCATGAACATCGTATTAAATATCTATTCACCTCAGTGGATTAGTGATATTGTTAATCACCAATTTCTCCAAGGCCCAGGCTCTCAAAATGACGTGAACCCCTTGGATTAATTTGGAAAAATCAGATACCATTAAGCCACAAAAAACTTCTCTAGAACAAATCAGATTGAAAATTTTCAAAGCAGTAAGCCAAAACATTAACATATTTACTGTAGCATGAAAGAAACATAACATAAAAAATTACTAATCACATGCAGACAAATATTGCTACATGTAACAGTTGTCCAAATTTGCCACTTACCTCACAATATGACGATAACACTCTTTTAGCTACACCAACATTCTTTGTCTGATTCTGAAAGTAAAATTTTTGTGATTATAAAAACTAGCATAACAGCCATCGCATCAAAATATCAACAAAAATCAGAAGAGAAAGATAAAACATTAGACAATCGACATATTACAAATATTGCAAATCGAAACCAAAAATATATACTTGGAGTCCTGGACAGTTGGACTAGAAGTTTATCCACCGAGTAAATATTTACATTATGAATTTGTGTAATGCTCAAAATGGAGTAGTGGTCATATTTCAAGTATATACACTTCTTCAAATGTATCCAAAATATCCTGAAAAATTTAAATACAAACTGCATAAGCAAAAAAGCAAGTATACAATATATTGTGCACCAAAAAAACAAAAAATTCTAGTGAAGCATATTTCCATACCTTCACACTCCCCGACTTCCGCTGTACCACAAGATTCAGACTTTCCAAACTCAAGGGATAAACCAAGAAATGGATTTGACAGCTGACTGGCATGACTAATAGGACAGTCGTTGTTCGATGATGTAGACTACATCACAGGATACCAGAACAATGAGTGTCAAATATACACATTTTATTAGAATAGAGTAGAAATCGTACTGCTAGCAATCAAGTCACCTTCAATATTTATCCATTGTGTATATTTTTGTGTGTTTGTGCTTTAACTATATTCATATACTACTTATATATCATTAATTGCAGGAGAGGCTACAAACCAGAAACCAACACTTTCTTAGAAAAAAAATTGTGTTTTAAAACTGTAACTATAATATTCACAAAGAGGGAGCGCTAGACTTGTGTTTAGTACGTGGTAATTTCAGCGACCAAAATCCATTTACACTGGTGTAACTGGAAATTTCTAGAGAAGCACTCTTACCCGGAAAGTAGTGTTTCCAGCTATCTCTACAGCAATATCGCCAGCATTGGCAAATCTGTTCACCCAGCCTGAAATAAAAGCAAATTAGGATGTTGTACACAAAGTGAATTGCTTTTATAAAGCTGAGTCTTTCTCCTAGTAAGGTTCTACACATCAAGAAAAGTAGAAAATTTAGTAAATTTGTTGAGGCAAGAGTCAGAAATCTGTTTTGATACTGCATGCGCTTCTAAGATAAAATTGGTCAAAGACTCAAAGTTATCTAGACGCTAGAACAAGCACATAGAAAAAGTGTGCACATATTTAGAGTAAGGGGAACAATATATGTGGGTAAAGAGTTCATATGTACCAAGTTCAAAAGATCTCCTACTCTTGAGCTACAAGTTGAACCTATAACCAAATCATTATAATTATAAAGTTGATATAACAATGACATTATAAAAATAATTTAATAATTTTAGTTCCAGAGGACGTTTAGGTACCAGTCTAAAGATAATTTCATGAAAAATAAACACATACCCTGAGTATGTCAGCATTTATATAGGCGCAAAGGCGTTATAATTTAACAGTGCATTTAAAAGAACCATTATTTTTTCCCACTACAAATTTAATAAGCATAAATGGGCAAATGAAAGACAATAGTTTTACATTAGTTATCTACTTAAGTGTAGCAGTAATCTAACTAGGAAGAGGGTGAAGACATACCAGGAGGTTTGGGCACTCCAAGCCTCTGAAAAAATCATCACATAAGTGATTGCAATTTTTGTATAGTAAATCATAAGATTGACCAGGCCATTCTCTAACAAGTTCCCTTATAATTTGATAGACCCTGAGAATAGAACATTTTGTTTTTCCAAGGATAATGCAATCGCGGTACATGTAGAGGGGATTCTTGGCGGAAGGGCATTCTCCAGTACCTTCTTCACAGTACTCAAATGACCACTCATCGTCTCCATGAATCTATTAAAATTCCACACCACCCTTTTAAATTGACTAAATATTAACCACAATAACAATTGAGCTACTAGTTAAAAACACAAAGATATGTCATACATATATACATAATAGGAATGAGATCCTAAAAGCAATTGATCTAATATAGTCTACGAGCGGGATATACATGATATATTCGGTGTTACGCCACTTGTGGAGCTAGAGTCTGGTGCCCTGCCTATATACTTTATACATTTTGCTTCACAGCTTGTATAAGTTACACCTATAACAGGATCTCCGTCAATCGGTAACCCAAGTAATAATCCAATATCTTCTAGAGTCACAATCATTTCTCTAACAGTAAAATACACAAACAATTGTAAATACAAAGACATGCTATTTTCCACTATTAGCAATACAATTGTAAATAACAACACCCAAACACATAAAAAATTACTAATATATGCATACATGCGCTTTGAATCATACGAAAAATTCTAACTACACTCAAAAAGCGCTACAGAACTCAAACCTGCTCACTGTGACCTTGGGGAAAGTAAACCACACGACTACCCGCTGCAGGCATCAACACAAGTGGACCAGAACAAGCATGCCATAACTCTGAATTCAAATATTTCTTCTCTTCTTCCATAAAATTCAATCAAACAATAAAAAGAACCATCAATTCACAAAAAGCTATACATATAAATGATACAAGAAGATAAATTAGAGAAGAGATAAGAAGACACTAAGAGCATATCCAAATAAGAAGAAATCCCCAAATTACTTCAAGAAGAAAGCCATATTTTTTACAAACTCGAACCCTAATTTCCAAGCTCCAATCTCCAAGCTCTGGATCGACCAAGAACCCTAATTAATAAACCCTAATCTCCAAGCTCTGACTCAACCAAGAACCCTAATTTTGAACTTTAATCTCCATCCACGGAAGTTGAAAATGAGTTTGTGCTTGAGTGTTTGAGTGTCTATACAGTGTTTTGTAATTTTAAGAGAGTGTTTTACTTTAATAAAAATGAGCGGGTCAAATTTTATCACTTGGGCCGCCCAAAATTTGGTGAAAATTTGGTTGAAAATTGGCCCGCTACTACAATCCCGCCTAAATATTTAGTTATATGGTAACACTTATTATAACATCAATGCTAACACTATTTTTTGTGTTACAATAACAATTTCATCATGTATGTAGTAATACCTAGTATCCTCTACCGTAACACAAAAAAAATGTTACCTCAGACCTATATTTAGTGATTTAAGGCAACATTTTTGCTTGTAACATCAAAAAAATATTGCTATAGGCCAAATATGGTGTAGTGTTATAGGGTCACACACAGAGAATACTTTATTTAATTAAAATTGGATTTAAATTAAATTAAAGTAATTTGAATTATTTATAATATTAATTAAGTATGACTTAATTAATTATATAAATATTAATATTTAAATTTTCTAATATTAATTATGAACTTCAGTTGTTAAATAATTAAGTGTGACTTAATTATTATACAAATAGGAATTTTAAATTAATAATAACTTCTAATTAGTGAAGAGTTATAATTTGTTTTTGTACTCTCTATATAATATCTCTTGTGTGGCTAATTTTGTAAGCAAGACTTTTATTAAAAACCCTAGCCACCATGAGAAAAGATGGAGAGAGGAAGAAGAATCGATTTTGTGCCAGTACACATTCAATCCTTGCATTCAAGCATTCTTATGGATACCGATAGAGCGTAGATCGAACAAGCGGGGTGCGTGGTGATTGAACAAGTTTTGGAAACAATTTAATCTATGAATTAAATATCTTTTTCGTATGGATCCTACAGTGGGTTTCGAAAATTATGGTTTTTTATGTTTTTAATTACAGTTTCCATTGCATTTTATACCTCAAAACCCTTCACATTCATTGTAAGGCACCGAACAACCAACCAACAACTACCGAACAACGGGTGTTCTATTTATATGAATTTGTCAAAATTATTCAAGTTCTCATTTTTTTCTTAAAAATACGGATAAAGTTGCATTAGTTGAAACTAGTTGCATATGAAATTGCAAAAATTACATTTCATGTTACATGTAAGGTTGTACGGTATTTTCATAAAAAACAAATTTGCAGCTTGGATATCTTTGAACAAGCCCCTTAATTAAAAGTTTTTGATTTTTGTCCTAATTCGGAAACACTTGGCTTCTGAATAAAATTAGTAATAAAAATTATACAAATAATTATTTCTTAATTTAAATTTTTTTGGTATAGCTAAATGTTATTTTTATCCTGCTTGAATTTTGTTGGACACAAGTTTTATTTAAATAATAGTTTAACTTTGTTAGGTCCCGTGAGAAGGCTATTTTAAGTTAGATGGGGGGGTTCAATATCTTAATTATCAATTTAAAAATTATTTATCACTTTTTAAAACTTTACTGAGTAAGTATGTAGTTTATATGTGTGAAAACAAAATGCAAGGAAAGAAATACCACACGGTGATTTTATTCTGGTTCGCGAAGGCGCAACCTCTAATAGATTCACTCACCCCTATTTCATTCCCCGAACTTCTCTTCCGAACTCGGAATTTTCCCTTATAATAAACTCACTCCTTTATTAGGCAGAGAAGCTTTTACAACCTTACAAGTATTTGTCTTGGTGCGTAAAACCGGGTTACTACCTCAAAATAAATGTAATACCTACAAAACTTATTTTAGACAATAACTCCCAGCTATTTCTTCAATTAATATAGAACCCTTGTGTAAAATTGGCTTCTTTAGCTTTTATTGGTCTTGGATTTCAGTGATTTGGTCAAAGACTACTAACTCCCCGTTATTACGTCTAGGTTATTGGGTCTTAAAACGAGAATCACCTCACTTCACTTCACCTCACTACAAAACTAATAAGACAATCTATGAAATAAACCATATAGAGAAAATATGGTCTGAACTAGTATGTTATAGTACTAACCCACAAGATAATATAATATTCAAACAAAATTATTAAAACTAAACACGTATACTTAACCTAAGTTTTAGATATATTTGATAATGTCATGTGTAATATGATTTGTGTTTAGTTTTCAGATCTTACCTTACAGGACAAATCAATACTTAACTGGAAATCAGCACTTATACTGAAGACAGAACTTAAGATATCAGAACTTAAGTTATCAGAACTTAAGGTTTAGAAGATATTTATCAGGAGATGATATCAGGACTTAAGATGACTTTCAGATAAGGCAGGCGGCTGATTAAAAGAAAAGAAGATCGAGACTAAGACAGAAAGAATTGTGCATGAAGATGGAATTCTATAAAGAATAGAATACTTGGAAGAAAAGATAATTGGTTGATATATTTTAGGAAGCGGAATTATATTCCATATCAATTAGAAGATTATCTTATAACTGTGTAGTATATAAACACATGCATAGAGTTTACACTATAAGTGTTACGATTATCGAAGTTATTATTCTTTGTAACTCTAGCAGCTCTCGTGATAATTTGTTCATCACTGAGAGAGGACGGTTCCATATTGTAATAGAGTTTATTTGTTGAATGAAATCTGTTTTCTGTTACTTGAGTTCTTATATTCGATTTGATTGTGCTAAACACTGTATTCAACCCCCTTCTACAGTGTGTGTGACCTAACACTAAGGTAATAGTAATCCAAGTATATAATTAATCTTTTATAGATAAAATGAATTTGTGGAGTAATTGAGAAGTCTTTTATTTAAAGCAATATAGCTTTTTACTTCCTTTGTATTCTTCTTTTATATATATATATATATATATATATATAGAGAGAGAGAGAGAGAGAGAGAGAGAGAGAGAGAGCGCGGGGGGGGGGGGGGGAGAGCAAAGTTTTATGGACACTACTATTTCATTGGAGACCTTGGAGACCACCTACGTTCTACAATCAAAATACTATAAAATATATTATTTTATGAAATATGCTCTATGAATATCACTAACTCATTAAAATTGTTAAAGATCCTTCAAAGTTTAAAAAGTAAAATGTGTATGTTCTGCAAACTGAATAAATGTTTTGCAAACTGAATAAATGTTTTGCAAACTAAATATTTTTCGTAAAATAAAATATTTTGTAATATTGTACATGCCTTACATATGTGATATTCAAGATTTTGAATAAAATAATGATCTTTGTAGAGCAGGACTCATAAAATATTACGTTCTGCGGTGTTTTTATGCAAGATTTTACTTGCAGAACATAAGTGGTCTCCAAGGTCTCCAACAAAAAGGTGATCTCCATAGAACTTAACTCTCTCTCTCTCTCTCTCTCTCTCTCTCTCTCTATATATATATATATATATGTATGTATGAATCAAATAATACTTTGATAAAAATCTAGGAGTTTGTAATTAGCATTTAAGCTTGTTTGCTTAAGGATTTTGGCATATAACTATGTTTTGACAATTCTAAAATCAAAGTATACTTTCAACTTCAAGCACAGTTTATAAGATTTATTCTTTTAGCCAATTTCTAGATAAATGAAGTGCAAGTAATTGGCATAGGATTTGTGCTTTTGAAGTTTGACAAAATAATTACGAATAGTTTATATATTAAGTTATAATCCCACGGAACACTATAAATGTTAGTTGAAATTATACGATATAATTTATCATTGTTTATATACACGATATGTGTTAGCCAAGATCGAGATAAATAAAGTGCAATTAATTGGCTAACTCATGGATTTGATTCACCTTTTGATAATTATAGAGTGTTTATATATCGAGCTATAACCCCAAGGAACACTAAAGATGTAAGTTGGGATTATACGATACTTTTTGTAATATTTTATATGCACGATATGTGTTGGCCAAGATCAAGATAAATGATGTGCAAGTTATTGGCTAACTCGTGAACTTAATCTGTCTTGATATTTGATAATTTACGAAGTGTTTATATATCGATTTATAACCTCTCGGAACACCAAATATGTTACTAGGGATTATACGTTAACTTTGTGTTCTTTTATATGCACGATATGTGTTGGCCAAGATTGAGATAAAATAAAGTGCAATAAATTGGACAACTCATGAAGTTATGTCCAATAAAATCTCACTCTGGGAGATTAAGTGTGACGCCCTCAAAATCGGGGTTAGGAATAAGGACCCACAATACTAATATACTAATTATAATATAGCAGCAGAAATAAAATAAACTCTGAAAGCTACAAGGATCTAAACAGGATAAAGTATGAGACAAGATTACAGTTATCAAGCAGAAAATATATTATTACACAACTCTTTTTATAAATAAATCCAAAATACGATTCCGACTTGGAATCTCCAGATAACCCAAAAGTATCTGAACCAACTATTATAATTCCCACCAACTACCGTTGCTTTCTTAAACAACATCTACCTGATCTGGCACCTGAAATCTGACGGTACGAAAAGGACCGCCAGGAACACTCTTACGAGCGATGCGCCTAAGTCTGGCCATCTTTTTACTTAACTTTCAAGGTTAGATCAACACAAATAAATGAGTTTAAAGGCTCAGCAAGTAACTAATAAAAAGTTCTAAATATCAAAACAATAATGGAATTTGTATTCTCGATAAACTAGGTAGAAGTATCTTAGCAATATCTAGGAAAGGATTTCAAGATAAGGGTTCAAGGCTTTTAAGATTCAGGCGCTGTATATTCAACTTTCAAGATCAAGTGACAGGGTTTTCAAATGGGTTCTCACGTCTTTAAGAAGTTCCTTCAATATAATTCGATTTCAAATCAAAATGCAATCAATTGTGTTTATCGTATAATTTAGGAAAAATCTTTCACTTTAATTTTAAAAATATAGAACCCTTGATTGGATTATCCATTTTTTATTTATAATACGGGTGATTAGCCCGTACTGACCTCCGTCCGGTCATTATGATACCTATGGCATTATTTCAGCCTATAATGTTGGACTAGCCCCGCTAGCCTCTTATGTGACTGGACTAGCCCCGCTAGCCTCTTACGTCTCTATCCTATCTTTAGGAATTCATTGAAAACCTTTATATTGGAAAACATAGAAGTTTACACCAAATTCTTTTTAACAGTACCGACCTTTGAAATCATTTAGACTTTTGCAAGTCGATACTCATTCTTAGATTCAATTCAAGAACTCAAAAGAAATAAGCAATTGGAAATGAAAGGATCGTAAGTTAGAGAAATGATCAATCATTAAACATAGGTATTATCAAGGCGGCTATTATCGAGTTAGTTTTGAGGAACGGTATGTTAACAAAGAACAAATTTACTATTATAAGGATCCAGGGTATTGTAATATCCGGGATATCGCGTGTAATTATTTTTACCAATAAATAAATTTTATATGATTATTATGTGATTTTTGGTGAATTATCTGATGATTGGTATGAAGATGTGGATGCTTATATGTGGTAAAGTATAAGTATGTTAATTTTATTATGACCAGAATAAAATATAGATAATTACGGTATTTTTATGATAATTTTTGGACTATTATATGATTTTATATTGATTTATGAAATTATTAATGTTAGGAATATGTGTATTAGTTTGATGATAAGTTAAACAAAACACTTAAGTAGAAATCTGGTGTTTGTAGCCTCAACGGATAAGACCATTTTGGCTATCCGTTGAAGGAGTAACTTTACTTAGAAATAAGTTTACTATTGTAGCACATTTCATTCTCTGTATTTAAGCTGTAACTCTTAGATGTTGTGGGAAACTATCAGTCATGTTGACTACTAGTGGATATGCAAATAGGAGGGCTAATTGTAAATATTTCATGCCTTGTAATTTTGTATAAGTGAAGTAGTATCAACTGATATTAAAGGCCTTCAACGGATGAGAAACAAAGCTTCAACGGATGTCTCTAAAGCTTCAACGGATAACATCCATCAACGGATAAGTGCTTCAATGGATAAAGCTTCAATAGCTAATGCATCAACGGATAAAGCTTCAACGGATAAAGTCATCAACGGATGAAAGCTTCAACGGATGCTTAGTTCAATAGCAGTTGATAGTGACAATTCATAAGCTAACAGAGGCACATGGGTTGACCGAGACAAACTGGAATGTGGCAGCCTCTAGGAGGAATCAAGAAAATGAAGCATTTCCATTCTGGTGCAAACAAGGAAGTATTCAAAGATTCACAGCTAAACCTAAATTGCATTGGATAGAGAAATGAAGAAGAAACATGTGAAGAATCTTTTAATTGTATTTTACAGTTTTGTCTTCACTTGTAAACTTGGTGATATATAAACCAAGTAGCAGCTGGTAATTAGGTGGTGAATTTTCTAGAGTTGTTTAGAAAAATCCAGAGAGAAAATCATCTAGTTTGTACTAGGACGTAGCTGTGATTTAATTCTTTGAATCACAGATTTTCTGAAATAACACATCTCTGGTGGAACAACAAATCCACCAGAAAAGTTTTTAAGTTCTTTGTGTTCTTTATATTTGTGTTTGAATATATATCTGTTTGTATTAGCTGCAAACAATTCACACAAGGTTGTTCTCTAAAACACTTAGCCTTAGAAACTGCTCAAAACTTGAAAAAGTTTTGAGATTTACATTCAACCTCCTTCTGTAAATCTCATTGTTAGTCCACTGGGAATAACAATTGGTATCAGAGCAAGCTCTTAACATACAAAGAGTTTAAAGATCTATTCTGCTAACATCATGAGTAAGAAGGATATTGGTGTAAAGATTCCAATCCTGGAAAGAGATAACTATCATCACTGGAAAGTTAGAGAAAACAAAATGCAGCTTCTCATTCAACAGTATGAATATTTTCATTTTGAAGAAGGAGAATCATTGAATGATACCTTCAACAGATTTCAGAAACTGTTGAATGGATTGAAGCTGTATGGCAGAGTGTACCAAGTCAAGGACTCAAATTTAAAATTTCTGAGGTCTCTACCAAAGGAATGGAAGCCTATGACTGTTTCTCTAAGAAATTCTCAAGATTATAAGGACTTCACACTTGAAAGATTATATGGAATTTTGAAGACCTATGAACTTGAGATGGAGCAAGATGAGCTGTTGGAAAAGGGAAAGAGAAAAGGAGGATCAGTTGCACTTGTAGCTGACAATGAGAAGATTGAAGCCATGAATGAGGAAAAGAAAATGCCAAGTCTCAAAATTGGCACAAGCAAATCGGAATCAAGCAAGGGAAAGGAGGAAGTAGCTGAGGATGAAGACAATTTCAGTCAAGATGACTCTGATAATGTTGATGAACATCTGGCTTTTCTGTCCAGGAGGTTTGCAAAGATGAAATTCAAGAAAAATACAAAATTCACTAAGTCAAATAAAAACATGGTGGACAAATCTAAGTTCAAATGTTATAACTGTGGCATTAGTGGACACTTTGCAAATGAGTGCAGGAAGCCAACCTCTGATAAGAAGAAATTTGAGCAAGTTGATTACAAAAAGAAGTATTTTGATTTGCTCAAACAAAAGGAAAGAGCTTTTCTCACTCAAGATGATTGGGCAGCAGATGGAGTCAATGAAGATGATGATGATATGGAATATGTCAACCTAGCCCTGATGGCTAATTCTGATAAAAATGAAACTAGTTCATCAAGCAACCAGGTAATTACTACTGATCTCTCTCAACTTTCTAAGATTGAATGCAATGAAGCCATAAATGATATGTCCAATGAATTATATCATTTGCGTGTTTCCCTTAAATCACTAGCTAAAGAAAACACAAGAATCAAAGAGAATAATTTGTTTTTAAGTGATAGGAATGCTGTGTTAGAGAATCAGGTAATTGAGCTTGAAAAGATTAAAATTAAATGCTTGACTATTGAGAGTGAACTAGAAGAAGCTGTTAAGAAAGTAGAAATTCTTTCTAAACAGTTAGAAAGTGAGCAAGAGGTAATCAAGGCCTGGAAAACATCTAGGGATGTTAGTGCTCAGATTGTCAAGGTTCAGGGAATTGAATAATTCTGTGAGAATGCCTGGAAGAAAAACAAAAAGGAGTTAGAATTAATTAATGGATTGTCAACGGATGTGGAATCAACGGATGATGAAAGTTATCCGTTGAAGGAAGAAAAAGAGGATCCGTTGAAGGCTCATCAATTAAAACAGGCAAGTGATTCTAAAAATAAAAATCTCAATAAGAAGGTTGGTTCAACTTTCAAGAACTTTGTCAAAGAAGGAGCTAGCACATCCAAAGATGCCAGTAAGGTGAATATAGGACACATGACTTTAGATCAGTTAAAAATAGGCTCAAATTGGTTGAGGATAAAAAGGAAACTAAAAGAAAATCTAATAGAAATGGGAAGGTAGGGATTAACAAACACAAAAATTACACACCTGATGAGTATGCTCCTAGAAAAAGCTGTGTGCATTGTAAAAGTGTTAATCATCTATCTGATAACTGAAAATCTGTTAAGAATGCTCCCATGCCTTTAACTCCCTCCATGCCTAACATGTCTATGTCACCTCTGCATGCTATGCCTGTTATATCTCATCAGAATCCTCATGCACATTTTGCAAACATGCCATATGTTAATAATCATTATTTTACTGCATTTAGTATGCCTCAGATGCCATTCAACATGCCTATGTGGAATAATATGTTTGCACAATCCATGCCTTATCAAATTCAATCAAATGTGCTAAATGATTCTGTGACTAACCCTACACTTCAACCAACTATATCTGAGACCAAGGTTGACCCAAAGTTACCTAAGTCAAAAGACGCCGGAGGAATGAAGTCTAGGAAAAAGACTAACAAGGCTGGACCCAAGGAAACTTGGGTACCAAAATCAACTTGATTGATTTTGTTGTGTGAAGGAAAAAAGAAGGAATCTATGGTACTTGGATAGTAGTTGTTCAAGACACATGACAGGAGATTTCACCCTGCTCACAGAGTTCAAGGAGAGAGCTGGCCCTAGCATAACCTTTGGAGATGACAGCAAAGGGTTCACTATGGGATATGGCTTGATTTCAAAAGAAAATGTCATCATTGATGAAGTTGCATTAGTTGATGGTCTCAAACACAATCTATTGAGCATCAGTCAACTATGTGACAGAGGGAATACTGTTTCCTTCAATTCTGAAGCCTGTGTTTTCACAAGTAAGAAGGATAACAAAGTGGCTCTAACTGGAGTTAGAAAAGGGAATGTGTACTTGGCTAACTTCAACTCTACAGATGCAGAATCAATTACTTGTCCTCTCAGCAAAGCAAGTCCAGATGAAAGTTGGCTATGGCACAAGAAGCTGTCTCATTTGAATTTCAAGACAATGAATGATCTAGTCAAAAAGGACTTAGTTAGAGGAATGCCTCTAGTGGAATTCTCAAGGGATGGAATGTGTGATGCCTGTCAGAAAGGAAAGCAAAAGAGAGCATCATTCAACAAGAAGCTTGAATCAGCAATTGATGAACCATTACAACTGCTACACATGGATCTTTTTGGACCAGTCAATGTTTTGTCAATTTCTAGAAAAAGATATTGCCTAGTGATTGTAGATGATTTCTCAAAGTTTTCATGGACCTACTTTCTTGGATCAAAGGATGAAGCTAGTAAAATCATCATCAATCATATCAAGCAAGTCAACAATCATCCAGATTTCAAAGTAAGGAATATCAGGAGTGACAATGGAACTGAGTTCAGGAATTCTACAATGAGGTTGTTTTGTGAAGAAAATGGGATCATACATGAGTTCTCAGCTCCAAGGACTCCACAACAGAATGGTGTGGTGGAAAGGAAGAACAGATCACTAATTGAAGCTGCAAGAACTATGCTTGAAGAATCAAAACTCCCAACATACTTTTGGGCTGAGGCTGTTAACTGTGCATGTTACACTCAAAATATTTCTCTAATCAATCAGGCAAAAGGAATGACTCCCTATCAATTGTTCAAGAGAAGAAAACCAACTTTAAACTTTCTGCATGTCTTTGGTTGCAAATGCTACATTCTAAGGAATCAACCTGATCACAAAGGGAAGTTTGATGCAAAGGCTGAAGAAGGAATATTTGTTGGTTATTCTGCTGGAAAATCATATAGGGTCTACAATCTAAGAACCAACATTGTCATGGAATCTGTGCATGTTGTGTTTGATGAAAAAAAGATTGATGGACTAACAGATGAGGGACATCATGAAGGACTCAAATTTGACAACATTGAGATATATTGTGATGATAGTGAATATGAGAATGATGGAGATGGCACCTCGAAAAGAATTCAAAATCTGCCTTTGGATAATGCACAGAATGTTGCATCCGTTGAAAGTCATAATTCAGCTTTCGTTGATAGAAGCAATGCAGCATCCATTGAAAGACAAAGTGCATCATTCATTGAAGTTCATAATGAAGCATTCATTGATCACAGTCTGTCAACGGATAATCATTTCACTTCATCAGTTGATAGAACTCCCAATTCCTTTCAAAGGATCAGCAACTCAGGGGAAGTTTCAACCAATCAACATTCTATCTCACATCATGACAATACTGAGGAATCCTCATCTAGAGCTAATCTACCACCTCAAAGGAAATGGACCAAGAATCACCCTTTTGAACTGATCATTGGTGATGCTACATCTAAAGTGAAAACTAGAAGGGCTACTCAAGATGAATGTCTGTATAGTAGCTTTCTATCACAGGAGGAACCTAAGAGAGTGGAAGAAGCTCTATTGGATCCAGATTGGATTTTAGCAATGCAAGAGGAGCTAAACCAATTTAAAAGGAACAAAGTATGGAAGCTGGTACCCAAGCCAACAAACAAGAGTTCTATTGACACAAAATGGGTATTCAGAAACAAGATGGATGAAAATGGCATTGTCATAAGGAATAAATCCAGATTGGTTGCTAAAGGTTATTCTCAACAAGAGGGAATAAATTTTGATGAGACATTTGCTCCAGTTGCCAGACTTGAAGCCATCAGAATCTTTCTAGCCTATGCAGCCCATGCCAATTTCAAGGTCTATCAAATGGATGTCAAGAGTGCATTTCTGAATGGGGAATTGGAAGAAGAAGTTTATGTAAGCCAACCTCCAGGATTTGAAGATCCAATTTTTCCAGACTATGTGTATTATCTATTGAAAGCACTCTATGGACTAAAGCAAGCACCTAGAGCCTGGTATAAGACTTTGTCAAAATTTCTTCTAGATAATCAGTTCACAAGAGGTACTGTTGACCAAACTCTCTTCTTTAGAAATGTTAATGGCTCTACAATACTTGTTCAAATTTATGTAGATGATATTATATTTGGTTCTACAGATGATAAGCTTTGTAAAAAGTTTGCTAAGTTAATGCAAAGTAAATATGAAATGAGCATGATGGGAGAGCTAACTTATTTTCTTGGTTTACAAGTTAAACAAGTTAGTGGTGGAATTTTCATTAGTCAAACTAAATATATTTATGATCTTTTAAAGAAGTTTGACTTAATGGATTGTTCTTCTACAAAAACTCCCATGGCCGCTGCCACCAAGCTTGAATTAAACAAGGCTGAAAAGTCTGTAGACATTTCAAGTTATAGAGGCATGGTTGGCTCACTTTTATATTTAGCTGCTAGTAGACCTGATATAATGTTTTCTTCATGTCTCTGTGCTAGATTTCAAGCTGACCCTAAAGAGTTTCACTTAGTGGCTATTAAAAGGATTTTCAGATATCTCAAAGGGACTCCAAATCTAGGGATTTGGTACCCTAGAGAGTCTAGTTTTGATCTAATTGGCTACTCAGATGCAGATTATACAGGTTGCAAAATAGACAGGAAAAGCACAACTGGCACCTGTCAATTTCTAGGGAATAAGCTTGTGTCATGGTTTAACAAGAAGCAAAATTCTGTTGCAACATCAACAGCTGAAGCTGAGTACATTGCTGCTGGTAGTTGTTGTGCACAGATACTGTGGATGAGGAATCAACTATTTGACTATGGACTAACTGTTGACAAAATTCCTATATTCTGTGACAACGCAAGTGCCATTGCCATGACTGAAAATATAGTGCAGCACTCAAGAACCAAGCACATTGACATCAAGTACCACTTCATAAGGGAACATGTGATGAAAGGTACAGTGGAACTTCATTTTGTTCCAAGTGAAAAGCAGATTGCAGAAATATTTACCAAGCCACTTGATGAATCAACATTCACAAGATTAGTAAGTGAGCTAGGTATGCTTAATTATTGTGGCACCCTCCAAACCCAGGTCAGAAGTTTGGGGTCCACAACACAAACACAATATATCAACCTGTATAAGAAATATTATTTATAATGACCCTGCTTCACAAAACCACGGATCGCAACAGGTTAAAGTATAAAATCAAGCCACAACCTTAATTATTACATCGTACCAAATCCCAACTAATTTAACTTATAATTGAAAATAAAATCATTCTTACAATCTGACTATCTCTTTACTGCATGAAACTTCTGCTAGCTCGATCCAACTCGACTGGAACCTTAGCCCGCACTTTGGACTGAGGAACTTCACTATCATCCATATTCTTTTCAACTGTAAAATATATAAAAGAATCGTAAGGGTGAGCTATCTAGCTCGGCAAGTCATGATAACGATAACTGAGGTTAAACCATGATCAAATGAGATGATTCAAAGGAATCAAGTTTCTTTTTAACTATTCATTAGAATTGGATATTCATTTTAAGTTTTAAAAACTAAGGTTAGGCTGCTGATCAGTCATGCACTAACCCAAGCAAGCACACAGCACTGCTCTAATTACTGGATCCAAGGCACACATTGGCCTAGCTTGACCATTGGTATGGTCTGACCACGAATCTGGTCCACATATATAAAAACTATCCAATCCTAAAGCAATTCAATATGATAAACTGTTATTCCCAGTGGACTAACAATGAGATTTACAGAAGGGGGGGTTGAATGTAAATCTCAAAACTTTTTCAAGTTTTGAGCAATTTGTAAGACTAAGTGTTTGAGTGATCAAATGTGTGTGAATTGCTTGGAGCTGATGCAAACAGATATATATTTAAACATAAATGAAATGAACATAAAGAACTTAAAAACTTTTCTGGTGGATTTGTTGTTCCACCAGAGATGTGTTATTTCAGAAAATCTGTGATTCAAAATTAAATCACAGCTGCTTCCTAGTACAAACTAGATGATTTTCTCTCTTGATATTTCTAAACAGCTCAGGGAAAATTCATATCTAATTACTAGCTACTACTTGGTTTATATAACACCAAGTTTACAAGTGAAGGCAAAGATAAAGTACAATAAGACAATAGTTCTCCACTTATTTCTGTTCCATTTTTATCCAGTGTAATATGGAATTATCTGTTGACTTTCCATTTTGAACCAGACTAAAAACGGCTGCTTTTTCTGCTGTTCCTGAAAAAGGCTACCACATCTCTGTCAATCCATGTGCCTCTGTCATCTTTGTTAACTGTCACTATCAACTGCTATGAGACTGAGCATCCGTTGAAGCTTTCATCCGTTGATGGCTTTATCCGTTGATGCTCTAGCAGTGCATCCGTTGAAGCTTTTATCCGTTGATGGCTTTATCCGTTGATGCTCTAGCAGTTGAAGCTTTATCCGTTGAAGCACTTATCCGTTGAAGCGTTAGAGACATCCGTTGAAGCTTAGTTTCTTATCCGTTGAAGGTCTTCAATATCAGTTGATACTTCTTCACTTATACAAAATTACAAGGCATGAAATATTTACAGTTAGCCCTCCTACTTGTACATCCATTAGTAGTCAACATGACTGATTATCTCCTAACAACATCTAAGAATTACAGCTTGAAACCAGAGAGTGAGATGTGCTACAATACCAAACTTATTGCTAAGTAAGGCTACTCCTTCAACGGATAGCCAAGATGGTCTTATCCGTTGAGGCTACAAACACTAGATTTCTACTTAAGTGTTTTGCTGAACTTATCATCAAACTAATACACATATTCCTAACAATCTCCCCCTATTTATGTCTACTAGAACTGTAGGCATAAATTTGGGTTTAGCTTGATGATAACAAAACACTTAACAAATATATAAACTGTAACTAAGCAGAAATTCAAAAGTGCTGCAAAAGTGTATATGCTGAGATGAAATTGAAGAAATACATTGTTTCCAAGGGTGCTCCTTTAGCTTGAGCAAATTACTTTCTTTTCCTTTGATCCCTGGTTTTCTTTCCTAGCCTCCTGTCATTCTCCTCCATTTGAAGTTGAAGTTGTCTGTAGAATTCAGCTTCATCTTCTTCACTGATATCTAACTTAGATTGCATATCCTTGAGAGTTTCATTACTGGCAATCTTTAGCTGATCTTCAATTCTGAAAAATCTTCTGACTCCTTTGTTGTCTCTGAACTCCATCAACCAATGAGGTGATTTGTGAATTGTAATACCTCTCTCTGGAATGAGTAAAGTTCTAGGCAAAGCATTGGGCTCCCTCCAAGTTTTCCTTATGTTGGCAATCTTGTTGAGAATCTCAGTCCTGGCAGTTCTGGTAAAGCCAGAATCCTTATGTATGGCTGAGTAGACTCTAATCAAGGTAGTGTAGCCTTTATTCAGAATTCTGTGAAGAGGCCATGTTCTTTCCCCAGCTCCTTTGTATTTGAACACTAGTCTTTCTGGTAGCTGTCTGTAGGCAGCTATTCCCCTTACATCCTCCAGCTCATCCAGATAGAGTTCAATGTCTGAAAATTCTTTTATGTCACAGATGTGAACATAATCATCTTTAGAGTTTTGAGGTTTGGACTTAGGCTTCTGTGTGAATTTGATTGAGGCTTTAGAGGGTGTTGATTTGATTCTTCTATTCTGCTTCTTTGATGATGGAGAAGAGGTTAGGAAGGTGGGCAATTTGATGGTGTCCCAATCAATTGGTTCCTCCTTGGGAATGATTGTTTCACCATGAATGTTCATAAAGGGGTCAGGTACAATGGGTTCAGGAATAGAAAGTAGTGGTTTGGATATTGATTGGGTTTCTTTAGTCTTATCTACCTTCTTTCTCTTTGCATTGACCTTCTTTCTTTTCCCTTTCTGCCATTCTTCCTTACTTCTTTCCTCCATCTCAGTACCAACCATGTCCCCCATAGCTTCATCTTCACCTTTGTCTTCAATTACTTTCTGATCTTAAGCCTGACTTGACTCTAGCTGTTTTTCAAGCTTTGCTTGTGCTCTTTTGTCAGCCTTTAGCTGTTTGGCTTCTTCCTTCAACCTTTTGGTTTCTTCCTTCTTGGCTATTGAGAATTTGGGATGTCCTTGCATCACACATATGCTCTTTCCCTCTCTGAAAATAATAGCCATGTTTCTCCTTACAGCCTCATCCATGGTCTCTTTGAGATATGCAATACTTCTTCCTAAAAGCTTGTCCTCATCTACTTTTGGAAGAGGAAAATCCACCTCTTTTAGAGGATTCTTGGTAGAGTCCTTATTGGATCTGTTGTTGGGCTTGAGAACCATAGGTTGCAGATCTTTGGAAGAAGTTTCTCCATCCTTATGCCTCCATACTGGCTTGAGTTCCATAATAATTGATTTCACTTTTGTGCTATGCTTCACAGATTGTGATTGAGAAGTTGTAGAACCAAATATTAGTTGCATCTTTTCATCAATTGTCACACCCCCAACTTAAATAGCAAAATAATTATAGCTATTACATCATTTTAAAGAGTATTACACAACCAAAATCCAAGATCTTTACAGTTTAGGGTTTGAAACAGCCCAACACTACCAACTATTACATCTGATTACAAATACCGAGTCCTCACACAACTATTATTACTTATTCTACCTGAGCTCGAACATAAGCGTCAGCATCACAGGTCTTACGGGCAGTCTGCTTGAATCTAACCGTGGCTGCTAGCTGTAATATCAGGGTAAAGCAAGAAGTGAGCCAAAAGCTCAACAAGTGCAAACAATACAGCGCAAAGCATAAATCGGGATATACCTTTAGGAATGACAATGGAATGACATAATCAATGATAATCGAGAGATAAAACTTACGTGAGTTGGCATCATTTTGCTTGCATCAAAACAAATTTTAAAATCATACTTAATCAAAATCATTTTATGACGCTACGGATTACAGCCGGTGATCAGCCGCGAAGTAATCCCGAACCTCGCTGGGTTCTAAAACATTATTGGGAATCCCTAGGCAACTTTTAAGCCTAATATAAGTGTGGAAAGGACTCGCGTCTCAGTCCAGATCCACCATTCAAGAAAACATTTGTCCCCCTTTGGGACTGAAAAATCCACGTTTTAATCATTTTAAAAACTGATGCCGATTTATGACAAAATCTCTTTTGACTGTAATTATTTTTATCAAGGGATTATAGATCAACTTGAAACACTGGAAATATGACACTAAATCTCAGGGCCATGATCTACTAGACTTTACTATATTAGGGTAATTGAGAGGTTTCCATAAACAAGAACTTAGACAAGGAAATTAAGCCAGGCTATTGGATAAGATGAAAGAGTAATGCCAAACTAGGCTTAAAGCAATGGTTGTAGACAAGGTATAGGTATTGGAACATCAAGAAGATAGGCATCACTGGTACAAATAGGATAAAGGTGTTAAAATATAAAGAAAGTGATCATCAGCTCAGTATATAACAGGATATCAAGCTTTAGGGTAAGGATAGGGTTATCAAACAATCATGAATGTATTTAAGAAATGATTGGCTTTAAGGTATCAAAATAAAGTTTCTATCGAGGTTATTTCAAGAGTTGAATTCAAAGCATCAGGGTGCAACATCAAGATTTCTCAGGGATCAATAGCATGATAAACAAAAGGGATTAATAAGATATTATAACGCATCTCTAATTTATCATGGCATTAAACTATCATGAAAGACTTTTGAACTACTTGCAATATGTACTCGAGGGTTCATGGCATCTCTATGTAACAAAAGATACTCTTGATTTAAATATATCAAAATGACTCAGGATAATTGCATCGATATATATATATGAACTGTTTACAGTAAATGCGAAGGTCAAGTTGAATCACTTGCCTTAAGATAGACTGGTCTGGTCTGACTGGTAGGAGCAACAACTGGAGCTTCACTCGACTTTTAAGGCAAGTTTTCCCTCGTCTCGAGATCCTACATAAATAATAATAATCCTCATTATAATATATTCCTTCCATCTTAACCTATTTACAACCCGAAATTAAACATGGATGGCACTTAGGCCTATACATACTTAATTCATATCCAACATTTATATTTTTAAATGTACACACGTAGCCACATAATCACATATCGTATATTAATACCAAATAACATCATATACACCATAATGCCACACTAGGCTTGGATGATCTCGACTCACCACTCAAGTTACTTGGTTGCTAACTAAACGAAGTCTTCGAATTTGGGCTTCCTAACTCAATGTGCCTTTCTTAAATTATCCAAAACCTATTGACCCTCACTTGTGCCTTTTGTTCTACTGACCTTACACTATCTTACAACTATGGTGGTCGACCTAATACTCACTTCTAAGTGTCCTAAAACTATGTGATAAGTGAAAGTGCTCACTGGTGCAAATTTCAGAATGGTAACTAAGGTTTCTTGAGTGCATTAGACACTCTTAAACTACAAGTTTTTCTTCAAAATTTTTACACAAGACTCTCCTGACCTAAGGGCATCTCACAAGCTTGATGTGGCTCAAAGGCCTGGCTTGGGCCTTCTTGGGCCTAAGCTAAAAGTCCAAGGTTCCCCTGTTTTTCTGGGCAGAAAATGCCCTGACTTGAATTAACTTGTGACACATGGTTCTAGCTCATATCCTATGAACTATGGTTGGAAAAACTTCTCTGACATACCCTCTAACTAAGGCCCAATTGGGCCTAATGAGGGCCTACCCATGACATGGCCAAATCTCCCTATTTCCAAGTTGCAACAAAACTGTCCCCTGCTGGACAGATTTTGTTATTCTACTTGTGCACCTAACCAAATGACATGCAAACCTCCAACCAACTCCTAAAACCTATTATATACTCCCCATACTAACTTCTGGTGGCTTGGGCCTCAAAGTGCCCATCAATGACATGGTCAAAACTCACTCTAAACTCAGGGTACTAAACTGATTTTTCTGCAGAAACTATAACTCTCATTTTCCAAGGTTTTGACTTGACAAACCCAATTATCAACAACTAAATACTTAAACCAAGACCTATACTTGGTGTTCTACTGAACTAACTCTTTTTTTTTTCTCAAAATACCCTTGGTGAGATCATCCTTACCTATGGTGCAACTATGGCAAAATAAAAGAGACTACTCTTTACAACTCATAAACCTTTATGCTTTTGAAACAACATGATATATATTTTTATAAAAGATAACCACAAATTATTACCATGCAACAAGAAGCATAAATCCATATTATCACATTATTCCTACTGAAATTAAGGCTCACTAACAAAATCTTTTCCAAATGATCAAAATCTTACAACAAACTAAGAGAATTCCACATGCATGCATGCCTTCGGGTTTTTCAACCCAAAACAACCCATTTTCTACATATATTCCATCTTAAAATTGACATGCAAGCCTAGCATAAGGTATACCTAGATGATCACTTAGCATGCAAGGAGTTTTATCAAATTATCACCACAAAATTTAAGTCATTATCACATAAACATGCAAAAATTGATCAAAACAACAAGAATGATTTCAAGGACCATTCATTCGGCTCCCATATGGTCATGGCCGAATGAAATGGATGGAAATGGCCATTAAATCATCAAGATTTTCCTTCTCATGACTTGGCACTTATCCATTCATTGTAGTCCTCTCAAAAACAACCTTAAATCCATAAGAATCAAGATTGTATTTTGAGTTTCACTAAAACCTTAACATGCAACTTTAAAACTTAAACTTTTTACTCAAAACTCTTTGGAATATAAATGATCATGATATAGGAAGTAATATTTACTTGTATGGGAGGTGGAAACTTGAATGTGGAATGAAGAAAAGGGGAGGGGGGTAGGGCTTCGGCAAAAAGCCGAGAGGAAAGGTGGGAGGAGGGAGAGGAGAGGGAGAAAAAATGTAGAAATGGTGGAGTGATCATCTTGATTGTTTGGTTTTTATTTGCCCACAAGTGAGTGGATGTGAGAAATTACAAGAGTAACCCTCTAGCCAAAGTTAGGCAAGTTTGCATGCAAGGTCAAGGAGGTAATTTGGCTAGCAATTTGTGAGTTAGTGGGGTGGTTATTGACTCTTTAGCCCTTTGGTTAAATAGAAGAGAGTTTGCATGCAAGGTTATTCATGTAATTTGATAATTATTAAGCAACTAATTTCCAAAGATTTATTTTTATATAATAAAGTACAAGTTCAAAAATTATAAAATTTATACCATAAAATAACTTGGATTTTTAGAGACTTTATAAAATCATTTTCAAAATTTGTGTACAAAATGTCTTTTAAAAGAAAATTTTTCCAAAGCTTAGAATATTCCTTATAAATCAAAAATAAAGAAATTAAATAAATTCTTGCTTTGAAAAATCATATACTACCCAGAGCAAATTTAAAATGCAAAAATTTTCACTCACACAAACGTACAAGCATTGAATATATTTTTATTTAACTTAATATTATTCACAAATAATATTACATAAAATGCCGGTCGTAACATCCTCTCCCCCTTAAGGGATTCTGTCCCCAGAATCTAAGAGAACAGATGAGGATACCGGGAACGCACATCAGACTCTAACTCCCAAGTCGACTCTTCGACCTTAGGGTTCCTCCAAAGTACTTTCACTAACTTTACTGATTTATTTCTAAGACTCTTTACTTGCCAGTCGAGTACTTTAACCGGTTGCTCCACAAATGACAGGTCTGCCTGAATTTCTACAGGTTCATATTCTATCACATGGCTAGCGTCAGGATTGTACTTCTTAAGCAACGACACATGGAACACATTATGCACATGCTGATACTGAGGTGGTAAGGCCAACTCGTAGGCCACCTTTCCTACTTGACTCAAAATCTCAAAAGGACCTACGTATCTAGGTGCTAACTTTCCTTTCTTGCCAAATCTTATCAACCCTTTCCTAGGTGACACTTTTAGCAACACAGCTTCGCCAATTTGGAATTGAACATCCTTGCGCGCTGGATCCGCATACTTCCTCTGTCTATCTTGAGCAGCAAGCAACCTTTTCTGAATTAACTTGACTGAGTCATGCAACTGTTGTACCAATTCTGAGCCGAGAATTCTTCCTTCTCCTACTTCATCCCAACTTGTTGGTGATCTACATTTTCGCCCGTACAAAGCTTCATATGGTGGCATGCCGATACTGGAATGATAGCTGTTGTTATATGAAAATTCAATTAATGGCAGGTGGTCGTCCCAACTTCCAGCAAAATCGATTGCACAACTGCGCAACATGTCTTCAATGGTTTGAATTGTTCTTTCACTCTGGCCATCAGTCTGCGGGTGATACGCCGTGCTCATATTCAACTTCGTGCCAAGACATTCCTGGAATTGTTTCCAGAATCTTGAGTTAAATCGGGGATCTCTGTCTGAAACTATTGATACAGGTACTCCATGCCTTAATACGATTTCGTGCACATACAGATGAACCAACTTGTCCAGTGACGACTTCTCATTTATTGGAAGGAAATGCGCCGACTTCGTAAGACGATCAATTATAACCCATATTGCGTCATGTCCGGATTTTGTTCGCGGTAGTCCTACTATAAAGTCCATAGCGATATTTTCCCATTTCCATTCTGGAATCTTCAGGGGCTGAATTAACCCGCTTGGTCGTTGATGTTCTGCCTTTACTTTCTGACAAGTATAGCACTTCGCAACCCATTCTGCCACGTCTCGCTTCATATTTGGCCACCAAAAGTTCTTCTTTAAGTCTTGATACATCTTGGTGCTTCCCGGGTGGATTGAGAATTTCGAATGGTGGGCTTCATGGAGGATCTCATTCTTTAATTCAGATACATGGGGAATCCATATTCTGGATGAAAACCTTAGTATTCCTTGCTCATCCCTTTTAGTATTAATCTCTTCTCCAGATAACTGATTTTTCTCTTTTTCCATTACTTCCTCTTGATACTTCTTTATCTTTTCCAGTAGTGTTGGCTGAAAGGTCATTGCATGACAAACTTCTTTGACTTTCCCATAAGCACAAAGTTCCAATTCAAATTTTCCGATTTCTTCAGATAACTCTTTTGATGTTATCATCGCATTCAATCTTTCCTTCCGACTCAGCGCATCGGCCACTACGTTCGCCTTTCCAGGATGGTAATTTATCGAACAGTCATAGTCCTTAATCAATTCCAGCCATCTCCTCTGCCTCATATTGAGCTCTTTCTGAGTAAAAATGTATTTTAAACTCTTGTGATCCGTGTAGATTTCACACTTTTCTCCATAGAGATAGTGTCTCCAAATCTTGAGTGCGAACACTATGGCGGCTAATTCCAAGTCATGCGTCGGATACTTTAACTCGTGCGGCTTCAACTGTCTTGACGCATATGCTATTACCTTACTGTGTTGCATCAACACACAACCCAAACCCTTATGTGAAGCGTCGCTGAATATTACAAAATTCCCTTGATCATCTGGAAGTACTAACACCGGAGCTGTTACCAACTTTTGTTTTAACTCTTGAAAGCTGTTTTCACATTCTGCACTCCATTCAAACTTTTGATTCTTTCTGGTTAACTTGGTCAATGGTGTGGCGATCTTCGAGAAATCCTTGACGAATCTTCTATAGTATCCGGCCAATCCTAGAAAACTTCGCACTTCCGTAAGAGTCCTTGGCCTCTCCCAACTCATAACTGCATCAATCTTCGCCGGATCCACTTTAATTCCATCATTTCCAATAACATGCCCCAAAAATTGAACTTCCTTTAACCAAAACTCTCATTTGGTAAACTTGGCATACAACTTCTCTTGTCGGAGTATCTCCAATGCTATCCAGAGATGCTGCATATGTTCTTCTTCCGATTTAGAATAAATAAGGATGTCATCAATAAATACCACGACAAATTTATCCAAATACTTCTTAAATACTCGATTCATCAGATCCATGAATGCGGCCGGGGCGTTGGTCAATCCAAACGGCATTACTAGGAATTCATAATGTCCATATCTGGTCCTAAATGCGGTCTTGGGAATATCTCCTTCCTTGATCTTTAATTGATGGTATCCCGATCTCAAGTCAATCTTCGAAAAACATTTTGCTCCCTTTAACTGATCAAAAAGGTCATCTATCCTTGGTAGCGGGTAGCGGTTCTTGATCGTTACTTTATTCAACTCCCGGTAATCTATGCATAGACGCATACTCCCATCTTTCTTCTTCACAAAGAGAACAGATGCTCCCCATGGCGACGTACTTGGTCGTATCACTCCCTTATCCAATAATTCTTGTAGCTGGCTCGCCAACTCTTTCATTTCTGCTGGTGCCATCCTATACGGAGCCTTTGAAACTGGTTCCGTGCCTGGAGCAAGGTTGATCTCGAACTCAATTTGTCGATCTGGTGGTAAGCCTGGTAGTTCGTCGGGAAACACATCGGGGAACTCATTTACTACAGGAATATCCTCCATGCTGGGGCTGCCTCTCTCTGAATCCACTACATATGCTAGGAACGACTCACAACCTTTTCTAAGTAACTTCTTAGCCTGAATAATTGTAAGAAATAGTCGCTCTTGCCTCTGTCCCTTAAATACTACCTTCTCTCCACTCTTCGTCTTTAAATTCACTCTCTTGGTCTTACAATTTATCTGCGCGCTATTCTCTCCTAACCAATCCATTCCTAAGATTATGTCAAACTCTCCCAGCTTGAAGAGTATCAAGTCGGCTGAGAACTTATATCCCGAAATATCAATCTCACATTTTGGACAAAATTGATTCACAGGAATCTTCTCTTGGTTCGCAATTACCACATTTACTACCTCACTCATAACCGTTTTATCACATTGGATCTTATCAACAAAGGATTCTGATATGAAAGATCTTGTGGCTCCCGAATCAATCAATACTTTGGCTTTGACATTATTGAGTAAAAGTGTACCTGCTATCACCTCAGAATTCTGAACAGCATCTTTCATCTTCAGGTCAAATGTCCTTGCTGTTGCTTGCGGGGTTGGTGCGGGTGGTGGAGGTAATGCCAATACCTCAGCTGGCACGCTTGCACTGGTACTTGCCACGTTCATCAGAGCTCTGACTGGTCCTGTTGCCTTACACTCCCTAGCCATGTGTCCAGTCTTCCCACACTTGTAGCACGTAACTCCTGGCCTCGGCATCTTGCACTCATTTGCCAAATGTCCCTTCTGATTGCACCTATAACAGGTCATACTCAGCTTATTGCATACTCCGGGGTGCCTTCTTCCACAGTGCTTGCATTCTGGCCTCTGGAACCTGTTTTCTCCAACTTGCCCTTGGCTTGCCTGATTGTTCCCTTTTGATTCTTGCCTTTTGCCCAAATTTCCTTTCCTTTGAAAATTTCCGCCCTTCTGGAAACCAATCCTCTTTACATTCCGATCTTGCGAACTTCCAGCTTCAGACTTTTCTCCATAAAATGGAACCTTCCTCTTCTTGTTATCCCTCTCTTTCCTTGACTGCATCCCATTATTCTCAATTAGAGCAGCTTTCTGTACTACTCCCACATAAGTCTCAAGCTCAAACATAGCCACCCTATCTCTGATCCAAGGCTCCAATCCTTGCTGAAATTTCTTTGCTTTTTCCTCCTCAGTGCTGGTATACTTTGTCACAAACCTTGACAACTCAGTGAACTTCTTCTCATATTCCAGTACAGTCATGTTCCCTTGTTTTAACTCAAGAAATTTTAGCTCCATCTGATTCTGCATGTACTTAGGGTAATACTTGTCCAGAAATAACTTCTTAAATCTCTCCCAAGAAATCTGCTGAGTGACTTCCATAGCTTTTACTGATTCCCACCAATAAATGACTTCTCCCTTCAAGAAGTAAGTGGCATACAGCGTCTTCTGATCGTCCCCTAACTGTACCAACTCAAAAGCCCTTTCCATCTCCTTGATCCATGTGTTTGCTATCACTGGATCAGTGGTATCATGAAATACAGGTGGATTCACATTCTGAAAAGCCTTGAAAGTGACAATTTGTCTTGGTGGTACTGGTGGTTCAGGTGGTTGATATGGCTCACGGTTATCTTGGTTTTCAATTCGTTGTTGAAGAGTTAGTTGTTGTTGAGCTATAGCATTGGTTTGCTGTTGCAAGGTTTCCAGTAGTTGAAGAATGTTTGGGTCTGTGGTGAAGGTGGTTGTTGGGTTCTTCTTTTTGGGAGGCATGATCCTGAAATAAGAGTTGTGTTATAACAAATATGAATGATAAAATGATTCGAGGGTATCGCATGGCATTCTTGTTTACATATGGGGTCACGTTTCCAAATTAAGCAGATATGATGATAAAAACATAAAATAACAGTTGAGAGCAAATGGAACAATAGCACATAATTATTGAAATTTTTAAAGGTCACAGTACATAGGATTGGGACATAGTCTGATTCTAGAAATAACAGGCTTATTTAAAGGAAAGACAGAAACAACTGGGGATTCCTTAGAGTTTGATAGTACAACAACATGAAAGGTAAATGGAAAGAACTAAGGCTCCACTCCATCTGAACGGGGCTTGGTAGACTTTTCCTCTCGAAGTGTCTTCACAATGCTCTGGAGCTCATCCGCCACCATCTGAATGACATACTGGCTGGTACGGTCCCGGTGCGCTGGCATCTCTTCAAGCTTAGTGTTGACGTACCCAACCAAGGTCTCAAGTCTCGCAATCATCTGCTCCTTGGGCTTCCCTTCGTAGTTTCGGCTGTCCGGATACACGTTCTTCAGTCGGTCTATCAGTCGGTCGTACTTGCCCTGAAGCATGTCGAACTCGCGCCTCAACTCAGCATACACGGAGAAAGCAATAGTGTCGTCCGACCCAGAGGATGACGAGGAATGCGCCCTTTGCTGACAACCAATAAGAGGAGTATTAATAATAATTTACTTTACCTACTCTCTCGCATAGTATCTATAACCTACTCACAAGTCCTATAACCTATTTGGGCTGTTCAGGGACTCTAAACCGTAGCTCTGATACCAAAACCTGTCACACCCCCAACTTAAATAGCAAAATAATTATAGCTATTACATCATTTTAAAGAGTATTACACAACCAAAATCCAAGATCTTTACAGTTTAGGGTTTGAAACAGCCCAACACTACCAACTATTACATCTGATTACAAATACCGAGTCCTCACACAACTATTATTACTTATTCTACCTGAGCTCGAACATAAGCGTCAGCATCACAGGTCTTACGGGCAGTCTGCTTGAATCTAACCGTGGCTGCTAGCTGTAATATCAGGGTAAAGCAAGAAGTGAGCCA
The DNA here is from genome assembly GCF_009905375.1 of Apium graveolens. Lineage (NCBI taxonomy): Eukaryota > Viridiplantae > Streptophyta > Magnoliopsida > Apiales > Apiaceae > Apium > Apium graveolens. The sequence goes on from NC_133657.1 coordinate 56,999,788, forward strand.
AAAGCTCAACAAGTGCAAACAATACAGCGCAAAGCATAAATCGGGATATACCTTTAGGAATGACAATGGAATGACATAATCAATGATAATCGAGAGATAAAACTTACGTGAGTTGGCATCATTTTGCTTGCATCAAAACAAATTTTAAAATCATACTTAATCAAAATCATTTTATGACGCTACGGATTACAGCCGGTGATCAGCCGCGAAGTAATCCCGAACCTCGCTGGGTTCTAAAACATTATTGGGAATCCCTAGGCAACTTTTAAGCCTAATATAAGTGTGGAAAGGACTCGCGTCTCAGTCCAGATCCACCATTCAAGAAAACATTTGTCCCCCTTTGGGACTGAAAAATCCACGTTTTAATCATTTTAAAAACTGATGCCGATTTATGACAAAATCTCTTTTGACTGTAATTATTTTTATCAAGGGATTATAGATCAACTTGAAACACTGGAAATATGACACTAAATCTCAGGGCCATGATCTACTAGACTTTACTATATTAGGGTAATTGAGAGGTTTCCATAAACAAGAACTTAGACAAGGAAATTAAGCCAGGCTATTGGATAAGATGAAAGAGTAATGCCAAACTAGGCTTAAAGCAATGGTTGTAGACAAGGTATAGGTATTGGAACATCAAGAAGATAGGCATCACTGGTACAAATAGGATAAAGGTGTTAAAATATAAAGAAAGTGATCATCAGCTCAGTATATAACAGGATATCAAGCTTTAGGGTAAGGATAGGGTTATCAAACAATCATGAATGTATTTAAGAAATGATTGGCTTTAAGGTATCAAAATAAAGTTTCTATCGAGGTTATTTCAAGAGTTGAATTCAAAGCATCAGGGTGCAACATCAAGATTTCTCAGGGATCAATAGCATGATAAACAAAAGGGATTAATAAGATATTATAACGCATCTCTAATTTATCATGGCATTAAACTATCATGAAAGACTTTTGAACTACTTGCAATATGTACTCGAGGGTTCATGGCATCTCTATGTAACAAAAGATACTCTTGATTTAAATATATCAAAATGACTCAGGATAATTGCATCGATATATATATATGAACTGTTTACAGTAAATGCGAAGGTCAAGTTGAATCACTTGCCTTAAGATAGACTGGTCTGGTCTGACTGGTAGGAGCAACAACTGGAGCTTCACTCGACTTTTAAGGCAAGTTTTCCCTCGTCTCGAGATCCTACATAAATAATAATAATCCTCATTATAATATATTCCTTCCATCTTAACCTATTTACAACCCGAAATTAAACATGGATGGCACTTAGGCCTATACATACTTAATTCATATCCAACATTTATATTTTTAAATGTACACACGTAGCCACATAATCACATATCGTATATTAATACCAAATAACATCATATACACCATAATGCCACACTAGGCTTGGATGATCTCGACTCACCACTCAAGTTACTTGGTTGCTAACTAAACGAAGTCTTCGAATTTGGGCTTCCTAACTCAATGTGCCTTTCTTAAATTATCCAAAACCTATTGACCCTCACTTGTGCCTTTTGTTCTACTGACCTTACACTATCTTACAACTATGGTGGTCGACCTAATACTCACTTCTAAGTGTCCTAAAACTATGTGATAAGTGAAAGTGCTCACTGGTGCAAATTTCAGAATGGTAACTAAGGTTTCTTGAGTGCATTAGACACTCTTAAACTACAAGTTTTTCTTCAAAATTTTTACACAAGACTCTCCTGACCTAAGGGCATCTCACAAGCTTGATGTGGCTCAAAGGCCTGGCTTGGGCCTTCTTGGGCCTAAGCTAAAAGTCCAAGGTTCCCCTGTTTTTCTGGGCAGAAAATGCCCTGACTTGAATTAACTTGTGACACATGGTTCTAGCTCATATCCTATGAACTATGGTTGGAAAAACTTCTCTGACATACCCTCTAACTAAGGCCCAATTGGGCCTAATGAGGGCCTACCCATGACATGGCCAAATCTCCCTATTTCCAAGTTGCAACAAAACTGTCCCCTGCTGGACAGATTTTGTTATTCTACTTGTGCACCTAACCAAATGACATGCAAACCTCCAACCAACTCCTAAAACCTATTATATACTCCCCATACTAACTTCTGGTGGCTTGGGCCTCAAAGTGCCCATCAATGACATGGTCAAAACTCACTCTAAACTCAGGGTACTAAACTGATTTTTCTGCAGAAACTATAACTCTCATTTTCCAAGGTTTTGACTTGACAAACCCAATTATCAACAACTAAATACTTAAACCAAGACCTATACTTGGTGTTCTACTGAACTAACTCTTTTTTTTTTCTCAAAATACCCTTGGTGAGATCATCCTTACCTATGGTGCAACTATGGCAAAATAAAAGAGACTACTCTTTACAACTCATAAACCTTTATGCTTTTGAAACAACATGATATATATTTTTATAAAAGATAACCACAAATTATTACCATGCAACAAGAAGCATAAATCCATATTATCACATTATTCCTACTGAAATTAAGGCTCACTAACAAAATCTTTTCCAAATGATCAAAATCTTACAACAAACTAAGAGAATTCCACATGCATGCATGCCTTCGGGTTTTTCAACCCAAAACAACCCATTTTCTACATATATTCCATCTTAAAATTGACATGCAAGCCTAGCATAAGGTATACCTAGATGATCACTTAGCATGCAAGGAGTTTTATCAAATTATCACCACAAAATTTAAGTCATTATCACATAAACATGCAAAAATTGATCAAAACAACAAGAATGATTTCAAGGACCATTCATTCGGCTCCCATATGGTCATGGCCGAATGAAATGGATGGAAATGGCCATTAAATCATCAAGATTTTCCTTCTCATGACTTGGCACTTATCCATTCATTGTAGTCCTCTCAAAAACAACCTTAAATCCATAAGAATCAAGATTGTATTTTGAGTTTCACTAAAACCTTAACATGCAACTTTAAAACTTAAACTTTTTACTCAAAACTCTTTGGAATATAAATGATCATGATATAGGAAGTAATATTTACTTGTATGGGAGGTGGAAACTTGAATGTGGAATGAAGAAAAGGGGAGGGGGGTAGGGCTTCGGCAAAAAGCCGAGAGGAAAGGTGGGAGGAGGGAGAGGAGAGGGAGAAAAAATGTAGAAATGGTGGAGTGATCATCTTGATTGTTTGGTTTTTATTTGCCCACAAGTGAGTGGATGTGAGAAATTACAAGAGTAACCCTCTAGCCAAAGTTAGGCAAGTTTGCATGCAAGGTCAAGGAGGTAATTTGGCTAGCAATTTGTGAGTTAGTGGGGTGGTTATTGACTCTTTAGCCCTTTGGTTAAATAGAAGAGAGTTTGCATGCAAGGTTATTCATGTAATTTGATAATTATTAAGCAACTAATTTCCAAAGATTTATTTTTATATAATAAAGTACAAGTTCAAAAATTATAAAATTTATACCATAAAATAACTTGGATTTTTAGAGACTTTATAAAATCATTTTCAAAATTTGTGTACAAAATGTCTTTTAAAAGAAAATTTTTCCAAAGCTTAGAATATTCCTTATAAATCAAAAATAAAGAAATTAAATAAATTCTTGCTTTGAAAAATCATATACTACCCAGAGCAAATTTAAAATGCAAAAATTTTCACTCACACAAACGTACAAGCATTGAATATATTTTTATTTAACTTAATATTATTCACAAATAATATTACATAAAATGCCGGTCGTAACATCAATCTTCTTCCTTTGCTCTTTGACTTGCAATTCAGATGCTGCTATCTGGATTAGATCAATTCCATCTAGCTTTCCTTTGACTTGAATTGGTGGAGAAGTTGTGACGACAGGAACTAGCACTTGAGAAATCTGAACTGTTGTAGATGGCTCTCCTTCCCCTTCCCCTTTATTCTCCCCCTTTTTATTATCATCAAGGGTAGGGGTCAAGCCTTGTGCTTGTGCCAGCTGCATGAGGAGATTTGTTTGAGTGTGTTGATTCTGAAGAATGGTGACCATAGAGTCTTCAATTATTTGAACCCTATCTTCCAATCTGGCCAACCTCTTGTCAGCATCAGAGGCCTTCCTTAGTCTCCCCAACAAATCTTGCATAGTACCATAGGGTATAACTGAATCCAATTTCTCAGCATTATAGGATTTCAGATCAGCAATGTCCATCTTGAGCTCATCCACACTTAGATTGTGCTGGTAATGCTGCAACTGCAAGAGATGCAGAGATTCCAGATGAGCTTGAAGAATTGCCTTGGTGCCAGCATCCTGAGTCTCCTGAATGGCCTGCTGAATTGTCATGACTTGTTTGACCAAAGTGACACCAAACTCTCCTGGTGTTGATGGTTTTGCCCATGCCCATGCAGGAAGATTAGGAACAGAACTTGGGCCTGCTACTCCCCCTAAGTTCATGCTCTCATTCAAAGAATTAGAGTCATCATCATTAGAATTTACTCCAAATTTTTCAGATGGCTCACCAGCTTGAGAAGGCAGCCTGTTGACAGCAGCTTTGTCTCTGAGAAGAGATTCTGAAGTGTGTACAATGTGTAGTGTCTGTTCTGCCTCCACATTGCCCTGTGCAGCCAATAATTGATAGGCTGAAACAGGGTGAGTAAAAGTGTCAGCATCCAAGGAAATGTTATCAATGACAGCTTTGTAGTGTTGCTGAAATTGTCTTCCCTTATCTGCATCATCCACTTTCATGACCTTACTAGCAATGGCTGGATCCACCCTTATAGCTTCTGTACCTGCCTTTCTCTCAATTTCTCTCTTTTCTTACATCAGGGGCTCCCCCTGGCTCACACACACCCTCACACCCTCACCTTCACCTTCTAAGGTGGCACTCCTTCCACTTACTTTTGCCATGCTAGAAGAAATATCATGCATTTGGTGACTCTCATCCTCTCCTTTTGCCTGGGAGCAACCCATCCTCTCACTCAAAAAATCACTCCCTTCCCTCAATCTGTGTGGATTGATTTTAAGTGAGGTGACACAGATTCTGCAACTACATCTGAAAGAATTGGCGGATGATCCAACAAATCATCTAAAAGATGATGATCACCAGGTTTTGAGTGGGGCTCCTACCTGAGTTTTAATGAGGGAGAATCAGGAATTGATATGAATATCATATCCACATCCAGAGAGGGTGTAGGAGAGTTTGAGGAATGGTGTGTGTCTATATTGAGAGAATGGGGTTGTGATTCCACATTTGCTGGAATCACATCAAGCTGAATTTGAGAAGGCACAGATACTGGTGGGTGTATCTGTGTTGTGTGTGTCCCTTGTGTGGAAACTAGGGTTTTGGCCTTCTTCTTCCTTAAAAAGGCTTGAATTGGTGAATGTTTAGCTTCAGTGTCCCTCCCTCTTTTGTTTTGTGTCCCTGGGTGGGGACTATTTTCAATAGTTACATCCTTTTGGGAGGATGCAACTAGGGATGTGCTGGACTCCTTTTGAACCACTATAGTCTTTTGAGAAACTGTGGCTTGGATGGAATGGGTATCACTCACCTCTCCCACCTTATCCTGGGGGGCTTTTTGATGTTCACCCCTCCCCTCACCACTCACACCCTGTTCACTCCCTTCAGGGTTTATGGTAGTTGTTACAACTGTTGTCTTTTGAGAAACAACAGAGGTAGGTTTCTTTGACTTGACTTTGGAGATTTTAGATTTTGTGGCTTTGGTAGGAGCCTGTTTGGACAATGACACAGGTTCTATAGCCACACTAGAAGGCAAAGAAATATTGGGGTTGGAAATAGTAGGAGTTATAGAAACATTTACCTCACTTACCTGTGGTGCATTCATGATTGGCAAGTATACCAATGGCACCTGGCTGTTGAGATTCATTCTCAAAAGGTCTGCAAGGACCCTTTTCTCTTGTGCCCAGCATTTGAGTTTATTATTCTCATTGGATATAACCAAACCTTCAGCAACATGGTTAGCCAATAACATAAAGAATCTAGCAAAGTAGATGTTATGTGGTCTATTAGCTTTGTTACCTAATCTGGAACCTAATTCTAGCATAACACAGTTGCTAAAATTAAAGTACCTATCAGAAACTAGCATATAGAGCATATTAACAAGAGAGGAAGTGATAGCATCAAAATTGCTAATCTTCCCAGAGAAAACCTTAATAAAGGCATCTCCAAGAAAACTCCATTCTTTCCTAAGGCCTTTCCTTCTAATACTACCTAAACTAGTAGAATCAAAAGCATAGCCTATGGAATCTAGCATAGCAGAGACATCTTTATCAGTGTGTGGTGTCATGGCATTATTCTCAGGCAACTTAAAGCAAGATTGTAAATCATCATAATTAATGCAATAGTCCTTACCTTTGAGAGAGAAGGCAATAGTCATATCAGTGGAGTTGAACTCTACAGTTGTCCAAATCTCCTCAATCACTTCACAGTAGATGGTTGGGGCTTCCAGCATTGCATAGCTCAGTTTGCAGTTCTTGATGAAGTCCATCATCTTGTGATAATCAGAATGGGCTTCCTTCTTTTCAACCAAGACTATGAAATTATTCTTTTCATAAACAAATCCTGTTTGAGATATAACTACTGGTGCCATTGTTGTGAGTAGAGGTTGCAGAGAAGAACTTGAGAATTGAGAGAGAAAGAGAATGATAATTGCAAGAAAGCGTAAAGTGAAAATAAGAATTCAATTGGGCTTTTATACTTTCTTGAATTAAAACACAAATTAAAATAATTAAATGATACTTTTAAGTAAGTGAAAGCCGTTCAGGAATAAATGAAACTGTAGAAATTCTGAAAACTACCGTAAATACAAATACATACAACACTGTATATCTGTATCAACGGTTGAGTAAAAGAATCAACGGCTGTGACTCACTAACGTGACACATCAACGGATAAGGTAAATAGTTATCCGTTGATGAACAACACTATTTTATCCGTTGAAAGATAAAATTACCAGAAATGTATTTGTCTTTCAACGAATAATGAATATCTGTTGATAGAACAATTTTGGCTTTCAATGGATAGGGAATATCCGTTGATAGGATAAGTTTTCATTAAAGCCAACTTTGTTCTTGTAGCAAATTCATTTCTGGCTACAAGACAAATTACATAGATGACATAGATTATGAATAGTTAAGCATACCTAACTCACTTACTAATCTTGTGAATGTTGATTCATCAAGTGGCTTGGTAAATATGTCTGCAATCTGCTTTTCACTTGGAGCAAAATGAAGTTCCACTGTACCTTTCATCACATGTTCCCTAATGAAGTGGTACCTGATATCAATGTGCTTGGTTCTTGAGTGCTGCACTGGATTTTCAGTAATGGCAATGGCACTTGTGTTGTCACAAAATATTGGAATTTTGTCAACAGTTATACTATAGTCAAATAATTGATTCCTCATCCACAGTATTTGTGCACAGCAACTACCAGCTGCAATGTATTCAGCTTCAGCTGTTGATGTGGAAACAGAATTCTGCTTCTTGCTGAACCATGATACAAGCTTGTTTCCTAGAAATTGACAGGTGCCTGTTGTGCTTTTCCTGTCTAATTTGCAACCTGCATAATCTGCATCTGAGTAGCCAATTAGATCAAAACCAGACTCTCTAGGGTACCAAATTCCTAGATTTGGAGTCCCTTTGAGATATCTGAAAATTCTTTTAATAGCCACTAAGTGAGAGACTTTAGGGTCAGCTTGAAATCTAGCACAGAGACATGTAGAAAACATAATATCAGGTCTACTGGCAGTTAAATATAAAAGTGAGCCAACCATGCCTCTATAACTTGTAATATCCACAGACTTTTCAGCCTTGTTTAATTCAAGCTTGGTGGTAGTGGCCATGGGAGTTTTTGCAGGTGAATAATCCATTAAGTCAAACTTCTTTAAAAGATCATAAATATATTTAGTTTGACTAATGAAAATTCCACCACTAACTTATTTAACTTGTAAACCAAGAAAGTAAGTTAGCTCTCCCATCATGCTCATTTCATATTTACTTTGCATTAATTTAGCAAACTTTTTACAAAGTTTATCATCTGTAGATCCAAATATAATATCATCTACATAAATTTGTACAAGTATCTTAGAGCCATTAACATTTCTAAAGAAAAGAGTTTTGTCAACAGTACCTCTTGTGAAGTGATTATCTAGAAGGAACTTTGATAAAGTCTCATACCAGGCTCTAGGTGCTTGCTTTAGTCCATAGAGTGCTTTCAACAAATAATACACATTGTCTGGAAAATTTGGATCTTCAAAACCAGGAGGTTGGGTTACATAAACTTCTTCCTCCAATTCCCCATTTAGAAATGCACTCTTGACATCCATCTGATAGACTTTGAAATTGGCATTAGCTGCATAGGCTAGAAAGATTCTGATGGCTTCAAGTCTTGCAACTGGAGCAAATGTTTCATCAAAATCTATTCCCTCTTGTTGAGAATAGCCTTTGGCAACCAATCTGGCTTTATTCCTTATGACAATGCCATTTTCATCTATCTTGTTTCTGAATACCCATTTTGTGTCAATAGAACTCTTGTTCTTTGGCTTGGGTACCAGCTTCCACACTTTGTTCCTCTCAAATTGGTTTAGCTCCTCGTGCATAGCTAAAATCCAATCTGGATCCAAAAGAGCTTCTTCCACTCGCTTAGGTTCCTCATGTGATAGAAAGCTACTATACAGACATTCATCTTGAGTAGCCCTTCTAGTTTGTACTTTAGATGTAGCATCACCAATGATCAGTTCAGAAGGGTAATTCTTGGTCCATTTCCTTTGAGGTGGTAGATTAGCCCTTAATGAGGTTGCCTCAGTATTGTCATGATGTGAGATAGAATGTTGATTTGTTGAAACTCCCCCTGAGTTGCTGATCCTTTGAAAGGAAATGGGAGTTCTATCAACTGATGAGGTGAAGTGATTATCCGTTGACAGACTGTGATCAACGGATGCTTCATTATGAACTTCAACGAATGATGCACTTTGTCTTTCAACGGATGTTGCATTGCTTCTTTCAACGGAAGCTGAATTTTGACTTTCAACGGATGCAGCATTCTGTGCATTATCCAAAGGCAGACTCTGGTTTCTTCTTGAGATGTCTTCTTCATCATTCTCATCTTCACTATCATCATAATATATCTCAATATTGTCAAATTTGAGTCCTTCATGATGTCCCTCATCTGTTAGTCCATCAATCTTTTTATCATCAAACACAACATGTACAGATTCCATGACAATGTTGGTTCTTAGATTGTAGACCCTATATGATTTTCCAGCAGAATAACCAACAAATATTCCTTCATCAGCCTTTGCATCAAACTTTCCTTTATGATCAGATTGATTCCTTAAGATGTAACATTTGCAACCAAAGACATGTAGAAAGTTTAAAGTTGGTTTTCTTCTCTTGAATAATTGATAGGGAGTCATGCATTTTGCTTGATTGATTAGAGAAATATTCTGAGTGTAACATGCACAGTTAACAGCCTCAGCCCAAAAATAAGTTGGGAGCTTTGACTCCTCAAGCATTGTCCTTGCAGCTTCAATTAGTGATCTGTTCTTCCTTTCCACCACACCATTTTGTTGTGGAGTTCTTGGAGCTGAGAACTCATGCATGATCCCATTTACTCCACAAAACATCTTCATGGTTGAATTCTTGAACTCAGTTCCATTGTCAATCCTAATATTCCTTACTTTGAAATCAGGATGATTGTTGACTTGCTTGATATGATTGATGATGATTTCACTAGCTTCATCCTTTGATCCAAGAAAATAAACCCATGAAAACTTTGAGAAATCATCTACAATCACTAGGCAGTATCTTTTCCTTGAAATTGACAATACATTGACTGGTCCAAAAAGATCCATGTGTAGAAGTTGCAGTGGTTCATCAATTGCAGATTCAAGCTTCTTACTGAATGATACTTTCTTTTGCTTTCCTTTCTGACAAGCATCACACAGTCCATCCCTTGTGAATTCCACTAGAGGCATTCCTCTAACTAAGTCCTTTTTGACCAGATCATTCATTGTCTTGAAATTCAAATGGGACAGCTTCTTATGCCATAGCCAACTTTCAACTGGACTTGCTTTGCTGAGAAGACAAGTAATGGATTCTGCATCTGTAGAGTTGAAATCAGCTAAGTACACATTTCCTTTTCTAACTCCAGTTAGAACCACTTTATTGTCCTTTTACTTGTGACAATACAGGCTTCAGAATTGAAGGAAACAGTATTCCCTCTGTCACATAGTTGACTGATGCTCAATAAATTGTGTTTGAGACCATCAACCAATGCAACTTCATCAATGATGACATTTTCTTTTGAAATCAAGCCATATCCCATAGTGAATCCTTTGCTATCATCTCCAAAGGTTATGCTAGGGCCAGCTCTCTCCTTAAATTCTGTGAGCAGGGTGAAATCTCCTGTCATGTGTCTTGAACAACCACTGTCCAAGTACCATAGATTCCTTCTTTGTCCCTGCACACAACAAAATCAATCAAGTTGATTTTGGTACCCAAGTTTCCTTGGGTCCAACCTTGTTAGTCTTTTTCCTAGACTTCATTCCTCCTGCATCTTTTGACTTAGGTAACTTTGGGTCAACCTTGGTCTCAGATGTGGTTGGTTGAAGTGTAGGGTTAGTCACGGAATCATTTAACACATTTGATTGAATTTGATAAGGCATAGGTTGTTCAAACATGTTATTCCACATAGGCATATTGTATGGCATTTGAGGCATACTAAATGCAGTAAAGTAAGGATTGTTAATGTATGGCATGTTTGCAAAATGTGCATGGGGATTCTGGTGAGACATAACAGGCATAGCATGCAGAGGTGACATAGACATGTTAGGCATGGAGGGATTTGAAGGCATGGGAGCATTTTTAACAGATTTGCAATTATCAGATAGGTGATTAACACTTTTACAATGTACACAGCTTTTTCTAGGAGCATACCTATCAGGTGTGTAATTGTTATGTTTATTAATCCCTACCTTCCCATTTCTTTTAGATTTTCTTTTAGTTTCCTTCTTATCCTCAACCAACTTAAGCCTATCTTTCAACTGATCTAAAGTCATGTGTCCTATATTCACCTTACTGACATCTCTGGATGTGCTAGCTCCTTCTCTGACAAAGTTCTTGAGAGTTGAATCATTCTTTTTATTTTTAAAAGAACTTGCCTGTTTTAATTGATGAGCCTTCAACGGATGCTCCTTTTCTTCCTTCAACGGATAACTTTCATCATCCGTTGATTCCACATCCATTGACAATCCATCAATTAATTCTAACTTCTTTTTGTTTTTCTTCCAGGCATCCTCACAGAATGATTCAATTCCCTGAACCTTGGCAATTTGAACACCAACATCCCTAGATGTTTTCCAGGCCTTGATTACCTCTTGCTCACTTTCTAACTGTTTAGAAAGAATTTCTACTTTCTTAACAGCTTCTTCTAGTTCACTCTCGACAGTCAAGCATTTAAGTTTAATCTTTTCAAGCTCAATTACCTGACTCTCTAACACAGCATTCCTATCACTTAAAAACACATTATTTTCTTTGATCCTAGTATTTTCTTTAGCTAGTGATTTAAGAGAAACACGCAAATGATATAATTCATTGGACATATCATTTATGGCTTCATTGTATTCATGTTTAGAAAGCTGAGAGAGATCAGTAGTAATTACCTGGTTGCTTGATGAACTAGTTTCATTTTCATCAGAATTAGCCATCAGGGCTAGGTTGACATATTCCACATCATCATCTTCATTTACCCCATCTGCTGCCCAATCATCTTGAGTGAGAAAAGCTCTTTCCTTTTGTTTGAGCAAATCAAAATACTTTCTTTTGTAATCAACTTGCTCAAATTTCATTTTCTCAGAATTTGGCTTCCTACACTCACTTGCAAAGTGTCCACTAATGCCACAGTTGTAACATTTGAACTTTGATTTGTCCACCATGTTTTTGTTTGGCTTAGTGAACTTTGTGTTTTTCCTGAACTTCATCTTTGCAAACCTCCTGGACAGAAAGGCCAGATGTTCATCAATATCATCAGATTCATCCTGACTGGAATTGTCTTCATCCTCAGCAACTTGCTCTTTACCCTTGCTTGATTCTGATTTGCTTGTGCCAATTTTGAGACTTGGCATTGTCTTTTCCTCATTTCTGGCTTCAACTTTTTCACTGTCAGCTACAAGTGCAACTGACCCTCCTTTTCTCTTTCCCTTTTCCAACAGGTCATCTTGCTCCATCTCAAGTTCATAAGTCTTCAAAATTCCATATAATCTTTCAAGTGTGAAGTCCTTATAATCTTGAGAATTTCTTAGAGAAACAGTCATAGGCTTCCATTCCTTTGGTAGAGACCTTAGAAATTTTAGATTGGAGTCCTTGACTTGGTAAACTCTCCCATACAGCTTTAATCCATTCAATAGTTTCTGAAATCTGTTGAATGTATCATTCAATGATTCTCCTTCTTCAAAGTGGAAATATTCATATTGTTGAATGAGAAGCTGCATTTTGTTTTCTCTAACTTGCTCCGTGCCTTCACAGATAAGCTGCACAGTATCCCGAATTTCCTTAGCAGTTTGGCTATTGATGACATTGTCAAACATATCTTGATCCAGGCCATTAAACAAAATGTTCATGGCTTTCTTGTCCTTATGGACCTCTTCAATATCTTCAACAGTCCATTCAGCCTTTGGCTTGGGAATAGACTGTCCAACAGCAATTGTAGCAGTAGCAGCTGTGGCCACCTTGTGTGGGATGTGAGGACCATTCTCAATGCAGTTGATGTAGCTTTCATCTTGAGAGAGAAGATGTAAATGCATCTTCACCTTCCAGTGATGATAGTTATCTCTTTCCAGGATTGGAATCTTTATACCAATATCCTCCTTACTCATGATGTTAGCAGAATAGATCTTTAAACTCTTTGTATGTTAAGAGCTTGCTCTGATACCAATTGTTATTCCCAGTGGATTAACAATGAGATTTACAGAAGGGGGGGTTGAATGTAAATCTCAAAACTTTTTCAAGTTTTGAGCAATTTGTAAGACTAAGTTTTTGAGTGATCAAATGTGTGTGAATTACTTGGAACTGATGCAGACAGATATATATTTAAACACAAATGAAATGAACACAAAGAACTTAAAAACTTTTCTGGTGGATTTGTTGTTCCACCAGAGATGTGTTATTTCAGAAAATCTGTGATTCAAAATTAAATCACAGTTGCTTCCTAGTACAAACTAGATGATTTTCTCTCTTGATATTTCTAAACAGCTCAGGGAAAATTCATATCTAATTACTAGCTACTACTTGGTTTATATAACACCAAGTTTACAAGTGAAGACAAAGATAAAGTACAATAAGATAATAGTTCTCCACTTATTTCTGTTCCATTTTTATCCAGTGTAATATGGAATTATCTGTTGACTTTCCATTTTGAACCAGACTAAAAATGGCTGCTTTTTCTGCTGTTCCTGAAATAGGCTACCACATCTCTGTCAATCCATGTGCCTCTGTCAGCTTTGTTAACTATCACTATCAACTGCTATGAGACTGAGCATCCGTTGAAGCTTTCATCCGTTGATGGCTTTATCCGTTGATGGTCTAGTAGTGCATCCGTTGAAGCTTTCATCCGTTGATGGCTTTATCCGTTGATGCTCTAGCAGTTGAAGCTTTATCCGTTGAAGCACTTATTCGTTGAAGCGTTAGAGACATCCGTTGAAGCTTAGTTTCTTATCCGTTGAAGGTCTTCAATATCAGTTGATACTTCTTCACTTATACAAAATTACAAGGCATGAAATATTTACAGTTAGCCCTCCTACTTGTACATCCATTAGTAGTCAACATGACTGATTATCTCCTAACAACATCTAAGAATTACAGCTTAAAACCAGAGAGTGAGATGTGCTACAATACCAAACTTATTGCTAAGTAAGGCTACTCCTTCAACGGATAGCCAAGATGGTCTTATCCGTTGAGGCTACAAACACTAGATTTCTACTTAAGTGTTTTGCTGAACTTATCATCAAACTAATACACATATTCCTAACATAAACAATATAATTCGATAAAACAAGATCATAATCAATGATGGTTAAACACCTGAATAAAAACATAAGGAAACTCATGGATATCCCAAGGGTATATCGGGGTATGTATATGAAACGGTTTTCAGTTTGTACAAGGGTCAGGTATTAGACCAGAAATGATTTTTCAGGATATGGTTCTTTGATGTTATAAAGAATGATTGGAGTATAAAAGTTTCTGTGTTTTCAAATCATTTTCTTTCAGTGTTTGGTGTTTGGTAGTTATACCTTTGAAGAGTAGTATTATATTTGTATGGTTTAGTGTCTGAGGATCAACAAAAGATGGTTTTACAAAGAATAAGGCTTATGGCTCAAGATCAAGAAAGATCAGGGTTCAAGGGTAAATTGTTTATATCACTTGTTATATAAAACTTGGGTTATTTTAAATAGTAGCGACATGTTATGAAATAGTTCAAAAATATATTTGCAATATATCTTGAAGAAAAGTTCAGAAGTACTTGCCTTACAAGGCTTTACAACTATTACTGATCAACTCTGAGCCGACTCTGCTGCTCAGGCTCTAACATCCAACCACTAGATCTCATTGCATTCGACTTCGACACTCAGGTCTTTCTGTTGACACTCTACTGGGATCGTCGACTGATTGCTAGGTTATCTTTAGTCCATCATCCACTTTCAGTGTTCCCGACTATAACCTATAGGGTCGAAATACCCTATGTTAGACGTCTAGGTATGCTTGACATATCCTCAATACTAATTTTTACTCAACGGTATTCAAACCCGACTCGTAATTATATTTATTATTATAATATAACAACACACCCAACAATCAGGGTTCACATTCTCGAGAAATCGGTTTGGTGTTCGCTTTCCGAAAATACGTATACTTGTAATTTCACAAAATCAGGGTTATGGATTTTAGCAAATCATTTCATCACATCGTGCAATCAAGTTCCATATAGATCACAGATATATATATCTATATAACCATTCGACATCCCGATAATCGTCGGATACGTTTCCGTATTTACGGAGTTCAATTTCCCCGAAATCGGACAGCGTTCCCTTTGTTTATCGGACTACCTGTCGACCTATCATCGACGTCAATTCATCACAACCATCCATAATCACAATAACCAACTTCCCTAATTTCCCAGTCACCAATTCAATACTATTATTAATTATTATTCATATTTTACATTTATTTATTTTATAAAAATTAGGACTCAGAATAAATTCATCACCGTCCACCGTCAACTCACCGATGTTCATCGCTGACGGCGGCAGAATCAGTCGGTGCCCGAATAATTCAGGTGTCCAGGCCGATTCCACCGATTATCCAATAATTTTGCATCGAATAATTATTTAATTTCACAAAACCCATCAATAATTTCTGCAGAAAACCAAAAAATTATATAATTAAATAATTTCCACACAGGCGCGTGCAAACGCACACACAACACACCCAGTAACCGGAACCACAGCAATAGCCGGCAACCAGCCGGAAAACACAAACACAAAACACAATCCTCACACACCAACGAATTAAACACAGGCCACACACAGTATATACAACGTATATATATATGTAACACACACCCGCGAATGAACACGCACAGGGGAAGGAAGAAAAGGATGACCAGTCGCCGGAATAACCAGGGACGACGGCATAGCATCAGAAAAAGAAACAATAGCCGGCGATTCATCACTGAGAGGAGAATCGGAAAGGTACAGGAAGAAGAAGGTTATACTTATATGTATGTATCTGCCCTTTAATGGAGAAAAGGGTAGAAAAAGTAAAGAAATTCATGTTTTGTTAAAAAAAACAGAACAGTACTCTTCTGCCTTTGCCGAATACAAAGCCGCGTGTCCTATTAATTGGACACGTGTCTCTTTCTCTGAATTGCAAGCACAATTCCGAACATTTTAATATTTTAACGTATCACGTTACGAATAATTATTCATTGATATAAAACCAAAATAAGCTAAGAAAAATCCCCAAACTAATAAAATAAAATTTTCATAATTTTTAAAACATTTTTGAAATGCAACTCGTATCCGCATTTCACAATTAACGAACCAAGCTGTACTTAAAACAAATTCAGAAAATCACGAAAATAGTCTTAAAATATTACAAATATCCCGAAGTTTACAAAAACATAAATTTCATAATTTTAAAATAATTTCTGAAAGGCAGTTTATACCCGTTTTTAGCAATTAAACGAATCGACACGTCGGTGAAATTAATCCCGAAAATTTCCAAGATAATTTTAAAATTCTCGAAATATTTCAAACTTAAATAAATATGAGTTTCAAACTTTTCGAAGAATTCTGGAATTAATTACAGATTTTACAATTAAATATAATCAGAAAATCGTTTAAAGATAAATAATTAATAAAATATTGATTTCTCAGTTTTATAAAACCCTAAAAATAATTAATGTAATTATAAAACCATAAAAACAATTTTAGAGACATTCCAAATATTTATGCAAATAAATTTACACTAAATCCACTTTTGAAATTAGAAATAAATCAATACAACTCCATAATTAATCCCGCAGACAGCCCGGTACACCATAAATCACACCTAGATAATAATCAAACAATAGATAGCGATCAAAACCAGTACACATATTTTATTTATTTAGTAATTTCCATAACCATATTTTTAAATAATTCAAAAATACACGAGTCGTTATATCCTTCCCCCCTTAAAAAGATTATGTCCTCAGAATCTGGTTTAACTAAATAAGTGAGGATATTTGTCAAGCATATCTGACTTTAGTTTCCAGGTAGACTCTTCTACTCGAGGATTTCAAACGTACTTATTATAGATATATCCTCATTTCCAAGGATTTGCCTTTAACGATCAAAAATTTGGATCGATTACTATATGCTTTACAGACTTGGACCAGAGCCCATTGGCTCCTAATCAATCACTTGGTTCGAATCAGACACTTATCGCTTTAACATTGACACGCAGAACACACTATATGTACACACTGTTGTGACGGTCACATCAACTCATGGGCATCTTTATCTATATTTATCAACCCTTCGAATGGTTTACTAATTTTAGGACTTAACCTGTCCCTTTTTACTCAAACTTATCCAGTCTCTTTCAAGAAGAAACTTGTGCTAACACTACTGGTCCTATTTCTATACTCCTTTTCTCTCTCGATACAATCTCGCCTTCTTTCTTTGTCTACTCCGAGCTGTTTTAACCAATAGCACTACGCTCTTGGCGTGCCGATTTAACTTAGGATTTAATAACTTAGGGTTTAACAAATTTCTTTCTCCCACTTTATTCTAATAGAAATGGGAACCTACACTTGCGTTCACACGAAGCTCGATACAGGGGCATTCCAAAACTGACATTGCTGATAAATGATCATTCCAGTCTTTCCTTAAAACTTCACCTCTCCACATATCTTACATTTCCTAAATCATTTACGTACTTTGACTCTCCACATAAGAATGTTAGACGGTGATTTTTTTTTTAACTTGGTTTCTAAACGTTTAAGCATCTCTTATTCTTTTTCATCAATTAAGGATGAAAAGTAGTCTCATATATTCATGTATTATCACCTTTAAGTATTTAAACTCCAGATTCCACTCTTTCCAATTCGTCTATTAGCTACTCGGTGGTCTTAATTACATCCAATCTTCCCTGTCGGCATAATGCATCTATTACCATACAGTTTTATTTAGGTAGTTGTTAATGGATTAATTCAGAATCTCTTGTTAACCCTAGTCAAAATTTCATTCTTGAAGACTCAACGCATAGTTACTTTCCTTCTGATCTTTGGAGAAAAATTCTTGGGCATTCCACACAGACTTTCTTATTCTTTGAGTAGCTGAGGATGTTATCAATAAATACAGTTTGCTTATCCAAGCACTCCTTATACACCACGTTCCTTAATTCCTTATAATCACCTGATGCACTCGTCATTTCACATAATATCACCCGAGCTCGCAATGCTCTTAACTCACCTTAATCGTAATCTCTGAAATTTTCTTAGGTTGGATCTTAAGTTATTCATCGAGATATAATAGATTGATTGAATTAGGTCTCGTAGGAATTTAATTCTTTATAGGGGTCACTTATTCTTATTCGTTGTTTTGTTAAACTCCCACTTTACGATTCGCCTCTTGTAAAGTCACTTCCTGGATCTGCTTTATCCACTAGACGTTTCAATATTTCGTTTTTAACTCTTTGACCTGTCCAACACCTCCTGATCTATCTTGAAATTTCCTTTTTATACTTGGTTATCACTATTTTTCTTTAAACTTCCATATATCTTGACATCTCTTCAATAACTTAAATACTTAATATTGTGAATTCCCTGTGGGATCTCATTTCTTAATTCTTCTACTTGTAGCATCCAAGTGCTGGAAGAAAATCTGGAGATATCGTGATCGTTCTCCTGGGCGTATAAATTTTTGTTTTCTAACTACTAACATCGTAATCCATTATTCTCTCTTGACATCTTATTTTTCCCTTCACAACTTCAATTGAAAGGTTACACTATCCATCTTCTTCCTTTTAGATTATGAATTTTAGCTTTCAATTCCAACTTTCAGAATTCTATAGTTAATTCCTACGGTATAGTTTCTATGTCCGTTATTACTTTCCTCTATCTTTGCTTTTCCTCGTGAACACATACTTCAACCTCTTATGGCCCGTATAGATCTTACACCTTTCTCCATACATATCATGTTTCCCAAATCCTTCAAAATGAATATTATTACTGTTAATCCCAAATTATGGGTAGGATACTTCTGCTCATAAGGTTTCGGTTGTCTGGATGCATATACAATAACTCTATTGTGCTGTATCAACACACATCCTAGTTCCTAATGAGAAGCATTAATATACACTACCAAACCTCCTTGATATTTTTTTTAATGATAAAATAGGTGATGTAACCATTCTTTCACTTAACCCTGTAAAACTTTCTTTACCCTTCTTTACTTCATATAAACTTCTTACTTTTGTGAGTGTTTCTGGTCTCTTTTCATTCATAGTAACTTTAACTTCTGCTGAATCTCTTTTGATCTTTTCTACATTGACTATTTATGCTAAGAACTATATTTCATACAACTTCTTTCTTCTCCAACTTCCCAGTTATCATTAAATGCTTCGCATGGTCCTCCGTTGACTTTAAGTATCACAACTATAGCTTACTCGGATATTCCTTAAAGGTGTTGTCCATCTAGTTCAAATATTACTGGTATATTGGTTAATATAGATGACAATATGAGAACAGTACTTAGTTATGAAAATTATCCTTGATACATCCATAGGTTTAATCTTCAATTTGTGAAATATCAAGTCTTAAATCAGTCTTATAAAAGTACTTTACTTCCTTCGTTTGATCAAACAAATCATTGGGTCAAGGTAACAGATACTTGTTCTTCATAGTAAACTTGTTGAGCTCTTGCTAGTCGATGCATAATCTCATACTTCCATTTTCTTATTCATAGTTAGTACCGGTGCACCTCATGGGGTACACCAGGTCTAATCGCTTCTCCTTCTAGCATTTCTTGCATTTACTTTGCTAACTCCTTCACATTAACTAGCGCCATTCTGTGCGAAGCCTTGGACACTGGCTTCATTTCAGGTGCTAAATCAGTCACGAACTCAATTTCTATATCCGAAGGAAATGTTGATAACTCATCCAAAAACATATCTTGAAATTCCTTAATTACTTATAAAAATCTTCATACTTTGTTTGCTTCCGACTTTTATGTATTCCACATTCACCATAATGCTCATATCTTGATCACCGTAATTATCATCGTTACCTTCTTTTATCTTCTGAACCTCCTCACCTTCTCATTTGGCATCCTCAGAATTATCTTTTCGTCACGACGGTCTGTCTGGACATCACGCTTTAGTAGTCAATCCATTCCTTAGAATAATATCAAATCCTCTTACCTCCCAGGATATCAATTCTTCACAACTTATTGCCAGGAATTTCAATTTTACCATTGGTACTTACTTACTTTAACAAATACACGTTCTTGACTTGCTAGTCGTTTAATCACAATCTTATCAATTCAACAGGGTAATTCATCTTATCTACAAAACCTTGAGAGATAAACAATTAAGTTTCTCTCACACCTTTTAATACTTTAACACATAAGGTATTCACCTTGATTATCCATATCATCACGTCCATATTCCGTACAACATATTTCATCGGCAAATCACGTATTCTCGTTCTCGAAAACATATTCCTTATTGGAGTAGATTCCCTTGATTCTTAGTGGATTCTTCACTGGGACTAGTAATTTGTAATTCTCGCCAGGTGCCCTTATTTCCTTCCTATGCATAAAACGTAGATGGAATTTCGTCCGCTTAATTCAGGATACGTTGATTTCTGCTTGAAAACCTCTTGCAAAGAACGACAATACAACGAAGCAACTAGAAGGATTCACAATTCAACAAAATTGAAAGTTGAAAAGAAAGAAGAAACAAGGATTTGAATATGAATGAGACAACCAAATTGGTACTTAAGATGGCCAGTCTTTCATACCATTTGGCATACAGCACATGATTAGGTGGCGTCCCACCCGACTCTTCGTCATTCTGATAAAGTGTCTTACCATAACACTGTTTGTCCCAATCAGAAAGCAAAATTTGAGGGAAGCCAATAAATTTGAAAGGAATGGAATATCTTTCTTTTTGATATCATCATAAAGAATTAAGAAAAGAAGTTCATACATTTTTAGGAATTAAAAAGGAATATACGCTGTAATGTTGAAGACAAAAACGATACCATTGGTCACCATCCCCATTTCACTTGTGTTCATATTTCGAGCTTGCTCGATCATTTCCCAATTATATCATATAACCACTTTAGAAGTATGTTAAAATGTCTTCGCAACTAAGCATTATGGTATATTCTTACTTGTCAAGTCTCGCGTCTGTAACGTCGCACCTACACGTATAATACTTTAACAATTCGATTATAATGGCGTTCTTATCTGATAACTTCGGGCTTCCTCTTTTAATTTAGAATAACCACGAACCATACGATATAACGACCCTTTTGTTAATACTATTCTGCTTTTAGAGAGGTCTGGAAATCTTTCCAATCTTCTGCGATCACGCTCCGACATCTGCTAAATCAATGAATTCTTCAAACTCTGATAGTCCTAATAATTGAATGTATAGTTACTCCGTACGTTGATTCTGTTGTAAATTTTATCAAACAATACTTGCACCTTACTGTTAGGAATAATCAACTTCTTCATAATCGCAGGTTACTTCGTTCTTGGAATTAGCAATACTAGGTCTGAAATAGCATCTTTCCAGGTAATCCAGGCTTTCTAACAAACAAGAAACTCAAGTAGTAACTCGACAACCAATGTTTAAAAATCATTTTATTCAAAAAGGCTTCTAGAAATTTGTAAAGAAAAATCTTTTTTTTTTGAAAACTTGTTTTAAAAAGTTTGGAAAATCACAAACCTGGTTGTCTCTACTATATGAGTTGTTATCCTTCCGACCTATAACAAGGTACCAAACTCGTGGAACGATCATATAAAGGTCCATTCACTTCAATCTACCTTTTCTCCTTCATCGTGTCCACTTACCTTCCTTAATCGATGAAACTTCAATTGTTGTCGCACATGATCTTATTCGTAGTTTCACATCAAAGCTCCCATACTGGTGATACTCCCGACATTATCGTTACAGTAGCTAAATGCAACAGACT
Source organism: Apium graveolens (assembly GCF_009905375.1). Classification (NCBI taxonomy): domain Eukaryota; kingdom Viridiplantae; phylum Streptophyta; class Magnoliopsida; order Apiales; family Apiaceae; genus Apium; species Apium graveolens. The sequence continues at coordinate 57,021,519 of NC_133657.1, forward strand.
ATCCAATAGTCCACAAGTCTATTTCATAGAACAAAGTTTACTCGTATCACATCACTACTTTACATATCGCATTTATCATAACACCATCATTTAATTTCATAAAAATCCCAGGTTTATACTTTTCTCTCTTATTCGTTCAAAATTCATCTAGTTCATCCCATTATTATTCACGGGTGGCTTAGTCACTAATGACTTCTTTTAACCCGATAACAGCTATCCTCTGAAACACTTAAATCTCTTCTTTTTTTTTCTCTAAACTTCTTCTCACCTTTATTTATATTTCAAGCGCTCACCAGGTACTATAACTCTCGAATCCCTCCTCGTAGATACAATTGCTTCATAGGAAAAATTTTAAACTGGGGGTATAGAACAGGATATAGGGTAAACTGAAGAGATATGCTCACAGCCGGATGTCCAGTAAGACAAGAATGAACAGATGGAAGTTCTTGAATAGGTAATCTCGCATCAAGAGGCGGAAAATTAGCGTAGAATAGCTTGAAGAAGTGCAACCGTTATAACAGAAGGTACTACCATTAATACTGGTGGAGGAACAAGGTACAAATCCAATCTGAAAAAATATGACGATCCTCAAACGGAAAGCTCCAAACGATCAATTGATACCGGGAAATCAAGATCCTCCATTGCCGTTGTCTGGAAATCACGTCGCAAGATAAGAATCCCGAATCGAAACACGAACCATGTCGGAGACCTACTATATAGTCGCACTCATCCTCACGACGTCTTATCTTTCTATTTCCTATTCCTAATCCTAACCCTCTACCCAATCCCGACAATCTAGGCTTGTTTCAGTGACTTATAACCTGTAGCTCTGATACCAACCTGTGGCGCCCTCCAAACCCGGGTCAGAAGTTTGGGGTCCACAACACAAACACAATATATCAACCTGTATAAGAAATATTATTTATAATGACCCTGCTTCACAAAATCACGGATCGCAACAGGTTAAAGTATGAAATCAAGCCACAACCTTAATTATTACATCGTACCAAATCCCAACTAATTTAACTTATAATTGAAAATAAAATCATTCTTACAATCTGACTATCTGTTTACTGCATGAAACTTCTGCTAGCTCGATCCAACTCGACTGGAACCTTAGCCCGCACTTTGGACTGAGGAACTTCACTATCATCCATATTCTTTTCAACTGTAAAATATATAAAAGAATCGCAAGGGTGAGCTATCTAGCTCAGCAAGTCATGATAACGATAACTGAGGTTAAACCATGATCAAATGAGATGATTCAAAGGAATCAAGTTTCTTTTTAACTATTCATGAGAATTGGATATTCATTTTAAGTTTTAAAAACTAAGGTTAGGCTGCTGATCAGTCACGCACTAACCCGAGCAAGCACACAACACTGCTCTAATTACTGGATCCAAGGCACACATTGGCCTAGCTTGACCATTGGTATGGTCTGACCACTAATCTGGTCCACATATATAAAAACTATCCAATCGTAAAGCAATGCAATATGATAAACAATATAATTCGATAAAACAAGATCATAATCAATGATGGTTAAACACTTGAATAAAAATATAAGGAAACTCATGGATATCTCAAGGGTATATCAGGGTATGTATATGAAACGGTTTTCAGTTTGTACAAGGGTCAGGTATTAGACCAGAAATGATTTTTCAGGATATGGTTCTTTGATGTTATAAAGAATGATTGGAGTATAAAAGTTTCTGTGTTTTCAAATCATTTTCTTTCAGTGTTTGGTGTTTGGTAGTTATACCTTTGAAGAGTAGTATTATATTTGTATGGTTTAGTGTCTGAAGATCAACAAAAGATTGTTTTACAAAGAATAAGGCTTATGGCTCAAGATCAAGAAAGATCAGGGTTCAAGGGTAAATTGTTTATATCACTTGTTATATAAAACTTGGGTTATTTTGAATAGTAGCGACATGTTATGAAACAGTTCAAAAATATATTGGCAATATATCTTGAAGAAAAGTTCAGAAGTACTTGCCTTACAAGGCTTTACAACTATTACTGATCAACTCTGAGCCGACTCTGTTGCTCAGGCTCTAACGTCCAACCACTAGATCTCATTGGATTCGACTTCGACACTCAGGTCTTTCTGTTGAAACTGTACTGGGATCGTCGACTGATTGCTAGGTTATCTTTAGTCCATCATCCACTTTCAGTGTTCCCGACTATAACCTATAGGGTCGAAATACCCTATGTTAGACGTCTAGGTATGCTTGACATATCCTCAATACTAATTTTTACTCAACGGTATTCAAACCCGACTCGTAATTATATGGATTATTATAATATAACAACACACCCAACAGTCAGGGTTCACATTCTCGAGAAATCGGTTTGGTGTTCGCTTTCCGAAAATACGTATACTTGTAATTTCACAAAATCAGGGTTATGGATTTTAGCAAATCATTTCATCACATCGTGCAATCAAGTTCCATATAGATCACAGATATATATCTATATAACCATTCGACATCCCGATAATCGTCGGATACGTTTCCGTATTTACGGAGTTCAATTTCCCGGAAATCGGACAGCGTTCCCTTTATTTATCGGACTACCCGTCGACCCATCATCGACGTCAATTCATCACAACCATCCATAATCACAATAACCAACATCCCTAATTTCCCAGTCACCAATTCAATACTATTATTAATTATTATTCACATTTTACATTTATTTACTTTATAAAAATTAGGACTCAGAATAAATTCATCACCGTCCACCGTCAACTCACCGATGTTCATCGCTGACGGCGGCAGAATCAGTCGGTGCCCGAATAATTCAGGTGTCCAGGCCGATTCCACCGATTATCCAATAATTTTGCATCGAATAATTATTTAATTTCATGAAACCCATCAATAATTTCTGTAGAAAACCAAACAAATTATATAATTAAATAATTTCCACACAGGCGCGTGCAAACGCACGCACAACACACCCAATAACCGGAACCACATCAATAGCCAGCAACCAGCCGGAAAACACAAACACAAAACACAATCCTCACACACCAACGAATTAAACACAGGCCACACACAGTATATACAACGTATATATACATGTAACACACACCCGCGAATGAACACGCACAGGGGAAGGAAGAAAAGGATGACCAGTCGCCGGAATAACCAGGGACGGCGGCATAGCATCAGAAAAAGAAACAATAGCCGGTGATTCATCACCGAGAGGAGAATCGGAAAGGTACAGGAAGAAGAAGGTTATACATATATGTATGTATCTGCCCTTTAATGGAGAAAAGGGTAGAAAAATTAAAGAAATTCATGTTTTGTTAAAAAAACAGAACAATACTCTTCTGCCTTTGCCGAATACAAAGCCGCGTGTCCTATTAATTGGACATGTGTCTCTTTCTCTGAATTGCAAGCACGATTCCGAACATTTTAATATTTTAACGTATCACGTTACGAATAATTATTGATTGATATAAAACCAAAATAAGCTAAGAAAAATCCCCAAACTAATAAAATAAAACTTTTATAATTTTTAAAACATTTTTGAAATGCAACTCGTATCCGCATTACACAATTAACGAACCAAGCTGTACTTAAAACAAATTCAGAAAATCACGAAAATAGTCTTAAAATATTACAAATATCCCGAAGTTTACAAAAACATAAATTTCGTAATTTTAAAATAATTTCTGAAAGGCAGTTTATACTCGTTTTTAGCAATTAAACGAATCGACACGTCGGTGAAATTAATCCCGAAAATTTCCAAGATAATTTTAAAATTCTCATAATATTTCAAACTTAAATAAATATGAGTTTCATAATTTTCGAAGAATTCTGGAATTAATTACAGATTTTACAATTAAATATAATCAGAAAATCGTTTAAAGATTAATAATTAATAAAATATTGATTTCTCAGTTTTATAAAACCCTAAAAATAATTAATGTAATTATAAAACCATAAAAACAATTTTAGAGATATTCCAAATATTTATGCAAATAAATTTACACTAAATCCACTTTTGAAATTAGAAATAAATCAATACAACTCCATAATTAATCCCGCGGACAGCCCGGTACACCATAAATCACACCTAGATAATAATCAAACAACAGATAGCGATCAAAACCAGTACACATATTTTATTTATTTAGTAATTTCCATAACCATATTTTTAAATAATTCAAAAATACACGAGTCGTTATAATTATTCATAAATTCATGTCCTTATAATAATCTGCTTTAAAGCCTGAAATGAATATGTGGCAAGAACAAAGTTGGCTTTAAGTAAAGTTTATTCTATCAATGGATATTCCCTATCCGTTGAAAGCCAAAATTGTTCTATCAACGGATGTTCATTATCCATTGAAAGACAAATACATTTCTGGTAATTTTATCCTTCAACGGATAAAACAGTGTTAATCTTCAACGGATAACTATTTACCTCATCCATTGAAGTGTCACATCAGTTACTTTAAGTGAGTCACAGCCGTTGATTCGTTTACTTAACCGTTGATACATATATACACAGTTGTATGTATTTGTATTAAAGGCAATTTTCTGAATTTCTACAGTTTTCTTTATTCTCAAACGGCTGTAATTTACTTAAAAGTATCATTTAATCATTTTATTTATGTTTTAATTCGAGAAAGTATAAAAGCCCATTGAATTCTTATTTTCACTTTACGCTTTCTTGCAATTTTTACTCTCTTTCTCTCCCAAAACTCTCAATCTTTTCTCTGCAACCTCTACTCAGAACAATGGCACCAGTAGTCAAGATTATGTCTCAGTCTGGCTTTGTTTATGAAAAGAACAATTTCGTAGCTTTGGTGGAAAAGAATGTAGCCCACTCAGATTATCACAAGATGATGGACTTCATCAAGAACTGCAAACTAAGCTATGCAATGCTGGAAGCCCCAACTATCTATTGTGAGGTAATTGAGGAGATTTGGACAACTGCAGAGTTCAACTCCACAGATATGACCATTACTTTCTCTCTCAAAGGTAAGGATTACTGTATTAACTGTGATGATATACAGTCTTGCTTTAAGCTACCTGAGAATAATGCCATGACACCACACACTAATAATGATGTATCTGCTATGTTAGATTCCATAGGCTATTCTTTTGATTCTGCTAGTTTAGGGAGCATTATAAAAAAGGGCCTTAGGAAAGAATGGAGTTTTCTTGGAGATGCCTTTATCAAGGTTTTCTCTGGGAAGATTAGCAATTTTGATGCCATAACTTCATCTCTTGTTAATATGCTCTATATGCTAGTTTCTGATAGGTACTTTAATTTTAGCAACTATGTCATGCTAGAATTAGGTTCCAGGTTAGGTAACAACGCTAATAGACCTCATAACATCTACTATGATAGATTCTTTATGTTATTGGCTAACCATGTTGCTGAAGGTTTGGTCATAACTAATGAGAGCAATAAACTCAAATGCTGGGCACAAGAGAAAATGGTCCTTACAGACCTTTTGAGAATTAACCTCAACAGCCAGGTGCCATTGGTATATTTACCAATAATGAATGCACCTCAGGTCAGTGAGGTAAATACTTCTACAACTCCTACCTCTTCAACCCCATTGTTTCTTTGCCTTCTAGTGTGGCAATGGAATCTGTGTCTCTGTCCCAACAGATTCCTACCAAAGCCACCAAACCTAAAATTCCAAAACACAAGTCAAAGAAAACCACCTCTGTTGTTTCTCAAAAGACAACAGTTGTAACAACTACCAAAAACCCTGAAGGGAGTGAACAGGGTGTGAGTGGTGAGGGGAGGGGTGAACATTAAGAAACCCCCCAGGATAAAGTGGGAGAGGTGAGTGGTACCCTAGCCAGCCAAGCCACAGTTTCTCAAAAGACTGTTGTGGTTCAAAAGGAGACAAACACATCCCTAGTTGCATCCTCCCAAAAGGATGCAGCTATTGAAAATAGTCCCCAACCAGGGACACAAAACAAAAGAGAGAGGGACACTGAAGCCACACATTCACCTATCAAAGCCTTTTCAAGAAGAAAGAAGGCTAAAACCCTAGTTTCAACACAGGGGGCACACACTGTACAGATACATCCACCTGTATCTTTGCCTTCTAAAATTCAGCTTGATGTGGCTCCAGCAAATATGAAGTCACAGCCCCATTCTCTCATAATAGACATACATCAATCACCAAATTCTCCATCACCATCTCTGGATGTGGATATGATATTCACATCAATTCCTGATTCTCCCTCTTTAAAACACAGGGAGGAGCCCCACTCAAATCCTGGTGATCATCATCTTTTAGATGATTTGTGGGTCATCAGCCAATTCTTTCAGACTTAGTTGAAGAATCTGTGTCACCTGACTTAAAATCAATTCACACAGATTCAAAAATTATGTCACTTTCAATATCTACATCTTTTCCTTCTTCAACGGATATCTCTCATCCGTTGACAAGTGGTTGTTCTTCGACGGATAAGCTTAACAGCAGTTATGCGTTGATATCATCAGTTTCCACTTCAACATATACTCCCTATCCGTTGATGGTCTCTACACATATAACTGAATCAATTCTAAGTGTAGAAGACATGGTTACTGTACAATCACTTCTAGGATTGAGGGAAGGGAGTGATAATTTGAGTGAGAGGCTGGGTTGCTCCCAGGCAAAAGGAGAGGTTGAGAGTCAAAATATGCATGCTATTTCTTCCAGCATGGCAAAAGTGAGTGAGGGGAGTGCCACCTTGGTAGGTGAAGGTGAGGGTGTGAGGGTGTGTGTGAGCCAGGGGGAGCCCCTGATGCAAGAATATAGAGAAAATGAGAGAAAAGCAGGTACAGAAGCTATAAGGGTGGATCCAGCCATTGCTAGTGAGTCAATAATTGTGGATGATGCTGAAAAGGAAAGACAATTTCAGCAACATTACAAAGCTGAAATTGATAACATTTTTTTGGATGCTGACACTTTTACTCATCCTGTCTCAGCCTATCAACTGTTGGCTGCTCAGGGCAATGTGGAGGCAGAGTAGACTTTGAACATAGTGCACACTTCAGAATCTCTTCAAAGAGATAAAGTTGCTGTTAATAGGATGCCTTCTCAAGCTGGTGAGCCATCTGAAGAATTTGAAGTAAATTCTAATGATGATGACTCTATTTCTTTGGATGGAAGCATGAACTTAGGGGGAGATACATGCCCAAGTTCTTTTCCAGATTTACCTGAATGGGCATGGACAAAGAAATCTACACCAGGAAAGTTTGGTGTAGCTTTGGTCAAGCAAGTTATGGCTATTCAAAAGGCCCTTCAGGAGACTACAGATGCTGGTACCAAGGCTATTCTTCAAGCTCATCTAGACTCTCTGCATCTCTTACAGTTGCAGCACATCAGACAGAATTTAAGTGTGGATGAACTCAAAAAGGATATTGCTGATCTGAAATCCTACAATTCTGAGAAGTTGGATTCAGTCATGCCTTATGGTACAATGCAAGATTTGTTGCTGAGATTGAGGAGAGAATCTGATGCTTACAAGAGGCTGGCCAAGTTGGAAAACAGAGTTTAAGTCATTGAAGACTCTGTGGTCACCATTCTTCAAAATCAACAATCTCAGACAAGTCTACTATTGCAGCTGGCAAAAGCACAAGGCTTGACCCCTATCCTTGATGATAAAAAAAGGGGGAGAATAAAGGGGAAGGGGAAGGAGAGCCATCAACAAAAGTTCAAATATCTAAAGTGCTAGTTCCTGCCATCACCACTTCTCCAACACTTCAAATCAAAGGAAATCTTGATGCAATTGATCTAATCCAGATAGCAGCAGCTGAGATGAAAGTCAAAGAGCAAAGGAGGAAAATTGATGAAAGGATGCAACAAATTTTTGGTTCTACAACTTCAAAATCACAATCTGTGAAGCATAGCACAAAGGTGAGCCAATCATTATGGAGCTCAAGCCAGTAGGAAGGAATAAGGTTGGAGAGACTTCTTCCAAGAATCTGAAACCTATGGTTCTCAAGCCCAACAACAGATCTAATAAGGACTCTACAAAGAACCCTCTGAGCCTTGTTCAGTTGAAAGGAGTGGATTTTCCTCTTCCAAAGCCTGATAAAGACAAGGTTCTGGGTGGTAATATCTTGAAGCACAAGGAGACCAAGGATGTGGTTGAAAGAATGAACATGGCTATTATCTTTAGAGAGGGAAAGAGTATCTGTTTGATACAAGGACATCCCAAATTCTCAATAGCCAAGAGGGAAGAAGCCAGAAGGTTGAAGGAAGAAGCTGAAAAGCTAAAGGCTGACAAAAGAGCACAAGCAAAGCTTGAAAAACAGCTAAAGTCAAGTCAAGCTGAAGAAAAGAAAGAAATTGAAGACAAGGGTGAAGATGTAGGTATGGGGGACATGTTTAGTGATGAAGTGGAAGAAAGAAGTGAGGAAAGAAAGAAATGGCAGAAAGGGAATAGAAAGAAGGCCAATGCAAAAAGGAAGATTGTAGATGAAACTAAAGAAACCCAATCAAAATCCAAGCCACTACCTTCTATTCCTGAACCCATTGTGCCTGACCCCTTCATAAACATCCATAGTGAAACAATCACTCCTAAGGAGGAACCAATTGATTGGGACACCATCAAATTGCCCACCTTCTTAACCACTTCTCCACCATCAAAGAAACAGAAAAGAAAAATCAAATCAACACCTCCTCTAACCTCAATCAAATTCACTCAGAAGCCTAAGCCTAAGCCAAAATCTTCAAAGGATGATTATGTTCACATTTATGACATAAAGGAGTTTACAGACATTGAACTCTATCTGGATGAGGTGGAGGAAGTAAGGGGAATAGATGCCTATAGACAGCTTTCAGAAAGACTAGTGTTCAAATATAAAGGAAGTGGGGAAAGGACTTGGCCTCTTTACAGAATTCTGGATGAAGGCTATTCTACCTTGGTTAGAGTCTACTCAGCTATAAAAAGGGATTCTGGCTTTACTAGGACTGCCAAAACTGAGATTCTCAACAAGATTGCCAGCATAAGGAAAATTTGGTGGGAGCCCAATGCCTTGCCTAGAACATTACTCATCCCGGAGAGAGGAATTACAGTTCATAAATCACCTCATTGGTTGATGGAGTTCAGAGACAATAAAGGAGTCAGAAGATTTTTCAGACTTGAATACCAGCTCAAGATTGCTAGTAATGAAACTCTCAAGGATATGCAATCTAAGTTGGACATCAATGAAGTAGATGAAGCTGAATTCTACAGACAACTCCAACTCCAAATAGAGGAGAATGACAGGAGGCTAGGAAGAAAAATAAGGGATCAAAGGAAAAGGAATTAATTTGCTCAGGCTAAAGGAGCACCCTTGGAAACAATGTAATTCTTCAATTCTATCTCAATATACACACTTTTGCAGCACTTTTGAATTTCTACTTTATTTTAGTTCATATATTTGTTAAGTGTTTTGTTATCATCAATTTAAACCCAAATTGATGCCTACAGTTCTAGTAGAAATAAATAGGGGGAGATTGTTAGAAATATGTGTATTAGTTTGATGATAAGTTAAACAAAACACTTAAGTAGAAATCTGGTGTTTGTAGCCTCAACGGATAAGACCATTTTGGCTATCCGTTGAAGGAGTAGCTTTACTTAGAAATAAGTTTAGTATTGTAGCATATTTCATTCTCTGTATTTAAGCTGTAACTCTTAGATGTTGTGGGAAACTATCAGTCATGTTCACTACTAGTGGATATGCAAATAGGAGGGCTAATTGTAAATATTTCATGCCTTGTAATTTTATATAAGTGAAGTAGTATCAACTGATATTAAAGGCCTTCAACGGATGAGAAATAAAGCTTCAACGGATGTCTCTAAAGCTTCAATGGATAACATCCATCAACGGATAAGTGCTTCAACGGATAAAGCTTCAACTGCTAATGCATCAACGGATAAAGCTTCAACGGATAAAGTCATCAACGGATGAAAGCTTCAACGGATGCTTAGTTTAATAGCAGTTGATAGTGACAATTCACAAGCTGACAGAGGCACATGGGTTGACAGAGACAAACTGGAATGTGGCAGCCTCTAGGAGGAATCAAGAAAATGCAGCATTTCCATTCTGGTGCAAACAAGGAAGTATTCAAAGATTCACAGCTAAACCTAAATTGCATTGGATAGAGAAATGAAGAAGAAACATGTGAAGAATCTTTTAATTGTATTTTGCAGTTTTGTCTTCACTTGTAAACTTGGTGATATATAAACCAAGTAGCAGCTAGTAATTAGGTGATGAATTTTCCAGAGCTGTTTAGAAAAATCCAGAGAGAAAATCATCTAGTTTGTACTAGGACGCAGTTATGATTTAATTCTTTGAATCACAGATTTTCTGAAATAACACATCTCTGGTGGAACAACAAATCCACCAGAAACTTTTTTTAGTTCTTTGTGTTCTTTACATTTGTGTTTGAATATATATCTGTTTGTATTAGCTTCAAGCAATTCACACACAGTTGTTCTCTAAAATACTTAGCCTTAGAAATTGCTCAAAACTTGAAAAAGTTTTGAGATTTACATTCAACCCCCCTTCTGTAAATCTAACTGTTAGTCCACTAGGAATAACAATTAATATTTTCTGAATAATTACAAAATTGTTTTATAAAGCCGGGAATCGTCCGACTTCAACCGGTTTTATGTTTTTACAACCCAAAACTCTTCCGAAAACTCCTTCTTAACCTAATCTGGTAATTCCAGACGTTTTCCGTGTTTTGACTTTTTCGATCCGGATTACGGTTTGACCCGTACGCGTCCCGGTGTATAATTTTCAATACGATAATTATCACGGTGTATCAACGAAATTCGTATTCTCAAAAGACGGGATATTATTACCTTATTTTCATATAAAGTGTTTTATAAAAAGCCCGGTTTGGATAATTATCCAATACGAATACTAAATCGGATCATTTTTGCAGTTACTTAGCGGCTAAGAAACTAATTTAACGATCCAAAATGAACTAATATCCCAAAAATATATATAGCCCTTTTATTATTTTATTTTATTCGTATAATCACAATCAATCAGTAAAACCCCGTAAAATACAGAGAAAAACCCTAAAAATGATATGTTCTTGAGAATCAAACGTACGAACGAAGGCGTTATCGAATTCCGATTCGGGCGTGTAACATATCAAAATGAAGCTCTCGCAAAACCTCTATCTTAATCCACCATCTGTTTTTGCCCAGAAATCAAGGTATTTTTCCGATTTAATTATTTTAATTCGAATTAATTATGGATTAAACTATGAATTTTTGTTCTTGATGTTTTTGATATGATTTGATGGCATAATCATGTAGATCTTTTCTTCCTGGTCATTTTGATATATTATATGTTGAAAACCGAGTTCAATAACATGCTTAAATTGATGTTTGATTCTCTGCATGAACAACTAGGGTTTATGTTCTTGAATTTTATAAATTCGAAATTAGGGATTTTTATCCTGTTGATTCTGGGTTAAATCGAATGCAACCATCGTTTAGATCATTTTAAAAGCAAACGATTGACATAGGCGAGACGAACGGAGGACCTGTAATACGAGTTCACCGGAAAACGTTGTTCAACGGCGTCAGAAACTTTATTCGCTTTTTTCGGGCGATTCAGTGATTTGTTGGTCGAATAAATTGCAGAAACAGATTGCTGGGAACGAGGGGAATATATCCTGTTAAATTCATCGAGTTCTGGGTGATATTTGGGCTCGCCGGAAAAGCTCGGCGGTCGCCGTTAATGGCGACCGACCGGCGAACGGCGGTGAGCCGGGGAAGATGGAAAAAATGCAGGTTAGCCCCTGTATTTTTGCTAATCTTGCAAAGCAGGGATTTCTATTTAAAAATATTACAAAAGTTAGATTTCTATTTAAAAATATTTTAGAAATGATATTTTTATTAATTTAAAAATCATAAAATCAATTATTTTACCATTTTAAATTCAAAAAATTATTTTAATTATTTATTTATTCAAAAATAAATCAAAATTATTTTATTAATTAATTTTAATTAGTTTTTAATTATTTTAATTAATCGATTAATTTAAAATTAATTGATTAATTAATTTAATTAATTATTAATTAATTTTAATTGATTTAATAATTAGATTTAATTATTTAAAATTGATTTAAGAATTCTGAAAAAGAGTTTCGAGCCTTAAAATATTATTTTAAATTATTTTCAAGACACAATAATTATTATAAAATTATTTTAAAGTCAGATTCGGGTGTTCGAACCCTATTATTTAAATATAAAATAATTCGGAGAACCGTTTTAATTCTGAAAAATGTTCAAAAATTTGTATTAAATTCTGGAAGATCATTTCAACCCCGAATCTTCGTTAAAAAATTATTTTGATCGAATACCTTATGTGTTATGTGCTACGTGCTCACTAATTGATGCGTTATATAGGCCTGTGTGGTTGTGGTTTGACTGTTTTAGTCATAACTTTCAATCCGTAAATCGGATTTGGGTAAAACGATGGGTAGAGAAAAGCTTATGACGTCTATGTGACGATTAAAATAAAATTAGCATGAATAATTGATAGATATTTGTGATGACTAGCAGAGTCAGCAAGGCATAGAAAAGGAAACCAGTGATCCATAAATAGAATCGAAGCATAGAAAGAAAAGGCAAGTGATTGATAAATAAAAGCAAGGCATAGAAAGAGAAGGAAAAAGGTTGATGAGTAAAACTGTTTGATGAGTACAAGTACAGTGGAAATCGTCAGTGATAAGGCAAGTACTTCTGAACTTTTCTTTAAGATATATTGCAAATATTTTTGAACTGTTTCATAACATGTCACTATTATTAAAAAAACCTCATGTTTTATATTGCAAGTGCTTTAAACTATTTAACCTTGAACCCCTGATTCTTCTTGATCTTGAGCCATAAGCCTTGTTCTTCATAAACCATTGATTGTTGAATTCTCAGATACGATCCAAACACATACGATATTACTCCACAAATATATATCTACCACATACTGATTTCTGATATTGAATTGCTTGATATACCAACCCTTATTCCTTGTTTAACAGAAGACCAATCCTTGGAACCCTTGAACCCCTGGTCTTCTAATTTCTAATTCTTTCCTTGATTGAGAGCCAAACTTTTGAACCTCTTGTTATACCTTCATGGTATTGTGAATCATCCTGTGCTTCAAGATAAATGTTGTTTATGATCCAGCTTATTGAACTACATTGGTTATCATATTGAATTGTCTTAGAATTGGATGGTTTTATAAAGGTGGACCAGATTCGTGGTTGGACCAGATTCGTTGTCAGAATAGGCCAATGTGTGCCTTGGATCCAGTATATAGAGCAAAGTTGGGAGTCTTGCTCGGGGTTAGTGCATGACTGATCAAAAGCCTAACCTTGATTTTTAAAATGAAAAGTAAATATCCAATTCTAACTATTGCTTATTCAGAAACTTGATTCTTTTGAATCACTTCAATTGATTATTGTTTAACCTCAATTGTGTTAGGAATATGTGTATTAGTTTGATGATAAGTTAAACAAAACACTTAAGTAGGAATCCAGTGTCTGTAGCCTCAACGGATAAGACCATTCTGGCTATCCGTTGATGGAGTATCTTTACTTAGAAATAAGTTTAGTATTGTAGCACATTTCAGTTTCTGTATTCAAGTTATAATTCTTAGATGTTGTGGGAAATTATAAGTCATGTTGACTACTAGTGGATATGCAAATAGGAGGGCTAATTATAAATATTTCATGCCTTGTAATTTTGTATAAGTGAAGTAGTATCAACTGATAAGTTAAAGACCTTCAACGGATAAGAAACAAAGCTTCAACAGATGTCTCTAAAGCTTCAACGGATAATATCCATCAACGGATGAGTGCATCAACTGATAAAGCTTCAACTGCTAATGCATCAACGGATAAAGCCATCAACGGATGAAAGCTTCAACGGATGCTAAGTTCAATAGCAGTTGACAGTGACAATTCATAAGCTGACAGAGGCACATGGGTTGACAGAGACAATTGGAATGTGGTAGCCTCTTGGAGGAATCAAGAAAATTGAGCATTTCCATTCTTGTGGAAACAAAGAAGTATTCAAAGATTCACAGATTATCCTGGATTACATTGGATAGAAAGAAGAAACATGTGAAGAATCTTTTCAATTGTATTTTATATTTTTTGTCTTCACTTGTAAACTTGGTAATATATAAACCAAGTTGCAGCTAGTAATTAGAGTGTGAATTTTCCAGAGCTATTTAGAAAAACATTGACAGAAAATCATCTAGTTTGTACTAGGAAGCAGCTGTGATCAATTTCTTGAATCACAGATTTTCTGAAATAACACATCTCTGGTGGAACAACAAATCCACCAGAAAAGTTTTTAAGTCTTTTGTGTTCTTTACCTTTGTGTTTGAATATATATCTGTCTACACCTGCTCAAAGCAATTCATACACACTTGTTCATCAAAACACATAGCCTTTGAAACTGCTCAAAACTGGAAAAAGTTTGGAGATTTACATTCAACCCCCCTTCTGTAAATCTCATTGTTAGTTCCTTGGGAATAACAATTGGTATCAGAACAAGCTCTTAACTTACAAAGAGTTTAAAGATCTATTCTACTAACATCATGAGTAAGAAGGATATTGGTGTAAAGATTCCAATCCTGGAAAGAGATAATTATCATCACTGGAAAGTGAAGATGCATCTACATCTTCTCTCTCAAGATGAAAGCTACATCAACTGCATTGAAAATGGTCCTCACATCCTTCACAAGGTGGCCACAGCTGCAACTGCCACAATTGCTATTGGACAGTCTATTCCCAAGCCAAAAGCAGAATGGACTGATGAAGATATTGAAGAGGTTCACAAGGACAAGAAAGCCATGAACAATCTATTTAATGGTCTAGATCAAGATATGTTTGATAATGTCATTAATAGCCAAACTGCTAAGGAAATTTGCGATACTGTGCAACTTATCTGTGAAGGTACTGAACAAGTTAGAGAAAATAAAATGCAACTTCTCATTCAACAGTATAAATACTTTCACTTTGAAGAAGGAGAATCACTGAATGATACCTTCAATAGATTTCAAAAACTGTTGAATGGATTGAAGCTGTATGGCAGAGTGTACCAAGTCAAGGACTCCAACTTAAAATTTTTGAGGTCTCTACCAAAGGAATGGAAGCCTATGACTGTTTCACCAAGGAATTCTCAAGATTATAAGGACTTCACACTTGAAAGATTATATGAAATTTCGAAGACCTATGAACTTGAGATGGAGCAAGATGAGCTGTTGGAAAAGGGAAAGAGAAAAGGTGGATCGGTTGCACTTGTAGCTGACAATGAGAAGACTGAAGCCAGGAATGAAGAAAAGACAATGCCAAGTCTCAAAATTGGCACAAGCAAATCAGAATCAAGCAAGGGAAAGGAACAAGTAGCTGTTAATCATCTATCTGCTAACTGCAAGTCAGTTAAGAATGCTCTCATGCCTTTAACTCCTTCCATGCCTAACATGTCTATGTCACCTCTGCATGCTATGCCTATTATGTCTCAACAGAATCCTCATGCACATTTTGCAAACATGCCATATGTCAATAATCCTTATTTTGATGCATTCAGTATGCCTCAAATGCCATACAACATGCCAATGTAGAATAATATGTTTGCACAATCTATGCCTTATCAAATTCAACCAAATGTGCTAAATGATTCTGTGACTAACCCTACACTTCAACCAACTACATCTGAGACCAAGGTTGACCCAAAGTTACCTAAGTCAAAAGATACAGGAGGTATGAAGTCTAGGAAAAAGACTAACAAGGCTGGACCCAAGGAAACTTGGGTACCAAAATCAACTTGATTGATTTTGTTGTGTGCAGGGAAAAAGAAGGAATCTATGGTACCCGGACAGTGGTTGTTCAAGGCACATGACAAGAGATTTCACCCTGCTCACAGAGTTCAAGGAGAGAGCTGACCCTAGCATAACCTTTGGAGATGACAGCAAAGGGTTCACTATGAGATATGGCTTGATTTCAAAAGAAAATGTCATCATTGATGAAGTTGCATTAGTTGATGGTCTCAAACACAATCTATTGAGCATCAGTCAACTATGCACTACTAGAAAAAGTAGAATAGACATCGCCTCTTAAACATCGGTTGCTGTTGGCACCGATGTAAAAGGTGTTTTTTACATCGGTTTTATTCAACCGATATCTTTTTGTAAGATACACATCGGTTTTTTAGACCAACCGATGTTATATGTCTGTTTTAAAAAATTTATCAAGCGCGCCTCCCCCTTTCCCCCCTTAACCAAATAATTCATTCCCTCTTAAAAATTTCCCCCTCATTTTTTCCTCAGAAAAATTTCAAGTCACAGATCCCCCTCTTTTCAATATAACATTAAAATAAAATTAAAAATTAAAATTCATAGACTTAAAACATAAAAACATAAAACCAAACAAATCCAAATCTCATCTCTTTCCTCTCTCACTTTTGTCGACTGAAGAACATCTCTCTCTCTCTCTCTCTCTCTCTCTCTCTCTCTCTCTCTCTGTCTCTCTCTCTCTCTCTCTTTTTGCTCGACTATGCTCTCCATCTCTCTCTCTCTCTCTCTCTCTCCTCTCTCTATACTCGAATAATCTATCTTTGTGCTCTCTGCTCTCTCTATCTCTCTACATGCTCTCGTCAAAATTTAAAGGGTCGTGGAAGGTTGTTCGAGTCTGAGTTTAAAGCTAAGTTGGTGGTTAAAACTTGAATTCGGTAAGCTGCAAACCCTAATTTTTTGAATTGGGGGTTTAAACTTGAAACCCAAATTTTGTATTTTTTTTATTAGTTTAGTGATTGCTCTAAATTGGGTAATTTTTTAATTATTTTATTGTTGTCTCAATCTCTCTTTGAATTTGAATGGAGAGTTAACAGCTTACTCTAAATTATGATTTAGTCAAGAAGTATGGTTTTGGCTGGTTATATCTTCGACATTCCTATTCAACTCAGAGCAGAAATCGAATCCTGATTTAGATGGTAATATTTCTTTGTCCAGGCATAATTTACAGTATTACTCAACTTACCTGATTTGGATGGAAAAAATGTATATGTATGGTTAAGAAATGGGTATGCTCAACTTTCAGTCCTTTTTTCTTTTTACTTCTTCTTGCTCATTATTGATTTTTTTTTTTGTAATTCTTGTTTGATATCAAGTTTGTTTTGTGCTAATTGAGTTTGGACTTGGAATAAGGGAGCTGGGGTTTTTGCTTACTTATTAGTTTACCTAATTTGGTTGGAAATTATGTTTCGGGTCTTCATTAGGTCTTATAGATGGTTTTTTTCTAGTCAGATCTTGTATTCTTTTTAATCCTCAGCACTAAATTACCCATTTTGGACTTACCAAGTTTAATGCTCTAGACCAGTTGTATAATCTGACCTATGACTACCTATTAAGTTCTTGCTCCTCTGATTTTTAGGTGTTAGTAGAGGGATTTATAGGAATCTATGTAGGTAAATTTGTAACTTAATGATTAATAAAATGTTAGCAATGAGTAATTATATAAGAAGAGGATATGCTACTTCGTCTTAGGGTAGGGATTGCACAGGCTAGTTTCAGGTTGTCGATGTGAAGTCCCTGTCAATAAGATTTTTAAATATAGTCTATTGTATTCACAAACAATCTGTAATAAGGTTTAATTATGTTTATGGTAAAATGATAACTTTCAAATAGTCTAGTATTTGGTACTCCCACTTCCCGTTTTGCGCCAAAGTCAGTGTATTTGTCTTGAATTGATTAAATTCTCATATTTCTTGTCCTCATTATTTTCTTCAGTCTTTATTTTTGTAGTATGCTTTAGACTTTAGTGTTAAATTTTATATTTAATGTTAAACAAACAACTAGCTCATTTGCTTAATGTTTTGATTATTTCTTTTTTCTGTTAGCCTGGTTGGATATGAGGGTTTGGAAGTTATAATTCCTGATGGAGGGACTGAAGATTCCTGGTTGGATATGAGCCTGGTTGGGGTTCAAGTCTGAGTTGGAGGTTAAAGCTTGAATGAATTAAGTAAGTTTTAAACCCTAATTTAGAATTGGGGGTTTCAATTTGAAAACCTAATTTTTTAATTTTTAATTAGTTGAGCGATTGTTCTTATTGTGCATAATACATTGAGCATGTTAATATAAGTTGTGCAATTTTTCATGTTTTTAATCATTTTCAGTAGTGTTCTACATTGGGTAATTTTTCAATATTTTAATTGTTTTTAATTTTCTTGAGCATTGTTATGAATTTGTTTCTTGTTATGGATTTCCAGACTGTTAATTTATCTACAAATACACCTCGCTTGTGATTCCGACAGAAGGAGGTCCTTGTAATTTTTCACTTCCAACAAACTATACAGTAATTCAATTTGTTGAGTTATATATGTTTGTGCAACATGCTTAACAAATAGAGACCTCAGAGATGTTAATATATGGCCATTGGTTTAGATTCAATGTGTTTGTTACATTGAATTGAAAGTATTTCAATATCTTTTCATTGGAATTTATTGGACTTACTATTCTTGTTTAATCAACAAGTCTTCTTGCTATATTGTTTTTAAAGATTTTATCTGTACCTATTTTGGGTTCAGTCAAACATAAGTAGGCATGAAATTATAGAAACACAAAAAATCACAATCGGACTCTGTTTTCTTAGTAATAGGTTTAATCACAATAGGTTTTGAAGTGGTTTAGAATACTTTTGCGTTTCAGGTTGCAGATTTAATTGGAAAGGACACAGATCTTATGGAAGGGTTCAAGGATTTTATGGAACTATGCGAAGGAACTGGTAATTTTTATGAAAAGAGTTGTTGAATTGTTCATTTTGCATCTATCTACACTTTTTTTTAATCTTTTGTAATCCACTTTTGCAGATGGATTCCTTGCTAGGGTAATGAGCAAAAGTATGTTTTTGATTTCTGGTTGTTATTATTATATGGCAGCACATTAGGTTTTACTTTTATGATTGCAGCATGTAGATGAATACCGGTTCAAATGCTAAATATTTTTCTTGATTAATGTAATGAGAATCCTGCTAAAGTCATTAAATGATTGATGAACATTTTTGGACTGAAGGATTTGCATCCAAAACACTGAAGGTAGAGGAGTTGTTGAAGAACTGCTGTGGTATATTAGTGGTTCAACGAATGCGAAGGTAATAATATCAATTTTGCAGGATGCAAAGTTTATCGTTTTGGTTATTAGTATTAAGTTCTGATTATATTTATTAAAGCTGCATACTTATGGTAATACTCTCACTGATATGCATGCTGACTACACTGGACAAGGATTTGATCAGTTGCTAGATGTTATTTCAAAGATAAAAAATAATCCTGATGACAGGAGGATTATCCTTTCAGCTTGGAATCCATCTGATCTCAAGCTAATGGCACTCCCACCCTGCCACATGTTTGCCCAGGTTATTGTTACGACAATTTCTAAATGTTATATTTTATACGGTCCTTTACATGTTTTGATTTTTATTTCTTTTCATTTAGTTCTATGTAGCAAATGGCGAGTTATCATGTCAAATGTATCAGCGCTCTGCTGATATGGGTCTTGGCATGCAGCATTAGTGACTGAAGTTAAAGAACTAAAGGAGAAAAGAAAGCGGGAGGATTAAGTTATTGCTTATGCTATGACTTAAAATGGTTGATTTTTGTTATAGGATGGAATCGGTGTTTTGAGTTTTATTGCTCGAGCAAAGTCTTTGTATAGACAGTAGTAGAATATATGGATGGATATGTGTAGTACTTGATATTTGGATTAGATGAATCTGTTATACCGGATGTTTGAATATTGGTTGTTAGATTTATAGATAACTGGTATTATGCAGCAATTGGTTTTGGTAGTTCATTGGTTTTTGGAATCTATATTTTTAAAATGTGCATTAATAAAACAGGTACAAACATCATTACAATGGAAAATGATGTTTGTTAAAGATTAATACATCAGTTCTAGTGGACCATTGACAGCAGTAAAAACGATGTTAAATACTACAGCAAAAAAATTCTTAAAACAAAAAACTGATGTTATTAAGTATTATAGACATCAGTTTGTTACAAATAGACATCAGTTACCAATTAAGAACCGATGTCAAAGGTATTGTTAACATCGGTTTTTGATGAAAACTGTTGTTACTGGTACTAGTAACATCAGTTTATTGGTTAAATTGAAAGATTTTGCTTAGCTCACATATATTTAAATTGATAAAAATACCATATTATGATGATATATGAAGATTAGATATGCATGAGAAATTTAATATCAAGATATAGAAATCGGTTTTAAATAAAGAACTGATGTTATATGATGTATTTAACATCATTTTAAAACCGATGTTAAATGGGGGGGTCTTTAACATCACCCACGAAGACATCGGATTTTTGCATTCATAGACATCGGTTTTTAGCCGATGTCTATTGACGTTTTTCTAGTAGTGATGTGACAGAGGGAATACTGTTTCCTTCAATTCTGAAGCCTGTGTTTTCACAAGTAAGAAGGACAACAAAGTGGTTCTAACTGGAGTTAGAAAAGGGAATGTGTACTTGGCTGACTTCAACTCTATAGATGCAGAATCAATTACTTGTCTTCTCAGCAAAGCAAGTCCAGATGAAAGTTGGCTATGGCACAAGAAGCTGTCTCATTTGAATTTCAAGACAATGAATGATCTAGTCAAAAAAGACTTAGTTAGAGGAATGCCACTAGTGGAATTCTCAAGGGATGGACTGTGTGATGCCTGTCAGAATGGAAAGCAAAAGAGAGCATCATTCAACAAGAAGCTTGAATCAGCAATTGATGAACCATTATAATTGCTACACATGGGTCTTTTTGGACTAGTCAATGTTTTGTCAATTTTAAGAAAAAGATATTTCCTAGTGATTGTAGATGATTTCTCAAAGTTTTCATGGACCTACTTTCTTGGATCAAGGGATGAAGCTAGTGAAATCATCATCAATCATATCAAGCAAGTCAACAATCATCCAGATTTCAAAGTAGGGAATATCAGGAGTGACAATGGAACTGAGTTCAGGAATTCTACCATGAGGTTGTTTTGTGAAGAAAATGGGATCATGCATGAGTTCTCAGCTCTAAAGACTCCACAACAGAATGGTGTGGTGGAAAGGAAGAACAGATCACTAATTGAAGCTGCAAGAACTATGCTTGAAGAATCAAAACTCCCAACATACTTTTGGGCTGAGGCTGTTAACTGTGCATGTTACACTCAAAATATTTCTCTAATCAATCAGGCAAAAGGCATGACTCCCTATCAATTGTTCAAGAGAAGAAAACCAACTTTAAACTTTCTTCATGTCTTTGGTTGCAAATGCTACATTCTAAGAAATCAACCTAATCACAAAGGGAAGTTTGATGCAAAGGCTGATGAAGGAATATTTGTTGGTTATTCTGCTGGAAAATCATATAGGGTCTACTATCTAAGAACCAACATTGTCATGGAATCTGTACATGTTGTGTTTGATGATAAAAAGATTGATGGATTAATAGATGAGGGACATCATGAAGGACTCAAATTTTATTACATTGAGATATATTGTGATGATAGTGAAGATGAGAATGATGGAGAAGGCACCTCAAAAAGAATTTAAAATTTGCCTTTGGATAATGCACAAAATGTTGCATCAGTTGAAAGTCATAATTCAGCATCCATTGAAAGACAAAGTGCATCATCCGTTGAAGTACATAATGAAGTATCCGTTGATCATAGTCTATCAAAAAATAATCAATTTACCTCATCAGTTGATAGAACTCCCAGTTTCATTCAGAGGATCAAGAACTCAGGGGGAGTTTCAACCAATCAACACTCTATCTCACATCATGAGAATACTGAGGCAACCTCATCTAGAGCTAATCTACCACCTCAAAGGAAATGGACCAAGAATCACCCTTTTGAATTGATCATTGGTGATGCTACATCTAAAGTACAAACTAGAAGGGCTACTCAAGATGAATGTCTATATAGTAGTTTTCTATCACAGGAGGAACCTAAGAGAGTGGAAGAAGCTCTATTGGATCCAGATTGGATTTTAGCAATGCAAGAGGAGCTAAACCAATTTGAGAGGAACAAGGTATGGAAGCTGGTACCCAAGCCAAAGAACAAGAGCTCTATTGATACAAAATGGGTATTCAGAAACAATATGGATGAAAATGGCATTGTCATAAGGAATAAAGCCAGATTGGTTTCCAAGGGCTACTCTCAATAAGAAGGAATAGATTTTGATGAGACATTTGCTCCAGTTGCAAGACTTGAAGCCATCAGAATCTTTCTAGCCTATGCAGCCCATGCCAATTTCAAAGTCTATCAAATGGATGTCAAGAGTGCATTTCTGAATGAAGAATTGGAGGGAGAAGTTTATGTAAGCCAACCTCCAGGATTTGAAGATCCAAATTTTCCAGACTATGTATATTATCTGTTGAAAGCACTCTATGGACTAAAGCAAGCACCTAGAGCCTGGTATGAGACTTTGTCAAAATTTCTTCTAGATAATCACTTCACAAGAGGTACTGTTGACAAAACTCTTTTTTTTAGAAATGTTAATGGCTCTACAATACTTGTTCAAATCTATGTAGATGATATTATATTTGGTTCTACAGATGATAAGCTTTGTAAAAAGTTTGCTAAGTTAATGCAAAGTAAATATGAAATGAGCATGATGGGAGAGCTAACTTATTTTCTTGGTTTACAAGTTAAACAAGTTAGTGGTGGAATTTTCATTAGTCAAACTAAATATATTTATGATCTTTTAAAGAAGTTTGACTTAATGGATTGTTCATCTGCAAAAACTCCCATGGCTACTGCCACCAAGCTTGAATTAAACAAGGCTGAAAAGTCTGTGGATATTACAAGTTATAGAGGCATGGTTGGCCCACTTCTATATTTAACTGCTAGTAGACCTGATATAATGTTTTCTACACGTCTCTGTGCTAGATTTCAAGCTGACCCTAAAGAATCTCACTTAGTGGCTATTAAAAGAATCTTCGGATATCTCAAAGGGACTCCAAATCTAGGAATTTGGTATCCTAGAGAGTCTGGTTTTGATCCAATTGGCTACTCAGATGCAGATTATGCAGGTTGCAAAATAGACAGGAAAAGTACAACTGGCACCTGTCAATTTCTAGGGAATAAGCTTGTGTCATGGTTCAGCAAGAAGCAAAATTATGTTTCTACATCAACAGCTGAAGCTGAGTACATTGCTGCTGGTAGTTGCTGTGTACAGATACTGTGGATGAGGAATCAACTATTTGACTATGGGATAACTGTTGACAAAATTCCAATATTCTGTGACAACACAAGTGCCATTGCCATTACTAAAAATCCAGTGCAGCACTCAAGAACTAAGCACATTGACATTAAGTACCATTTCATAAGGGAACATGTGATGAATGGTACAGTGGAACTTCATTTTGTTCCAAGTGAAAAGCAGATTGCAGACATATTTACCAAACCACTTGATGAATCAACATTCACAAGATTAGTAAATGAGCTAGGTATGCTTAATTATTCATAAATTCATGTCCTTATTATAATCTGTTTTGAAGCCTGAAATGAATTTGCTGCAAGAACAAAGTTGGCTTTAAGTAAAGATTATTCTATCAATGGATATTCCCTATCCGTTGAAATCAAAAATTGTTCTATCAACGGATGTTCATTATCCGTTGAAAGACAAATACATTTCTGGTAATTTTATCCTTCAACGGATAAAACTGTGTTAATCTTCAACGGATAACTGTTTACCTTATCCGTTGAAGTGTCACATCAGTTGTTTTAAGTAAGTCACAACCGTTGATTCTTTTACTTAACCATTGATACATATATATACACAGTTGTATGTATTTGTATTAAAGGCAGTTTTTAGAATACATGCAGTTTTCTTTATTCTCAAACGGCTGTAATTTACTTATAAGTATTATTCAATCATTCTCCTTGCGTTTTAATTCGAGAAAGTATAAAAACCTTTTGAATTCTAATTTTCACTTTACGCTTTCTTGCAATCTTTCAAAAGCTTTTACTCTCTTTCTCTCCCAAAACTCTCAACTTTTCTCTGCAACCTCTACTCACTACAATTGTACCAGTAGTAAAGATAATGTCCCAGTCTGGATTGGTCTATGAGAAGAACAATTTCGTAGCTTTGGTGGACAAGAATGAAGCCCACTCAAATTATCACAAGATGATGGACTTCATCAAAAATTGCAAACTAAGCTATGCAATGCTGGAAGCCCCAACCATTTACTGTGAGGTAATTGAGGAGATTTGGACAACTGCAGAGTTCAATCCCACAGATATGACCATCACTTTCTCTCTCAAAGGTAAAGATTATTGTATTAACTGTGATGATATACAGTCTTGCTTCAAACTACCTGAGAACAATGCCATGACACCACAAACTAATAATGATGTATCTAGCATGTTAGATTCCATAGGCCATTCTTTTGATTCTGCTAGTTTAGGGAGTATTAGAAGAAAAGGCCTTAGGAAAGAATGGAGTTTTCTTAGTGATGCCTTTATCAAGGTTTTCTCTGGGAAAATTAGTAATTTTGATGCAATAACTTCATCTCTAGTTAATATGCTCTATATGATAGTTTCTGATAGGTATTTTAATTTTAGCAACTATGTCATGCTCGAATTAGGTACCAGGTTAGGTAACAAAGTTAATAGACCTCATAACATCTACTATGCTAGATTCTTTATGTTATTGGCTAACCATGTTACTGAAGGATTGGTCATAACCAATGAGAGTAACAAACTCAAATGCTGGGCACAAGAGAAAAGGGTTCTTGCAGACCTTTTGAGAATTAACCTCAACAAACAGGTGTCATTGGTATATTTGCCAATAATGAATGCACCTCAGGTAAGTGAGGTAAATACTTCTTCAACTCCTACTACTTCCAACCCCATTATTTCTTTGCCTTCAAGTGTGGCCATGGAATCTGTGTCTTTGTCCCAACAGATTCCTTCTAAAGCCACCAAACCTAAATTTCAAGAACAAAGTCAAAGAAACCCACCTCTGTTGTTTCTCAAAAGACAACAGTTGTAACAACTACCATAAACCCTGAGGGGAGTGAACAGGGTGTGAGTGGTGAGGGGAGGGGTGAACATCAAAAAACCCCCCAGGATAAGGTAGGAGAGGTGAGTGGTACCTCAGCTAGCCAAGCCACAGTTTCTCAAAAGACTGTGGTGGTTGAAAAGGATTCAAACTCATCCCTAGTTGCATCCTCCCAAAAGGGTGCAGCTATTGAAAATAGTCCCCAACCAGGGTCACAGAACAAAAGAGGGAGGGACACTGAAGCCACACACTCACCTGTAAAAGCCTTTACAAGAAGAAAGAAGGTTAAAACCTTAGTTTCCACACATGGTGCACACACTGCACAGATACACCCACCTGTATCTATGCCTTCTCAAATTCAGCTTGATGTGACTTTAACAAATGTGGAGTCACAACCCCATTCTCTCAAAATTGACACACATCAATCACCAAATTCTCCATCAATTCCTGATTCTCCCTCTTTACAACTCAGGGAGGAGCCCCACTCAAATACTGGTGATCATCATCTTTTAGATGATTTGTTGGATCATCAGCCAATTCTTTCAGATTTGGCTGAAGAATCTGTGTCCCCTAAATTAAAATCAATCCACAAAGATTCAAAAATCATGTCACTTTCAATTTCTACTTCTTTTCCTTCTTCAACGGATATTTCTCGTCCGTTGACAAGTGGTTGTTCTTCGACGGATAAGC
Source organism: Apium graveolens (assembly GCF_009905375.1). Lineage (NCBI taxonomy): Eukaryota > Viridiplantae > Streptophyta > Magnoliopsida > Apiales > Apiaceae > Apium > Apium graveolens. Next base: position 57,047,249 of record NC_133657.1, read on the forward strand.
TTAACAGCAGTTATCCGTTGATATCATCAGTTCCTACTTCAACGGATACTCCCTATCCGTTGATAGTCTCTACACAAATAACTAAATCAATTCCAAGTGTAGAAGACATGGTTACTGTACAATCACTTCTAGGATTGAGGGAAGGGAGTGAAAATTTGAGTGAGGGGCTGGGTTGCTCCCAGGCAAAAGGAGAGCTTGAGAGTCTAAATATGCATGCTATTTCTTCCAGCATGGCAAAAGAAAGTGAGAGGAGTGCCACCTTAGTAGGTGAGGGTGAGGGTGTGAGGTGTGTGAGCCAGGGGGAGCCCCTGATGCAAGAATATAGAGAAATTGAGAGAAAAGCAGGTACATGAGGTATAAGGGTGGATCCAGCCATTGCTAATGAGTCAATGATTGTGGATGATGCTGACAAGGAAAGACAATTTCAGCAACATTACAAAGCTGTATTTGATAACATTTCCTTGGATGCTGACACTTTTACTCATCCTGTGTCAGCCTATCAACTATTGGCTGCTCAGGGCAATGTGGAGGCAGAACAGACTTTGAACCTAGTACACACTTCAGAATCTCTACAAAGGGATAAAGCTGCTGTCAATAGGATGCCTTCTCAAGCTGGTGAGCCATCTGAAGAATTTGGAGTAAATTCTAATGATGATGACTCTGTCTCATTTGATGGAAGCATGAACTTAGGGGGAGATAAAGGCCCTAGTTCAATTCCAAATTTACCTGAATGGGCCTTGACTAAGGAATCTACACCAGGGCATTTCAATGTCTCCTTGGTCAAACAAGTTATGGCTATTCAAAAGGCCCTTCAGGAAACTTCAGATGCTGGTACCAAGGCTATTCTTCAAGCCCACCTAGATTCTCTACATCTCATGAAACTACAACAACTAAGATAGAATCTGAGTGTGGATGAACTCAAGAAGGATATAGCTGACTTGAAGTCCTTCAATTATGAGAAGCTGGATTCAGTCATGCCATATGGTACCATGCAGGACTTGTTACTGAGATTGAGAAGAGAATCAGATGCTGAAAAGAGGTTGGCCAAGTTGGAAGACAGAGTTCAAGGCATTGAAAATTCTGTGGTCACCATTCTTCAAAATCAATAGTCTCAAACAAGTCTACTTATGCAGCTGGCAAAAGCACAAGGCTTGACCCCTCTCCTTGATGATAACAAAAAGGGGGAGAATAAAAGGGAAGGTGAAGGAGAGCCATCTACAAACATTTAATATCCAAAGTGCTAGTTCCTGCCATCACTACTTCTCCAACACTTCAAATCAAAGGAAAGCTTGATGGAATTGATCTAATCCAACTGGCAGCAGTTGAGATGCAGGTGAAAGAGCAAAGGAGGGGAATTGATGAAAATATGCAACTAGTGTTTGGCTCTACAACAACAAAATCCTTATCTGTGAAACATAGCACAAAGGTTGAGCCAATCACTATGGAATACAAGCCAGTAAGGAGGAATAAGGTTGGAGAAACTTCCTTCAAGAACTTCAAGCCTGTGGTACTCAAGCCCAACACTAGACTTAACAAGGACTCAACAAAGAATCCCCTTAACTTTGCTCATTTGAAGGAAGTGGACTTTCCTCTTCCAAAGCCTGATGAAGACAAAGTTTTGGGTGGCAGCATCATAAAGCACAAAGAGACCAATGATGTAGTAGAAAGAATGAATATGGCTATCATTTATAGAGAGGGAAAGAGTATCTGTGTGGTGCAAAGACATCCTAAATTCTCAAAAGCCAAGAAGGAAGAGACCAAAGGGATGAAGGAAGAAGCTGAAAAGCTAAGGGCTGAAAAAAGAGCACAAGCAAAGCTTGAAAAACAGCTAAAGTCAAGTCAAATTGAAGAGAAGAAAGAAATTGAAGACAAGGGTGAAGATGAAGGTATGGGGAACATGTTTAGTGAGGATGTGGAAGAAAGAAGTGATGAAAGAAAGGAATGGCAGAAAGGGAACAGAAGAAAGGCAAATGCAAAAAGGAAGATTGTAGACAACACTGAGGAAATCCAATCAAAATCCAAACCACTACCTTCTATTCCTGAACCCATTGTGCCTCATCCCTATATAAATATCCATGGTGAAACAATCATTCCTAAGGAGGAACCCATTGATTGGGACACCATCAAATTGCCCACCTTCTTAACTACTTATCCACCACCAAAGAAACAGAAAAGAAAAAGAAAATCAACACCTCCCCTAACCTCAAGAAAATTCACTCAAAAACCTAAGTCTAAGCCACAAGCCTCAAAGGATGATTATGTTCATATTTTTGACATAAAGGAACAGACAGACATTGAACTCTACCGGGATAAGCTGGAGGAAGTAAGGGGAATAGATGCCTACAGACAGCTACCAGAAATATTAGTGTTCAAATACAAAGGAAATGGGGAAAGGACTTGGCCCTTTTACAGAATTCTGAATGAAGGCTATTCTACCTTGGGTAGAGTCTACTCAGCTATCAAAAGGGATTCTGGCTTTACCAGGACTGCCAAAACTGAGATTCTCAACAAGATTGCCAGCATAAGGAAAACTTGATGGAAGCCCAATTCCTTGCCTAGAATATTACTCATCCCTGAGCATGGAATTACAATTCATAAATCACCTCATTGGCTGATGGAGTTCAGAGATAATAAAGGAGTCAAAAGATTTTTCAGACTTGAAGATCAGCTTAAAATTGCCAGTAATGAAACTCTCAAGGACATGCAATCTAAGTTGGACATTAGTGAAGAAGATGAAGATGAATTCTACAGACAACTCTAACTCCAAGTAGAGGAAAATGACAGGAGGCTAGGGAAGAAAACAAGGGATCAAAGGAAAAGAAAATAATCTGCTCAGCCTGAAGGAGCATCCTTGGAAACAATGTAATCCTTCAATTCTATCTCAGTACATACACTTTTGCAGCACTTTTGAATTTCTACTTGATTTCAATTCATATATTTGTCAAGTGTTTTGTTATCATCAAGTTAAACCCAAATTTATGCCTATAATTCTAGTAGACATAAATAGGGGAGATTGTTAGGAATATGTGCATTACTTTGATGATAAGTTAAACAAAACATTTAAGTAGGAATCCAGTGTCTGTAGCCTCAACGGATAAGACCATTCTGGCTATCGGTTGATGGAGTAGCTTTACTTAGAAATAAGTTTAGTATTGTAGCACATTTTAGTTTCTGTATTCAAGTTATAATTCTTAGATGTTGTGGGAAATTATAAGTCATGTTGACTACTAGTGGATATGCAAATAGGAGGGCTAATTGTAAATATTTCATGCCTTGTAATTTTGTATAAGTGAAGTAGTATCAACTGATAAGTTAAAGACCTTCAACGGATAAGAAACAAAGCTTCAACGGATGTCTCTAAAGCTTCAACGGATAACATCCATCAACGGATGAGTGCATCAACGGATAAAGCTTCAACTGCTAATGCATCAACGGATGAAAGTTTCAACGGATGCTAAGTTCAATAGCAGTTGACAGTGACAATTCATAAGCTGACAGAGGCACATGGGTTGACAGGGATAATTGGAATGTGGTAGCCTCTTGGAGGAATCAAGAAAATGCAGCATTTCCATTCTGGTGCAAACAAGGAAGTATTCAAAGATTCATAGATTATCCTAGATTGTATTGGATAGAGAAATGAAGAAGAAACATGTGAAGAATCTTTTCAATTGTATTTTATATTTTTTGTCTTCACTTGTAAACTTGGTGATATATAAACCAAGTTGCAGCTAGTAATTAGAGTGTGAATTTTCCAGAGCTGTTTAAAAAAACATTGAGAGAAAATCATCTAGTTTGTACTAGGAAGCAGCTGTGATCAATTTCTTGAATCACGGATTTTCTGAAATAACACATCTCTGGTGGAATAACAAATCCACCAGAAAAGTTTTTAAGTCTTTTGTGTTCTTTACATTTGTGTTTGAATATATATCTGTCTGCACCAGCTCAAAGCAATTCACACACACTTGTTCATCAAAACACATAGCCTTTGAAACTGCTCAAAACTTGAAAAAGTTTTGAGATTTAAATTCAACCCCCCTTCTGTAAATCTCATTGTTAGTTCCTTGGGAATAAAAAATTGTTTCTATTATGACTTGCTGAGCTAGTTAGCTAACGCTTGCAAAACTTTTTATGTTTTTAACAGTGGAAAAGGAAAATTTGTTGATAACAAGGATTCCCAGTCCAACGTGCGAGCTAGGATTCCAGGTTAAGTTGGATCGAGGTAGCAGGAGCTTATATTGTAGACGAGTTATGCGAGATTGTAAGAATGATATCATTATCAATTGTAAGTTGAACTAGTTGGGGTTTGGTACGATATAATAAAAGTTAAGGATGTGGCTTGTTTTCATACTTTAACCTGTTGCGATCTGTGGTTGTGTAAAAGGGTCAATGCTTATAATAATTTATATACAGATTTATATATTATGGTGTGTGTGTTGTGAGGCCCAAACTTCTGACCCGGGTTTGGAGGGCGTCACAGGTTGGTATCAGAGCTATAGGTTATAAGCCACTGAAACAAGCCTAGATTGTCGGGAATGGATAGAGGGTTAGGATTAGGATTAGGAAATAGAATGATAGAACATCGAGAGGTTGAGTGCGGTCAAATAATAGGTTTTAGTGAGATTCGTGATGAGATTTGACATCCTTATCTAGCGACGTGATTTTTAGATGACGGCGATGGAAGATTCTTTTATCCCTGGATCGTCTGATCATTCGGAGCCTTTATTCGGAAGACTATTATCTGATTCACGCCCTGCTCTTCCACCGGTGTTAGCCATGTCACTTCCTATTGCAGCGATTACACCTTTTCAAACTATTACCTCATCCCCTGATGCGAGGCTACCTATTCGAGAATCCCCCACACGCTGATTCTAGTTCTATCGGATATTCAGTTGTGCGCGCGTCTTTAATGTCTACTCTACATTCTATTTTATAACATCTGTTTAAAACTCGTCTTATGAAGTAACAACACCCATGAAGATGGATTTGAGAGCTACAACATATGGTGAGTACGAGGTATTAAGAAGGGTGAGAAGAAACTTAGAGAGAAGATTCGTGTGTGTTGAAAAATGGCTGCTACCAGGTTATATGGAGCTACTAGTAAGTATGCTACCTATGATTATCTTGTGAAGTGAGCTAAATGGATTTTAAAAGAGTTTAAAAAGATTAGAAATCGAGAATTTTCTTGGAAGTAGATGATGATGATGTGACCAAACATAATGCTTATAGTGGTAAAGTGATGTGATATTAGCCGATCTTATTTTATAAAATATATTTGATAGACCTATTATACTTAGTAATCGTAAGAGATGACGATGAGAGTGTTATCAGTATGGAAAGCTAGAAGTAAAGTTATGAATAAGATAGTATACAACGGTAACTGGAGTTTTGTCGACCAATGAAGATAAAATGGACCCAATGAAGGATATAAGGTATATGGAAATGAATGAGTTCTTATCTAAAGTTTTTCCTAATAACTTTATACTCGGTAGTAGTTGAGAAGGATAACAACCAACTCATATGGTAATGATGACCAGGTGTATGATTTTTAAATTTTAAACCAGTTTTCAAAAGAAATTTTCAAAATTTTTCGTAAAAGTCCTTTAAACAAAGCAAGTTTTAAAACTTGGTTGTCCAATTACTACTTGAGTTTCTCGATTGGTATAAGATTTGGATTATCCGGAAGAATACTTGTTCTAGAAGTTAGTATGGTTTGTTTAAAAGGCCAAGTGGACCCACTATTACGAAGAAGATTTGTTTGTTCCTAACGAAGAGTGCAAATCTTGTTTGATAAATTTAATGACAGAACCAATGTACGGAGAAACTGTTCATCCAACTTCTGAGACGATTAAAGTTCGAAGAATATATCGATTCACAAGAAGCCGAGTATGAGCAAAGAAGATTGAGAAAATTTCCAGACTATTCTACAGGAAGAACGTTATTAGCAAAGGAGGCGATATGTTGAACGATCAGCAGCATAAGTGAAATTTGAAGTTATGATTGTAAATCTCGTAAGAATGCAAATAGTGTCGAAATATAAATATGGAAGAGCGACGCTAAAGATACAAGACCCAGTACAGGAGAAATTTATTCTAATGATCGATTAAGAAGGCATGTCAGAGAACTTTCTAAAGTTAATATATGACTCGGAATGGGATCTATTGATCGGACAAGTGTTGAAGCTGTAAACAGATAAAATATGGATGGAGACTAATGATATCAGTCTCTCCTATAATATTATGTATTCTTATGAATTTCGAGTAAAGTATGAACTCTTTTCATGATCCTCTCTATAAGGTGACAAGAAAATTATTAAATCTTTTTCAAATAATTCCTCCTTTAAAATATTGCTTTCTGATTGAGACAAGCAGTGTTATGGTGTGACGCTTTGTTGAAATGACAAAGAGTCTGGTGGGACACAACCTAATCATGTGCTGTATGCCATATAGTATGAAAGACTGGCCATCTTGAGTATAAATATGGTTGTCTCACTAATATCCAAATCATCATTCATTCTTTCCTCTTCAAATATGATTTGTCGATTCATGAACTCTTCCGATTGTTTCCTTGTACTCTTATCCCTTACAAAAAGTTTCCAATCAGAATCATATACACAAATTTCTTCTTGTGTAAGGTCTGTCCCTTGAATGTTTTAAAAAGGAAGTGAAATGAACACGTGTAGCAGATGGAGTTACGTGATAAGTATGGACAATTACAAGCTGATGAATGATGGACATTTACGTGCAGAGAAGAATCATATGCCAATAACGGGATTGTTACGAGGACATTAAATCAAAGGTGGAAATCTGTATACATAATATGTTGTAAGTATGATATTTCGGCGTGAATTGGGGTAATTAGCAAACCGTATGAGGTAAATCAACTAGAGAAACAAGAAAGTAAAGCTGCATGCATCTGATGAGGCAAATGATCGATTGGAAAACGGAGGCAAATGAAGAAATCCTTAATAATAACCAGATAATCGATTAACACGTTATGAAAATGAAGCATACCTCGATCATGTGGGAGATATTTGTCATGAAGATTCAAGATCGAAGAAATAATAGATACGAATAAACTTTAAGTGTGTTCATCAAGGGACAGTGGGGCTTTTCCACTGAAGTAAGTGAGTCGGCGAAGAAGGTTCAATATGGAAAGACATAAGGGGAGATGAAGGCGTGGTGGTTTGACTGTAACAATTTTTAAGATGTGAAGCTTTAAAACCAAATGAACTCATTCACAAGATTATAGAGTGTAGGTTGAGACCAAGTGTCGGTCATTAGAAGTTGAACAAGTTAATTAATAAAAACAAGTGTATATTGCCAAGGATGGACGAATTATTAAGTAGAGAGCTTGATTTGAAACATTAACGAGAAGAATTCTAGAATAATTTATAATTATACTCAGTAGTGATATTCTGTTATAATCAGAAGATATGAGAAAAAGGTATGGTATATTAAGAATTGTTCGCTACAATCCTAGGCTAAACTAAAGACATGGGTTGTACTGATTAATATTACATGAGGTGGTAAAATGGTGAGTTTAGAAGGTGGCAGTGGATTGGTATATTTGAGGATTGATTATTGATTGCTTAATTGATTGTTGGTGTCGGCTTGAGTCCGGCTGGTAGTGAATAATATAAAGGAGATGCCTAAATTTTTGGAAAATACCCTACTCTTAAAGATAGAAAGTATACTTCCGTGTATTATTGATATTCATGTTGATACTCCAAATATTTGTGATCTCGGTTCTTGAAAGAGGTTGTTACAGCCAATCTGACAATATATATTTGGTCTTTGATTTTATTTAGCTAGTCATCACTTGGTGCAATTGATCAATTAAGTGAATTGATTGGTTAATGTTACCAATTAATGGTCAGTTAGATGAAAATCGATTCCAATTAGACTAAGTCAAATATGGATGTGACCTCCAAATCTGAAATCAAAGCAATGAGGAATTTGGAAAAGGTATGGACATCAGTAGAATTCAGAAGTTGCTGCAAGTGCATGAGGCTTTATTTGGATGAATATGCCTTTATAGTAGACAAAAGAAGTAACAAGTTATTTGTGTGGACAAGTGGGATAAATGTTTTCAAGAACTAAAGATTAAGATAGAGCAAAGAGAAGGAATGAAGGAAAGGAAGAAAGGAGATGGAATAAAGCAGAGATTAATTTTATCAAAGGACGTCTTGTTTCTAAAGTATTGTGATAATCATACAATAAATAATTTGTCAAGTATTTCTGTTCTGGATAAAGTGTGAGATACAGTTTTAATTCAGTTTCCGATTGATGTTGACATTTAGGTTGTTAAATATCGAAAGTGGTATTAATACAGATGATTAATGTTTACTTCAGAATGAGATGTTGTGAGCATCATAGTTCGTATTAATATCTAATTTGATATGATAAAAAATGAGTATTAATGTCAAGATTTCGGTTTTGAATAAGCTACGAGAATGAAGAACGGAGATAGAAAAGGAAGTGGAATCAAAAGGGTGATAAAGAAACTTCATAAGATGCCAGGAAAAGAAAATGCAATAATAGATGCATTAGGCAGAAAGGAAGGACTGAACGTGTTGACAGTATCAGAAGAATTATACAAGGATTTTCATATGATGGAATTGAAAGTCAGAGTTTCCAGCCTAACAATGCAAAGATGTATAATATGACTTTTCAGCCAGAATTGCTAGAAAAGGTAATGAAACGTCAAGGGGAGATAATGGATCAAGATATTAATCGTTAGAAAAATAAGGGAATATATATACATATATATATATATGATGCGTAAATAATTGCAAGTGCACATCAGTTAATTTAAATCAGGCGAACTAGACAATAAGATGTGTATATATATGATGTGTAAATAACTGCAAGTCCACAGAGACTATAAATTTTCAAGACCCTAACAATTTAAATCAGGTGAACTAGACAATAAGATTTGAGAGGAATTTGAATTAACCTAATTAGCAAATAAATCAAATAATATGGAAAACCTAGGAATCTGAATCTGTTAATCAATCACAATTAAAATCAACTCGCCCTAAAATCAATTCTTTTTTCTTCACAAATAAATTTTAATTAACGAGACAAGCATATACTATGAAACTTGTTATGTATCAATAACCCATCAAAACTTCATGGAGCAAGCATAGGCTATAAAAAATAAATCCGGTAACAATAATATATCAAAATCACTTTGTCAATTAAACAATTAAGCACCAGGAAAAATCATGAGAATCAAATAATAGGAACGAGAAGATATCAAAGTAATTAAATTAACTTCATCTTCATCGATGTGAACACAAGACGTTTTAGGAATATATACCCATAAAATCTATGAAATACTCTAGCAAGTGTCCAAACTCTATCAAAAATAACATTCATCGGTGTGAACACAAGAAGTTTTAGGACAATACATGCCTTTAAGACTCTTCTAATTATAGCCAAGATATAAGTATCAACAATCCACTTATATCGACTCTGAACGTTTATAAAAAAACCCAAGGTGTGTCATAAAAATAGGTCTATGAAGAATCAATTGAGTAAGTACATGTCCTCTTTTTTAACCAATATTGAACGGACCCAATCTCTATTAGAATAAGTATCTAGCCAAAATTCACGGTAATGTTTTTTAACTGACTGTGCAATGTCCGTTTTCTTAGGCTTTCTATGTTACCCATGTAGCGAGCTTTGGACCAATGACTCCCAAACCAGATGGTCTTAGGGCACTAGGTTTTGAAATACCCCTACGGACTTAATTACTCGAGTAACAAAGGCCACAAAACAAGACTAGTCAATTATACTACTTGTGCCCATCATCTCAATTTTTTTCTCTTTTTTTTATTTATGAGGAATATTGGGTATTGAAGTAGTTTATTCAAGCATCTCTTTTTTCTTTTTCTTTTTTTTGCTTTTCTTTTTTTTTCTTTTTTTCGCTAAAATTTGATTCGACATTGTTTCAACATGTGGGCTCTGTCTCAGATATCGAAAACTTCCCTAAACAATCTTTCCTACAAAGACCTTGTGCAAATGTGCCATATTGGACTTTTGAGCAAAAATTTGTTCGACACAAGTTTCATGAAGATAACCTTACTCAACTACGTTCAAATCATCTCAAGGCATTATAGATATAAGTTTTGAAAAACAGCTAACACCAACTAGTATTAAACTACAAGAGTGGACTGAACAACTTAGCTAAAATATCTCTGATTTTTTTCATTTTTTTTATTTTTTTCAATTTTTTTGGATTTTTTATATATATATGTAAGTACTACTAAACCCCTCCCCATACCTAAATCATGCATTGTCCTCAATGAATGTAAATGAGAGAAAAATGACAAAGTAAAAGGATGAGAATACTTGATAAGGGCATGACAGAGGAACACAATTACCTATAACACACACACATTCACTCACAGACATAGTTACTCCCCCATACCTACACTTTACTATGGGAGACACATACATAAAATTATTTATTAACCAATACCAGAACGTGGGAAAACTACCTTCGTAACACAATCAACACACATGTGAAACTCACCCATAAGAAGAATATTATCCACTAGAGAGATATGATCATGCATCAAAATAAAACTCATAGCACTAACATTATTCATGGACCAATTAGATGCTTCTTTATGTTGTTTAAGCAAATTAATGACTTGAAATTCTTGGTTATAAACTTTTCTACTAGAAATAAGAACATGATGAGTTTTATTATTAACTACCAAAGACTGTTCAAGAGTGGAAAACAAAAGAATAGGATCAAGTGTGGGTGGCTCACCAACAGAAGTCTTAACAACGGTCTTAAGATCAAAATAACTATCCTCAAGTTGGGTTTCATGATTAGAACAAATGGCATTCAATTCCTCTAACATCTCATCACAAGTGAAATTTTTATACAACTCATGCAATTCTCTATTGCTCTCATACTCACACGAAACATCTTCCTCAAGAAGAGACTCAACTGCACTATCCTCAAGATTCGACCAAGACACAACCTCATCTATCAAGTTAACTCCTACAGGTTGTTCAAAAAGCTCATTAGGTTGATTTCCTACATTAAAGATATTCAGATCTATCGACATGTTTCCAAATGTGAGTTTCATCGAACCATTTCTACAGTTAATCAAAGCATTAGAGGTGGCAAGAAAAGGCCTTCCTAAAATGATGGGGATTTGATTTTTGAGATTTTTGACTGCTTCGGTTTCTAGAACAACGAGATCGATGGGGAAGACAAAATCACCAATTTTTATCAAAACATCTTCAACTATACCCTTAGGAGTTTTAACAAAACGATCAGCTAATTGAAGTGTAGTACTGGTCTTTTTAAGTTCACCTAAGCCCAAGGCTTGATAGATAGATAATGGAAAAAGATTTACACTAGCTCCCAAATCGAGTAAATCTTTATCAATGAGGGTATTACCTATGACACAAGAGATGGCAGGACAACCAGGATCCTTATACTTCACAAGATTTTGATTTGACAAGATAGAACTAACATGAGAGGTCAGTAAAGCTTTCTTAGGAACATGAATGGTTCTTTTATGAGTACAAAAATCTTTTAGACACTTAGCATATGAGGGAACTTGTTGAATTGCATCTAAAAGAGGAATGTTGATCTTGACCTGCTTAAAAACTTCTAAAATCATATCTAGCTGAGCAGATTGTTTGTTTGAGATAAGTCTTTGAGGAAACAGAGCTTTTGGCTTAAAGACTTTTTCACTAAACGCATCAGAGTGGGGTTTTGAAGGTGGTTCTTTGGATGGTGATGACTCATTAGATTCACAAGTTTCAGGATTTGGATTGGGAGGTTGTTGAAGACTATGATTCAAGAGTAAAGGATTTGGTTTAGATGTTAGTTTATCTTCCTGATGAGTATTAATACCAGCATGATTGTTGAATTGATTTCCAGACCTTAGAGAGATGACAGAGTTTACAGTTTCATGAGACTTTTGGTTTTGATGAAATTTAGGATTAGCCTCGGGTTGACTAGGGAAACGATTTTTCTCTCTCTCACTGATTGTGTTTGCCAATTGACTAACTTGGACCTCTAGCTTAGATATGGCTTGTGTGTTTGAATTTAGCAACTGCCTATCTTGGGTCATAGCTTGCATGAAATATTGTTGAGATTTAAGTAAAGCCTCCATACTTTTTTCATGGAATTCAATTTCTTATCAGATTCATTAAAACCAGGAGGGTTTAAGGGGACTGAGTTAGGATAATGACCAAGATTTTGAGTTGGGTATGGACCAGGATTGGGCTTTTGAAAAGCAGGTTGAGAATTTTGAATAAACTGATTGTATTGACCTTGGTTCCATGAGAAATTTGGGTGATTCTTCCAACCAGGATTGTATGTGGGTGCATATGGATCATTCCTAACTCTAGGTTGAAACATAGCATTGACTTGTTCACTTTCAGGGCAATTGTCTATTACATGATTAGGAGAACTACAATTTGCACAGATAGAAAATTGAGAAGACACCTTGTTGGTTTCTAAGGCTTCTAGACATTTAGTGAGTGTAGCTAACTTAGCTTCGGTTGTCATAGAATTACCAACTACGTGTAAGCCCTTAGATCTTTCAGGTTCCGGATTAGGTTCCCTAATTGACTCCCACAACATTTTTTTTCAGCTAACTCCTCAAAATATTTCCAAGCTTCTTCCTCAGTTTTATCCATAAATTTACCTTGGCACATAGACTCTAACAAAGCAGTGGTTTGACTGTCTAATGCTTCATAAAGAATTTTACAAAGTCTCCATTTTTCTATACCATGTCGAGGACACTTAGACAAAAGCTTTTTAAATCTATCAAAATACTTCCAAAAAGACTCATTTCGATTTTGTTGAAATTGGTTAATTTCATTCCTAAGTCTGTTTGCCTTATGGTTTGGAAAATATTTTTTAAGAAAGATAGACACAAATCCATCTCACGTGGAAATAGAATTAACGGGTAGTCTATACAACCATTGTTTAGCCTCTTCTTTTAAAGCAAAATTAATAAGTCTGAGCTTAATGGAATCTGAGCTAAGTTGTTGGAGTTTTTGTAAAGCAGAAACTTCCTCAAATTCTCGAATGAAAAGATATGGATCCTCTCCCTCTACCCCAGAAAACCTAGGTAACATGCTAATGTGGTGATGTTTAATTTCAAAATTATTCGCGATTACTTCAGGTAGGACTATGCATGAGGGTTCAGCGGAACGAGCGGGATAACAACGGTCTTTGAGTGAGACAGCCATGATTACAGGTGGAATTTCTACTTCTTCTTTTGACTCAATTTTAGTGGGTGAAGAGAAGTTAGTGGGTGAAGAGAAGTTGAGTTGCCTTACTACTTTAGGAGATGAAAGGTTAGAGTGTCTTATTAATCCAGATGAATGGTCTTGAACCCAATTACTTTGCATATAAGACAAGTAATCACGTAGCAGACAAAAGCTATAAGTAAACACCCAAAAAAAAATTGAAAAATCAAAAAGAAAATCTTTGATCTATGGGTAATTTGAAAAATAATCTAGACAGCTCCTAACTTTTGGACCACCAAAAAGTCTATAAATCTAGATTTATTCAAACCGATTGGCCAGGTAAGTGGGGGCACGTCCTTGTAAACAAGACAATGAATTAGAGAACCGCTAGCCTAGTCACCAATCCAAATTGGCTAGGTAAGTGATACACTTGCCTTGTCACCAAAAGTTCGAATAATTCCAAATTTACTTCCTCTTTTAGGTACCTTCCTAATTGAGCTCGAAATCCTAGGTGCCAACGTCTACTTAATTTTATTGAGGTGGGTTAATGCAAGATGAAGGAATTAGTGATTTGTGGGCCAAGAAAAGGGTGATGAAATCCCTCACCTTATCTTGTAATGGGGTGGCGCCCTTAAGATTGATTAGATGATGCAGCACACAAAGAACAAGATAATAAACACTTATGGATGCACTACACTACGTGTATTATTCTAAATTAAACGTACCTCTTTCCTCCAGCAATCACCACAATTGTATAAGATGGAAATAATAAATACAAAAAGAAAATCTAGATGATGTGATCCTACGTGAGAGAATGAATGATGCAACAAATTGGGTTTTAATAATTAACTAACTTATATTTTCGAATTTTTCAAATATTTATTTTTTTTGGTGCTTGTAATAATAAAAGTGAGAAAAAAATAGAGAGGTGATACGGAATATCGAAAAGTGCTTTCAAAAATTCCAAAAGAGACGGCGAGGCCTCCTAGCGATCTTCTTTTCCAAACTTTCCTCCGCTTCACGATTCCCTAAAAAACAAAGAGAAAACAAAAAACTAGTCCGAAGAAATAAATATCAAGAAGTGAAAATTAACAATAGTCCCCGGCAGCGGCGCCAAAAACTTGATGTGTAAAATAACTGCAAGTGCACAACGGTTAATTGTAGCATATACAGGTCAATCCACAGAGACTATGAATTTTCAAAACCCTAACAATTTAAATCAGGCGAACTAGACAATAAGATTTGAGAGGGATTTAAATTAACCTATTTAGCAAATAAATTAAATAATATGGAAAACCAAGGAATCTGAATCCATTAATCAATCACAATTAAAATCAACTCGCCCTAAAATCAATTCTCTTTTCTTCACAAATAAATTTTAATTAACGAGACAAGCATACTATGAAACTTGTTATCTAACAATAACCCATCAAAACTTCATGGAGCAAGCATAGGCTATGAAAAATAAATCCGGTAACAATAATATATCAAAATCAATTTGTCAATTAAATAATTAAGCACCAAGAAAAATCATGAGAATCAAATAATAGGAACGAGAAGATATCAAAGTAATTAAATTAACTTCATCTTCATCCTAGGGAACAAATTTAGCTACACATGATAAAAAGATGAACAAAACAAATAACTAATTGGGTGTCTTGGGTATTGGAATGTTGAATGTGTAAAATACAAGAGGGGAGACCCATATATATAGGGAAAATATGAGGGTTGGGTTCTTGGAATACAAGTAGGATTCTTAAAGTAAATTCTTCTTCTTATCCAATAAGGATTCTATTTTTATTTTCCAATTCCCTTGACTTCTAGAATAGTCCACCTCCTTCCTTATTTGCTCCTTTTCCAACTCAAATTCTGATTTTATTTATTTTCCTGCAAAACAAAGTAAAACAATTTATTTATTAATAAAATTACGAAAACGGACATAAAATAGGTACTAATAATATGAAATAATATGGACCTATCAATATACTCAAAAGGATGATCAAGGCATTCCCAGATTTTATTTTAGAATTTGGGATTCCACCAGTGACAGAACTGAAGAATAGAATTTTACAAGAAGCTCACAACTCAAGATATTCAATCCATCCATGGAGTACCAATATGTATAGAGATTTAGAGGAAAATTATTGGTGGCCAGATATGAAGAAATAAATGGTGGGACAGATTAGAAAATGTTACATATATCAAGGAGTTAAGGTGGGACATCAAAGACTAGATGAGTATATTTCGCCAAAAAACGTCATGGTGGTGCCACCTGAGAACCAAAGGTGAGGAAAGCATTAATTGCATTATTATTGATAGGTTTTTCAAACCTAATCATTCTCATTTATTAATGAACAGTTTGGCCAATAAATGGGTTAGTGGTTGTTTAAAGAAATGATGGTACATCATCAGATCTAGAAATTTATTGTAAACGATCAATATTGTTTGATGTGAGATTTGACGGGAGTATTCAGAATATACCTGTCGAACTAAAATAGTATATACCACTCCTAGATAAACGGGCATTAAGTAAGACGGAACTAAAAAGATAGAAATTTGGTTGAACGACGATAACTCAAGAGATTCAACTTACTCCGAAGGTATGATACGAGACATAGATGTCAAAGAAGACTCTCTGATAAGATGGCATAAAGAAAGAATAAACGTAATATGTGATTAGACGTCAAGGAAAGCATTGCAGTCAGTTTCATATGAGAACTCCTTAAAACCAAAATAAATGATAATATGGGTTAAAAATATGCCAGTGATGTCTCGAGGTTAGTGTACTTTCTCCAAAATAACAAGAGATCTTCGCTCGATAAATATACTCGATTATGATTCTAGAAATAAAATATGGTGATAAGTGTGTGTGTTAGTCATAGTTAGTCGAGATTTTCTCGTTAATTCTTAGCTCTGGAGTAATTTCGATAACGTTAGAAATCGAATATGCCATGGTTTTAGTATATCATTCGCAGATAGACGAGAAGATTAAAAGAACGATTAAAGTTCCTCGAATGCGATTGGAAGTGATTATGAACTAAGTTAATTGAATAGAGAAACATGTGGGAATGATGTTCAACAACCAGTAGCTATTATAAACGTTCATGAGTATGAATTACTAGAATTACAAAGAAATGATAATTAGTAAGAATTACGCTGGTCCTTTTGAGACAGTAAAATAGTCAGGATAAGTGTAAGTAAGTTGGGTTCACCGCCACACGTTTAGCAGATTCATAAGGTATTTATACGTGTATACTCAGGAAGAGTAATTTAGCTCCATTATATATAAATGGAGACTTGAGTTGAGTTATATGAGCAACAAATAGAATATGATGTCAGCGAGAGGTTGTTAAGTAATGATTGATGCTGCGAGTGAAAATTTATGAGAAATTGTAAGGTTAGGGGATCAACCCGAGAAAATGAAAGTGAGATACTTGAATGTATCATAATCTGATCCTTAGTATGATTCTGATGACAGAATCCTTAGGTTGTAATATCCGGGATATCACGTGTAATTATTTTTACCAATAAATAATTTTTATATGATTATTATGTGATTTTTGGTGAATTATCTGATGATTGGTATGAAGATGTGGATGCTTATATGTGGTAAAGTATAAGTATGTTAATTTTATTATGACCAGAATAAAATATAGATAATTACGGTATTTTTCTGATAATTTTTGGACTGTTATATGATTTTATATTGATTTATGAAATTATTAATATTTTCTGAATAATTACAAAATTATTTTATAAAGCTGGGAATCGTCCGACTTCAACCGTTTTTACGTTTTTACAACCCGAAACTCTTCTAAAAACTCCTTCCTAACCTAATATGGTAATTCCGGACATTTTCCGTGTTTTGGCTTTTTTGATCCGGATTACGGTTTGACCCGTACGCTTCCCGGCGTACAATTTTCGATACGATAATTATCTCGGTGAATCACCGAAATGCGTATTCTCAAAAGACGGGATATTATTACCTTATTTTCATATAAAGTGTTTTATAAAAAGCCCGGTTTGGATAATTATCCAATACGGATACCAAATCGGATCGTTTTTGCAGTTACTTAGCGGCTAAGCAACTAATTTAACGATCCAAAATGAAACAATATTCCAAAAAAATATATATAGCCCTTTTATTATTTCATTTTATTCGTATAATCAGAATCAGTCAGTAAAACCCTGTAAAATATAAAAAAACACCCTAAAAATGATACGTTCTTGAGAATCAAACGTACAAACGAAGGCGTTATCGAACTCCGATTCGGGCGTGCAACATATCAAAACAAAACTCTCGAAAACCTCTATCTTAATCCACCATCTATTTTTGCCCAGAAATCAAGGTATTTTTCCGATTTAATTATTTTAATTCGAATTAATTATGGATTAAATTATGAATTTTTGTTCTTGATGTTTTTGATATGATTTGATGGCATAATCATGTAGATCTTTTCTTCCTGGTCATTTTGATATATTATATGTTGAAAATCGAGTTCAATAAAATGCTTAAATTGATGTTTGATTCTCTTTATGAAGAACTAGGGTTTATGTTCTTGAATTTTATTAATTCAAAATTAGGGGTTTTTATCCTGTCGATTCTGGGTTAAATCGAATGCAACCATCATTTAGATCGTTTTAAAAGCAAATGATTAACATAGGCGAGACGAACTGAGGACCTGTAATACAAGTTCGCTGGAAAACGCTGTTCAACGGCGTCAGAAACTTTAATCGCTTTTTCTGGGCGATTTAGTGATTTGTTGGTCAAATAAATTGCAGAAACAGATTTCTGGGAACGAGGGGAATATATCTTGTTAAATTCGTCGAGTTCTGGGTGATATTTAGGCTCGCCGGAAAAGCTCGGCGGTCGCCGTTAATGGCGATCGGCCGGCGAACGGCGGCAAGCCGCGAAAGATGGCAAAAATGCAGGTTAGCCCCTAGATTTTTGCTATTCTTTTAAAGCAGGGATTTCTGTTTTAAAATATTACAAAAGGTAGATTTCTGTTTAAAAATATTTTATAAATGATATTTTTATTATTTTAAAAATCATAAAATCAATTATTTAACCATTTTAAATTCAGAAAATTATTTTAATTATTTATTTTTTTAAAAATAAATCAAAATTATTTTATTAATTAATTTTAATTAGTTTTTAATTATTTTAATTAATCGATTCATTTAAATTAATTGATTAATTAATTTAATTAATTTTAATTAATTTAATAATTAGATTTAATTATTTAAAATTGATTTTAAAATTCTAAAAAATAGTTTCGAGCTTTAAAATATTATTTTAAATTATTTTCAAGGCTCAATAATTATTATAAAATTATTTTAAAGTCAGATTCGGGTGTTCGAACCCTATTATTTAAATATAGAATGATTCGGAGACCTGTTTTAATTTCAAAAAATGTTCAAAAATTTGTATTACATACCTGGAAGATCATTTCAACCCTGAATCTTCTTTGAAAAATTATTTTAATCGAATAACTTATGTGTTATGTGCTACGTGCTCACTAATTGATGCGTTATATGCCTGTGTGGTTGTGGCTTGGCTGGTTTAGTCATAACTTTCAATCCGTAAATCGGATTTGGGTAAAACGAAGGGTAGATAAAAGCTTATGACGTTTATGTGACGATAAAAATAATTTGAGCATGAATAATTGATAGATATTTGTGATGCCTAGCAGAGTCAGCAAGGCATAGAAAATCAAACCAGTGATCCATAAATAGAATCGAAGCGTAGAAAGAAAATGCAAGTGATTGATAAATAAAAGCAAGGCATAGAAAGAGAAGGAAAGAGGTTGATAAGTAAAACTGTTAGATGAGTACAAGTAAAGTGGAAATCGACAGTGATAAGGCAAGTACTTCTGAACTTTTCTTCAAGAATATATTGTAAATATTTTCGAACTATTTCATAACATGTCGCTATTATTCAAAATAACTCATGTTTTATATTGCACATGCTTTAAACTATTTAACCTTGAACCCTGATTCTTCTTGATCTTGAGCAATAAGCCTTGTTCTTCATAAACCATTGATTGTTGAATTCTCAGATACGATCCAAACACATACGATACTAATCCACAAATGCATATCTACCACATACCGATTTCTGATATTGAATTGCTTGATATACCAACCCTTATTCCTTGTTTAACAGAAGACCAATCCTTGGAATCCTTGAACCCCTGGTCTTCTAATTTCTGATTCTTTCCTTGATTGAGAGCCAAACTTTTTGAATTTCTTGTTATACCTTCATGGTATTGTGAATCTTCAAGATAAATGTTGTTTATGATCCAGCTTATTGAACTACATTGGTTATCATATTGAATTGTTTTAGAATTGGATGGTTTTATAAATGTGGACCAGATTCGTGGTCGGACTAGATTCGTGGTCATAATAGGCCAATGCGTGCCTTGGATCCAGTATATAGAGCAGAGTTGGGAGCCTTGCTCGGGGTTAGTGCGTGACTGATCAGCAGCCTAACCTTGGTTCTTAAAATGAAAAGTAAATATCCAATTCTAATCATTGCTTATTCAGAAACTTGATTCTTCTGAATCACTTTAATTGATTATTGTTTAACCTCAATTGTTTCTATTATGACTTGCTGAGCTAGTTAGCTCACTCTTGCAAAACTTTTTGTTTTCAACAGTTGAAAAGGAAAATTTGTTGATTACAAGGATTCCCAGTCCAACGTGCGAGCTAGGATTCCAGGTTAAGTTGGATCGAGCTAGCAGGAGCTTATATTGTAGACGAGTTATGCGAGATTATAAGAATGATATCATTATCAATTGTAAGTTGAACTAGTTGGGGTTTGGTACGATGTAATAAAAGTTAAGGATGTGGCTTGTTTTCATACTTTAACCTGTTGCGATCCGTGGTTGTGTAAAAGGGTCAATGCTTATAATAATTTATATGCAGGTTTATGTATTGTGGTATGTGTATTGTGAGCCCCAAACTTCTGACCCGGGTTTGGAGGGCGTCACAGTTATCAAGGTATAGAGTGGGGAATATTCATCAAGTTACATAGGTACAAAGGATCGTAAGGATAACATGAAATAAGAACAGGGTAAACATACTTGAGAAAATGAACTAATATAAGGGCTTATTGACAAGATTCATTAACAGTATTAAGGAGATCCTTTACTCTATCAATGCATCTTATAATCAGTTCTCTATGATTAAATTACAATAACAGGTTATAGTTATTTGCCTCACAAAGCTTTCCTTTTTCACGGGGTTTGAGTTAGTGCCACCTAAATCCTCTTTTTTCCCTAGATCGAATTCCTTCGCTTTCCGAATCTACAATACAATATGAACCCTAAATAGAAACCTTATCAATCCCCGACATTTCTCAGAACGTTTAACTTTCTACCCAATCGTGTTATCTTCTTTTCCTACTATATTTACATTAAACATAACACATAATAGGTAAGCACCTTAATACGCTTTATACCTTCCACTATTCATTCACTTTACACATAACAAGTAATCATGTATTCACATAATCTGACACACTTTATCTATAACCAAATATTATTGGAAACTTATCAACTATAATCCTTATACAAATCTATAATTTCTCTCGAAAATCGGGCATGACGTATCCGTAAATACGCTAAAACTTTACTCAAAACAATCAACAACCATCAACCATAATCTACTACAATCCCAATCAATACCTAGTACTTAACTTCTAACATAACCCATTTATACTATAACCCAACAATCAACAACTTATTCATTCACTCTTACAAAATGTAACATGCAATTTACTTTATACGATTACCACATCACAAATTAAGCTATCACACAAAAATTATCTTCACGAACCCAATTCTTATCTTTTCTTAAAACTGAATAAAAACAATAATGTTTAACCTTTAAAACCGAAATTCATAACTTAAACATACTCGACGAATCATGTTTCAATTCATGCTTACTTGAATCGAAATTTATAAACTCAAATTGAGGAATCAAAATTAAACACATAATTCGACATGCATGTAGAAAAATAAGTTTATATGATTTAGTAGGGCTCAGTTTACACATCACCGCCCACCACCGGCTCACCGGAGTTCTCCGTCGTTGGTGGAAAGGCTTCGGGGTTGCCGAATTCGCCCCCTACTCGAAACCCTACCGGTTTTTCTCCAAATTCCAATGTCAAATCAACATGCAAACAACCACCAATCTTAATCACTCAAAATTGAGTTTAAAACTCGAAGTAAATCAAGAAACCGAAAAAGATCTCAACCCTCACCAAGATATACATACAACTACATACAAATGCAATGATATATATAATCACAAGGCAAAGAGGATATAGAATATGAGTTTTGATCGGAGTTTGGCCAAGAAAACAAGAAAACAGAGAGGTGAGAGAGAGACACACACACACGGGGGGGGGGGGGGGAGGGTTATAAGAGTTGTGTGGCAGGGGAAAATCAGTAATTAACGAAGTAAATATGATTTCCTTTTTCCATTTACTATTCTTTTATACAAAATATTGTAAACACAATATAAAATAGTTTTGTAAAACCTGAAAATGCCACAAATTTTATTTTTAATGCAAAGAATATGAAATCAGTTCTCTTCCTCTATTTTTAAAATAATTTTTGAGCAAACAAATTATTTTCTATGGATTTTACAAACAAATCACTAATAATGGAAATAAACTCTAGAAAATTATTTCAAATATCAAAATATCAAAATAAATCCAAATATCATTTTTAAAAAGTCTCTAAGAATATTTCAACGGTAATCAAACAAATTTCACACTTTGCTCATACTCTAATAATTTTATAAAAATATATAAAGATCAAATCATCCTTATTTTGACCAAATAAATATTTTTTTAAATATAATTTAAAAACTCGCGAATCACATATTCACACACGTAACTATCAAATAACATATATTCACGTAATAACATCAACCACAACTCGTATTCATACATTTTAACATATAAATTCCATTTTATAACGGATTAAGCTTATACCAATTACTAGGTAATTCAATAATAATATAACTTTTGAAAATTCAAATCTAAATATCATAGATACACAGAGAACATGATGACTTTCATAACTTAATATAATTTTCTTATTCTATATTCTCAACATTTTCCTTCAATACACTTTTACATAACGGGTCATGTCCCTTTTGACGGACCGACAACAAATAACTCAATTATTCTTTCCAAATCATAGCTTAGACCCTTTACTAACTCATCAAATTAGAACAAGATGTTTTCACTTATTCTTTTACTATTTCATAAAAATTGCACATAAGGCACACAATTATATAAAATGTAATTAACTAATTTGATTATAGATCTTCTTCTTTATGTGTTTATTTTTGAAGATCAAGTACTTATTCGAATCTTAGTTCTCTTTTCGTTTGTGAACTTTCTTTATAAGAGATCTTGTATTAGAGTTTAAGATGAAGTAGAGAAGTTAAGTACAAAATGTTAGATATTGAATGCAATGAAATGTAACACAAGGGGGGGGTGAATGTGTTTCTTGGATTTTTTTGGTTTTTATGCTATTTGGACTATGGTTGAACAAAGCAGATAAGATATGTAAAGATATTATATTTCACAGAATCACACAAAGTACACAATATCAAAAACTCACTTAATTGTATTAATTCAGTTTGTCTTGCTACAAATATATGTTCTTGAATATTAAGAACTCAGCTTCTATCTTGAGAGAATACAAAAAAATATAGATCTGTTTGTTACTTTTAAACTAAGGACTCGTGCATGCTTTATAGACTAGCAACACGGGTTAACAAAACTTGCACAAAAATGTACTAAACCAATTTGTTTTGGATATGTTGTGAACTTGATGATTTCATTAACAAAACACCTTAGTAGATTTAACATAGTGAAAAATGTAGCACTCGACGGATAAGCAAATATTATCCCGACGGATAACTCTATATAGTCCCGACGGATAAGGATTTGACATCCATCGAGTGAGTAGCTTATGTAACAATAAGTCTGCAGCACATTTCTGCATACACCTTGTTTAGATTCTATAGTAGCATATAAGTCATGTTGACTTTAATTAGATATGCAGAATAGGTTGATTAATTGTACATAGATAATGTTTTGTAATTCTGCATAAATGAAATGAAGTCAAGTGCCAAATAACTACCCGATGGATAATCAACAATGCTACTCGATAGATGATCAACAAGGCAACCCGATGGATGATCATGTACCCGATGGATAATCAATTCAAACATCTGTTGACAGTGACAACACAGTCACATGCGTCGAGTGTATGCAAAAGGAATGTGGAATCCTATTCAACTGGGTTTTTGAGAACAAAGAAGCATTGCCATTTCCATGCTATTATGAAGATATTCAAAGATGTTGGAATAGAGTAATGAAGTAGCATAGTATTAGACTTGATAGGTTTTGTTTTATTATCTTGTCTTATTACTGTGTAATCTTGGTGATATATAAACCAAGAGTAGTAATTAGAACCAGAATAAGACTAAGCAAGTAAATTCTCAGAGAAACATTTGTAAGGTGCATTCTTAGCATTTCTCTGTAAGTTTAGTTGTTCTTATTTTGTAAGCAGTTGTGAGCTATTCAAGCTTCACAGAGTTCTCTCGATATATTTATATATCTCTGGTGGATACTTTCTAATCCACCAGAAAGTTTTAAAGACTTGTGTTTTTATTACTTTGTGTTTTGATTCATATTTAACTTGTTATTCCGCACTTTGCAAATCAAAATATTGTCATATATATATCTTAAGTCTGGACATTTTATATTTCTGAAAAAGGTTCAAGAATTCCATTCAACCCCCCTTCTGTAATTCTTGTTGCATTATTAGGGACTAACAATTGGTATCAGAGCAAGCTCTTGAAGAACAAAGAGTTTAAATATCACAATAAATAGCAAGATGAACAAGAAGAATGTTGGAGTCAAGATTCCTTTTATGGACAAAGATAATTACCATCACTGGAAGGTAAAGATGCATCTCCATTTACTTTCTCAAGATGAGGCCTATATAGATTGCATAGAGAGAGGCCATCATGTACCAATGAGAGCTGCAACTGGAAATGAGCCACTAGTTCCCAAGCCAAGGCATGAATGGTCAGATCCTTATATTGAACAAGTCAGGAAGGACAAGAAGGCCATGAATATTCTGTTTAATGGAGTTGATGGTGACATGTTTGACAACATCATCAATTGCAAAACTTCCAAGGAAGTTTGGGATACAATTCAGATTATCTGTGATGGCACTGAACAAGTTAGAGAAAACAAGATGCAACTACTAATTCAATAATATGAGCATTTCCACTTTGAAGAAGGTGGAACTCTCACTGATATCTTTAGTAGATTTCAAAACCTACTAAATGCTCTAAAGCTGCATGGAAGAGTCTACCAAACCAAAGATTTCAATCTCAAATTTCTGAGATCCCTACCTAAAGAATGGAAACCAATGACAGTCTTCTTGAGAAACTCACAAGAATACAAGGAGTTTACACTAGAGAGACTGTATGGCATTCTAAAGACTTATGAGCTTGAAATAGAGCAAGATGAAAGAATGGAGAAAGGGAGAAAGAAAGGAGGGCCCATTGCACTGGTTGCTGAGTTAGAGAAAGAGAAAGAAGTGAAGATAGCAGCTGTTGAGTCTACTTCAAAGGCCTGTGAAAACAAGGGCAAGGGGCTGGTAGCAGAAAATGAAGATTCTTTAAGCCAAGATGACATGGAGGATATTGATGAACATCAAGCATTTCTTTCCAGAAGATTTGCCAAGCTCAAGTTCACGAAGAACTTTGGAGCAGCTAAGCCAAATAGACACATAGTGGATAAATCAAAATTCAGATGTTTCAAATGTGGCTTGGCAGGGCACTTTGCCAGTGAGTGTAGAAAGTCAGATTCCAACAAGAAGAAGTTTAAGCCTATGGATT
The DNA here is from genome assembly GCF_009905375.1 of Apium graveolens. Lineage (NCBI taxonomy): Eukaryota > Viridiplantae > Streptophyta > Magnoliopsida > Apiales > Apiaceae > Apium > Apium graveolens. The sequence goes on from NC_133657.1 coordinate 57,072,424, forward strand.
ATAAACAGAAATATTTTGAGTTGCTCAAACAAAAGGAAACGGCTTTCATTACACAAGAAAATGACTGGGCAGCAGATGGTCTGGATGAGGATGAGGATGTCAGCTATGTCAATCTAGCCCTAATGGCCAAGTCTGATGAAACAGAGACAAGTTCTTCAAGTAATCAGGTAATCACCACTAACCTTGCACATTTATCTAAAGCTGAGTGTAATGATGCATTAAATGACATGTCTATAGAATTATATCATTTGCGTGTTACACTTAAGTCTCTTACTAAGAAAAATGCTAAAATCAAAGAAAATAATTTGTTTTTAAGTGAGAGGAATAATGTGCTAGAGTCTCAATTTATTGAATTTGAAAAATTGAGAATTGAGTGTAAAATTGCTAAGGATGAATTAACTGAGTCTTGAAGAAAGAAGAGATCTTGAAGAAGCAGCTTGAACGAGAACATGAGGTGATTAAAGCATGGAAAACATCTAGAGATGTTCATGCTCAAATCACCAAAGTTCAAGATATTGAGTCCTTTTGTGATGCAGCCTGAAAGAAGAATAAGGAGAAGATGGAACTCAATTTGGTTGAAAGATTGCTAACAGATGTGGACTCGACGGATGATGAGAGTCATATGTCGGATAATCGAAAGGATTATCCATCGAGTGACATAAATCCTCATCCGTCGGCTGTGAGCAAACCTGTGAGTAAAGCCAAACTTGCCAAGTTAAATGAAAAGTATGGATCAGTCTCCAAAAACCTAATTTCAGGAGAATCTAGTCAAGTGAAGAAGGAGAAGAAAGTGAATGTTGATCATCTGTCTATCAAGCAATTGAATGACAGATTAGAAAAGATTGAGGTTAAAATAGAGGCTAAAAGGAAAAACAATAGAAATGGTAAAGTGGGGATTAATAAATATAACAACTACACATCTAATAAGTATGCTCCAAGAAACATCTGTGTTAAGTGTGGTAGTACAAATCATCCGTCTGTTAATTGCAAAACTGCCATGCCTACTTCCATATATGTGCCACCTCCGTTTCCCAACATGAATGCCTTGCCTTCTATGCCTATGAATGCTATGTCTACACATAATATGAATGCATAATTTGCTAATATGCCATGCACCTAATCCTTATTATGCTACATTTAGTATGCCTCAAATGCCATTTAGCATGCCCTACTGGAATTACATGTTTACCAATAGCATGCCATTTCCTGTTAATCAAAATGTGCATGATAATCATGTTGTAATGAATGGTTTCAAAGGTCCAACTTAAATGACTAAGGATGAATCTGATATCCCCAAGTCAAATGAGATCAAACCTAAGAAACAGAAATAGAAAGCTAACAAGGCAGGACCCAAGGAAACTTAGGTACAAAAATCAACTTGATTTGATTTTAATATGTGCAGGGAAACAGAAAGAATCTATGGTACTTGGATAGTGGTTGTTCAAGACATATGACTGGTGATTCTACCCTGCTCACAGAGTTCAAAGAGAGAGCTGACCCAAGTATTACTTTTAGAGATGACAGCGAGGGTTATACTGTGGGATATGGCTTGATTTCAAAAGACAATATCATCATTGTGGAGGTTGCCTTAGTGGATGGTCTCAAGCATAATTTGTTGAGTATCGGCCAGCTGTGTGATAAAGGCAATTCAGTAACCTTCACCTCAGAAGCCTGTGTTGTGACAAATAAGAAAAGAAACAAAGTGGTTCTCACTGGTGTGAGAAAAGGAAATGTGTACTTAGCTGACTTCAACTCATCAAATGCAGAATCTGTTACTTGTCTTCTCAGTAAAGCAAGTCAAGATGAAAGTTGGCTATGGAACAAGAAGCTATCCCATCTAAACTTCAAGACCATGAATGAACTTGTAAAGAAAGAACTGGTTAGAGACATTCCTCAAGTGGAATTTTCTAAGGATGGACCATGTCATGCTTCCCAAAAGGGAAAGCAAATTAAAGCCTTATTCAGAAAGAAGCTTGATTCAACAATTGAAGAACCTTTGCAACTGCTACACATAGATTTGTTTGGACCAGTCAATGTGTTGTCCATCTCAAGGAAAAGATTTTTCCTAGTAATTTTAGATGATTTCTCAAAGTTCTCTTGGACATATTTCCTTAAGTCTAAAGATGAGGCTAGTGAAATCATCATCAGTCACATAAGACAATTCAACAATTATCTTGATTTCAAAGTTAGAAGAATCAGGAGTGACAATGGAACTGAGTTCAAGAATTCTTTCATGAGAGTATTTTGTAAAGAAAATGGGATTTTGCATGAATTTTCAGTAGCAAGAACTCCACAACAAAATGGAGTAGTAGAAAGAAAGAACATATCACTTATTGAAGCTGCAAGGACAATGCTTGAAGAGTCTAAGTTCCCAACATATTTCTGGGCTGAAGCTGTAAATACTGCATGCTACACTCAGAATATTTCTCTGGTTAATCAAGCAAAATGCATGACTCCCTATCAATTGTTCAAGAACAAGAAGCCAACTCTAAATTTTCTTCATGTCTTTGGCTGCAACTGTTATATCTTGAGAAATCAAATTGATCAGAATGAGAAGTTTGATGCTAAAGCAGATGAAGGAACTTTTGTTGGATATGCTGTTGACAAAGCATATAGAGTCTAAATATAAGAACCAACATTGTTGTGGAATCAATACATGTTGTGTTTGATAATAAAATGATTGAAGGACGAAAATATGGAGATTACCATGAGAGCCTCAAATTTGACAATGTGGAGATGGTTAGTGATGACAGTGATGAGGAAAGTGATCAAGAAACAGTATCAAAGGATAATGCAGAAAAATCCACTACCAATGAAGCACAAAATTCAACATCTGTTGAGTTGCAAAATGCTTCATGTGGCGCCCTCCAAACCTGGGTCAGAAGTTTGGGGTCCACAACACATACACCATATATGAACCTGTATAAGAAATATTATTTATAATGACCCTGCTTCACAAAACCACGGATCGCAACAGGTTAAAGTATGAAAATAAGCCACAACCTTAATTTATTATATCATACCGAATCCCGACTGAATTAACTTACAATTGATAATAAAGTTTTTGTTACAATCGTACTATCTTTCCACTGTATGAAGTTCTTGCTAACTCGATTTACTTCAAACTGGAACCTTAGCCCGCACTTTGGACTGAGGCACTTCTCTATCATCCATATCCTTTTTAACTGTAAAATATATAAAAGAATCGCAAGAGTGAGCTAACTAGCTCAGCAAGTCATAATAGTGATAACTGAGGTCAAACAATGATCAAATGAGATGATTCAAATTATTCAAGTTTCTTTTTAACTATTCATTAGAATTGGATATTCATTTTAAGTTTTAAAAACCAAGGTTAGGCTGCTGATCAGTCACGCACTAACCCGAGCAAGCACACAGCACTGCTCTAATTACTGGATCCAAGGCACACATTGGCCTAACTTGACCATTGGTATGGTCTGACCACGAATCTGGTCCACATATATAAAAATTATCCAATCCTAAAGCAGTTCAATATGATAACAATATGATTCAATAAAACAAGATCATAATCAATAATGATAAAACATTTGCATAAAAATGTAAGGAACTCATGGATATCACAAGGGTATATCAGGTTATGTATAAGAAACGATTTTTCCGGTTTGTAAAATGATCAGGTATTTGATCAGTAATGATTTTTCAGGATATGGTTCTCTGATGTTATAAAGAATGGTTGCAGTATAAAAGTTTCCGTGTTTTCAAACAATTTTGTTTCAGTGTTTGGTGTTTGGTAGTATACCTTTGGGGAGTAGTATCATATTGGTGTGATTTGATATCTGAGGATTAACAAAGGATGGTTTCCAAAGAATAAGGCTTACTGCTCAAGATCAATAAAGAATTAGGGTTCAAGGTTTAATAGTTTAAAACACTTGCAGTATAAAACAGGAATTATTTTGATAATTAGCGACATGTTATAAAACAGTTCAAAAACATTGGTAATATATATCTTGTAGAAAAGTTCAGAAATACTTGCCTTATAAGGCTTTACAACTATTACTGATCAACTCTGAGCCGACTCTGCTGCTCAGGCTCTAACGTGCAACCACTAGATCCCATTGGATTCAACTTCGACACTTAGGTCTTTCTGTAGAAACTCTACTGAACTCGTCAATTGACCACTACGTTATCTTTAGTCCATCATCCACTTTCAGGTTCTCGATCATAACCTACAGGGTCGAAATGCCCTACGTTAGACGTCTAAGTATGCTTGACATATCCTCAACACCAATTCTACTCAATAATATTCAAACCCGACTCGTAATTATATACATTAGTACAATACAATAACACACCCCACAGTCAGGGTTCACGTTCTCGAGAAATCGGTTTGGTGTTTGTTTTCAGAAATACGTATACTCGTCCTTTTACGAAATTAGGGTTATTGGATTTTGACAGCACAATCATCACAGCATACAATCAGGTTTCGTACAAAATATATGTATATACTTATTTATACTTGTTCGACGTTCCGATAATTACAAGGTATGTCCTGAATTTCTGAATTTAATTTCCAAAAATTCGGGCAGTACCTCCTCTGATTATCGGCCTACCCATCGAACAACTCGACGTCAATAACAACAAATCACAATCCATAATTACCACAACCAACATCCGCAAATTCCCAAACACTAATCAATACCATTATTAGTTATTATTCGCACTTTACATTTAATTCGTATTTTATTTTTATTTACTAAATAAGGACTCAGAGTATGATCATCACGGTCCACCGCCGGCTCGTCGAGACTCATCGCCGACGGCGATAAGATTCGCGGGTACCCGAAAATTTTGGATTTCCAACGCAAATTTTATCGATTAATAAAATTAATTTTTACAAATACCGAATAATTTGTTTCACGAAAGCTGTCAATTATTTATGTAAAATAATAAAATTTTAATCCCACGATAATCAAGCCAAACAACAGCATCACCATGACAATACAGTCGGCAACATAAATCAGACAATAGAACCGCGGCAAGATAGCAGCCACGCGCTGCCATCCTCACCGGAAATCGTGAGGAGCGGCGGCAACCAGAAAGGAAACATAACCACCATATCTGCACACATACATACATGTATATACACGCACATACACACACAAACCAACAGGGGTAAAACAGAAGCTACCAATCGGAACTCAAACAGCGGCCAAGACGCTTACCCGAAGCCGAAAAACAGGGCACTGGTAGAAGAAGAGAAAAGAAGGAGGGAGAGATTAATAAAGAGAGACAGAGAGGTAGAGAGAATGATCGAGAAAGAGAAAAATGGAGAGAGTTCGAGAGGCTTATGTGAGGGAGGAAGAAATCAACAGGGGAACAAAGATAAAAGGGGGATAAGACTGATAAATATGATCAGTCCTTATTCATTTATATATATATATTTTTTTTTAATTACAGCTAATTGATACGTGTCGTGCCCGTGACTGTGCCGCCTTTTGAATTTAATCGATATACTATGCGAGTGGAAATGATCGAAAAATTACCAAATTAATTTAAAAATATCACAACTAATTCAAAGTTATTAAAAATGATTTTTTTTCATAATTTGTTTTTCTAAAGTATTTTTGCAACGCAACTCGTACCCGTATTTCACAATTAACGAACCGAGCTGTACCTAAAACAATTTCAGAAAATTTCGAAAATAATTTTAAAATATTACAAATATCCCGAAGTTTATAAAAATATGAATTACTTAATTTTAGAATAATTTCTGAAACGCAAATTATACCCGTTTTTAACAAATAAACGAATCAACGCGCGGGTGAAATAAATCCCGAAAATTCCCAAAATAATTTTAAAATTATCAGAATAATACGAACTTAATATAATATAAACTTCATAATTTTTGAAAATTTCCATAATTAAATATGGATTTTACCAATAAACACACTCTCAAAATTATTTAAAAATAAGTAATTAACGAAATATTGATTTCTCAATTTTATAAAGTCCTAAAAATAATTATTGAAATTATAAAATTATAAAAACAATTTTAGAGACAATCCAAGTATTTATGGAAATAAAACTGCAATAATACCATCTTTAACAACGATACAACATCATACTATTCATTAGTTAACCACGCAACTCAATTCCGTACACTAATAATCACATACACATAGTGACAAAGTAATAACCCAAATATTTTATTTACTTATTTATTCCATAATTACACATTAAAATAATAATAATAATAATAATAATAATAATAATAATAATAATAATAATAATAATAATAATAATAATATACGGGTCGTTATATCCTTCCCCCCTTAAAAAGATTCTGTCCTCAGAATCTGATTTAACCAAACAAGTGAGGATATTTGTCAAACATATCTGACTCTAGTTCCCAAGTAGACTCTTCTACTTGAGGATTTCAACCGTACTTACTATATATATACTCTCATTTCCAAGAACTCGTCTTTAACGATCAAGAATTTGGATCGATAACTATATGCAGAACAAACTTAGACAAGAGCCCATTGGCTCTTACTCAATTGCTTAATTCAAGTCAGATACTTATCACTTTAACGCTGATAGGCAAAACATATTATTTGAACACACTGTTGTGACGATAATCATTAACTTATGGACAACTTTATCTATATTTATCAATACCTCAGATGGCTAACTAATTTTTAGGACTTAACATGTCCCTTCTACTTAGACTTATCCAGTTTTTTTCAAGATGAAACCTGTACTAACACTACTGGTCCTACTTCTATACCCATATTCTCTCTTGATACAATTTCGTCTTCTCTCTTTGTCTACTTCGAGCTGCTTCAATCAATATCATTACGCCCTTGGTGTGCTGGATTAACTTAGAATTCGACAACTTCCTTTTTCCCACTTTATCTTAATAACAATGGGGACCTATACTTGCGTTCACATGACGCTTGGTAAAGTGGCATTCCAAAGCGGATATCTGTTACGACCGGCATTTTATGTAATATTATTTGTGAATTTGGTATAATATTAAGTCAAATGAAAATATATTCAATGATTGTACGTTTGTGTGAGTGAAAAATTCTGCATTATAAATTTGCTTTGGGTAGTATATGATTTTTCAAAGCAAGAGTTTATTTAATTTCTTTATTTTTGATTTATAAGGAATATTCTAAGCTTTGGAAAAATCTTCTTTTAAAAGGCATTTTGTTCACAAATTTTGAAAATGATTTTATAAAGTCTCTAAAAATACAAGTTAATTTATGGTATAAATTTTATAATTTTTGAACTTGTATTTTATTTTATAAAAATAAATCATTATAAATTTTAGTTGTCATATTTATCAAATTACATGAATAACCTTGCATGCAAACTCTCTTCTATTTAATCAAAGGGCAAAGAAGACATTCTCAACCCCACTAACTCACATTTTGCTAACCAATTTACCCCTTTACCCTTGCATGCAAATCTACCTAACTATATTGGAGGGTTACTCTTGTAAAATCTCAAACCCACTCACATTATAGTCAAATCAATGCATAAAAACAAGTCCAAGAAGTGATCATCACCTCACTTCACCCCACCACTTCACTCTCTTCTCCCTCCCTCCTCCCTCACCTCTCGGTTTTTCCCCTCCCCTCTCGGCAACCACCAAAACCGAGCCCCATCCCCTTCTTTCTTCAACTCTCACTCAAACAATCATCTTATATCCAAGTAATTTTACTCCCTATATGTTATTCTTATATATATTTCAAAAGTTTAGAGTGAAAAACCTATGTTTTGACCTTGCATGGTGATGTTTTTGTTAAACTCAAAGTGAACCTCCTTGATTCTTGTGAATCTAAGGCTTTCACCATGAGATATAGTATCATAGGGTCAAGAATGGCTAGACATAAGAGTGTTACACTTATGAAATGTTGTTCTTACCCTAATCCATTCGGCCATGACTTGATAGGAGCCGAATGGATGGTGTTTTGTTGCCTTGTTACATTTTTGTGTATTTTGTGATGACAGCGTGAATTTTATAGTAAAAGCTTGATAAAACCCTTTTGCATGCTAGTTGATCATTTAGTTGTAATCCATGTTAGGCTTGCATGTTGAATTATGATAAAAATTTATTTGGAAATCATGTTGCTTTGGCTTGAAAGATCCGAAAGCATGCATGCATGTAAATCACTTTTGATTTTTTTTTGGAAGTTTTGATCATTTAGATTCATGTTGTTAGTGAGCCTTAATTTCAGTAGGAATAATGTATTAATATTGATTTATACTTCTTATTGCATGGTAATAATTCGTGGTTATCTATTATAAAAAAAATATATATATCTTGTTGCTTCAAGAGCATAAAGGTTTGTGATTTGTAAAGAGTAGTCTCTTTTGTTTTGCCATAGTTGCACCTTAGGTAAGGATGATCTCACCAAGGTTATTTTGAGAAAAAGGGAGTTAGTTCAGTAGAATACCATGTATAAGTCTTTGTTTAAGTTTTGAGTTGTTGTTAGATAGGTTTGTCAAGTCAAAGCCTTGGAAAAAATGAGAGTTATAGTTTCTGCAGAAAAAAATCAGTTTAGTACCCTGAGGTTTAGAGTGAGTTTTGACCATGTCATTGATGTGCACTTTGAGGCCCAAGCTACCAGAAGTTAGTATGGGGAGTATATAATAGGTTTTAGGAGTTGGTTGGAGGTTTGCATATCATTTGGTTAGGTGCACAAGTAGAATAACAAAATCTGTCCAGCAGGGGACAGTTTTGTTGCAACTTAGAAATAGGGAGATTTGACCATATCATGGGTAGGCCCTCATTAGGCCCAATTGGGCCTTAGTTAGAGGGTATGTCAGAGAAGTTTTTCCAACCATAGTTCATAGGATATGAGCTAGAACCATGTGTCACAAGTTAATTCAAGTCAGGGCATTTTCTGCCCAGAAAAATAGGGGAACCTTGGACTTTTAGCTTAGGCCCAAGAAGGCCCAAGCCAGGCCTTTGAGCCACATCAAGCTTGTGAGATGCCCTTAGGTCAGGAGAGTCTTGTGTAAAAATTTTGAAGAAAAACTTGTAGTTTAAGAGTGTCTAATGCACTCAAGAAACCTTAGTTACCATTCTGAAATTTGCACCAGTGAGCACTTTCACTTATCACATAGCTTTAGAACACTTAGAAGTGAGTATTAGGTCGACCACCATAGTTGTAAGATAGTATAAGGTCAGTAGAGCAAAAGGCACAAGTGAGGGTCAATAGGTTTTGGATAATTTAGGAAAGGCACATTGAGTTAGGAAGCCCAAATTTGAAGACTTTGTTTAGTTAGCGACCAAGTGACTTAAGTGGTGAGTCGAGATCATCCAAGCCTAGTGTGGCATTATGGTGTATATGATGTTATTTGGTATTAATATACGATATGTGATTATGTGGCTACGTGTGTACATTTGAAAATATAATGGTGGATATGAATTAAGTGCGTATAGGCCTAAGTGCCATCCATGTTTAATTTCGGGTTGTAAATAGGTTAAGATGGTAAGAATATATTATAATGAGGATTATTATTATTTATGTAGGATCTCGAGACGAGGGAAAACTTGCCATAAAAGTCGAGTGAAGCTCCAGTTGTTGCTCCTACCAGTCAGACCAGACCAGTCTATCTCAAGGCAAGTGATTCAACTTGACCTTCGTATTTACTGTAAACAGTTCATATATATATCGATGCAATTATCCCGAGTCATTTTGATATATTTAAATCAAGCGTATCTTTTGTTTATCTTTGAGTTACATAGAGATGCCATGAACCCTCGAGTACGTATTGCAAGTAGTTCAAAAGTCTTTCATGATAGTTTAATGCCATGATAAAATAGAGATTTGTTATAATACTTTATTGATCCTTTTGATTATCATGCTATTGATCCCTGAGAAATCTTGATATTGCACCCTGATGCTTTGATTCAACTCTTGAAATAACCTCGATAGAAACTTTATCTTGATACCTAAAAGCCAATCATTTCTTAAATTCATTCATGATTGTTTGATAACCCTATCCTTACCCTAAAGCTTGATACCCTGTTATATCTTGAGCTGATGATCACTTTCTTTATATTTTAACACCTCTATCCTATTGGAACCAGTGATGCTTATCTTCTTGATGTTCTAATACCTATACCTTGTCTACAACCATTGCTTTAAGCCTAGTTTGGCATTACTCTTTCATATTATCCAATAGCCTTGCTCAATTTCCTTGTCAAAGTTCTTGTTTATGGAAACCTCTCAATTACCCTAATATAGTAAAGTCTAGTGGATCATGGCCCTGAGATTTAGTGTCATATTTCCAGTGTTTCAAGTTGATCTATAATCCCTTGATAAAAATGATTACAGTCGAAAGAGATTTTGTCATAAATCGGCATCAATTTTTAAAATGATTAAAATGTGGATTTTTCAGTCCCAAAGGGGGATAAATGTTTTCTTTGAATGGTGGATCTGGACTGAGACGCGAGTCATTTCCACACTTATATTAGGCTTAAAAGTTGCCTAGGGATTCCCAATAATGTTTTAGAACCCAGCGAGGTTCGGGATTACTTCGCGGCTGATCACCGGCTGTAATCCGTAGCGTCATAAAATGATTTTGATTAAGAATGATTTTAAAATTGTTTTGATGCAAGCAAAATGATGCCAACTCACATAAGTCTTATCTCTCGTTATCATTGATTATGTCTTTCCATTGTCATTCCTAAAGGTATATCTCGATTTATGTTTTGCGTTGTACTGTTAGCACTTGTTGAGCTTTTGGCTCACTTCTTGCTTTACCCTGATATTACAGCTAGCAGCTATGGTTAGATTCAAGCAGACTGCCCGTAAGACCTGTGATGCTGATGCTTATGTTCGAGCTCAGGTAGAATAAGTAATAATAGCTGTGAGGATTCAGTATTTGTAATCAGATGTAATAGCTGGTAGTGATGGGCTGTTCCAAACCCTAAACTGTAAGATCTTGGATTGGTTGTGTATCCTTCATTAAAATGATGTAATAGCTATATTTATTTTTCTGTTTAAGTTGGGGGTGTGACAGGTTTTGGTATCAGAGCTACGATTTAGAGTCCCTGGACAGCCCAAATAGGTTATAGGATTTGTATGTAGGTTATAGATATTATGCGAGAGAGTAGGTTAAGTAAATTATTATTAATACTCCTCTTATTGGTTGTCAGCAAAGGGCGCATTCCTCGTCATCCTCTGGGTCGGACGACACTATTGCTTTCTCCGTGTATGCTGAGTTGAGGCGCGAGTTCGACATGCTTCAGGGCAAGTACGACCGACTGATAGACCGACTGAAGAACGTGTATCCGGACAGCCGAAACTACGAAGGGAAGCCCAAGGAGCAGATGATTGCGAGACTTGAGACCTTGGTTCAGTACGTCAACACTAAGCTTGAGGAGATGCCAGCACACCGGGACCGTACCAGCCAGTATGTCATTCAGATGGTGGCGGATGAGCTCCAGAGCATTGTGAAGACGCTTCGAGAGGAAAAGACTACCAAGCCCCGTTCAGATGGAGTGGAGCCTTAGTTCTTTCCATTTACCTTTCATGTTGTTGTACTATCAGACTCTATGGAATCCCCAGTTGTTTCCGTCTTTCCTTTAAATAAGCCTGTTATTCCTAGAATCAGACTATGTCCCAATCCTATGTACTGTGACCTTTAAAATTTCAATAATTATGTGCTATTGTTCCATTTGCTCTCAACTGTTATTTTATGTTTTTATCATCATATCTGCTTAATTTGGAAACTTGACCTCATATGTAAATGAGAATGCCATGCGATACCCTCAAATCATTTTATCATTCATATCTGTTATGACACAACTCTTATTTCAGGATCATGCCTCCCAAAAAGAAGAACCCAACAACCACCTTCACCACAGACCCAAACATTCTTCGACTACTGGAAACCTTGCAACAGCAAACCAATGCTATAGCTCAACAACAACTAACTCTTCAACAACGAATTGAAAACCAAGATAACCGTGAGCCACACCAACCACCTGAACCACCAGTACCACCTAGACAAATTGTCACTTTCAAAGCTTTTCAGAATGTGAATCCACCTGTATTTCATGATACCACTGATCCAGTGATAGCAAACACATGGATCAAGGAGATGGAAAGGGCTTTTGAGTTGGTACAGTTAGGAGACGATCAGAAGACGCCGTATGCCACTTACTTCTTGAAGGGAGAAGTCATCTATTGGTGGGAATCAGTAAAAGCTATGGAAGTCACTCAGCAGGTTTCTTGGGAGAGATTTAAGAAGTTATTTCTGGACAAGTATTACCCTAAGTACATGCAGAATCAGATGGAGCTAAAATTTCTTGAGTTAAAGCAAGGGAACATGACTGTACTGGAATATGAGAAGAAGTTCACTGAGTTGTCAAGGTTTGTGACAAAGTATACTAGCACTGAGGAAGAAAAAGCAAAGAAATTTCAGCAAGGATTGGAGCCTTGGATCAGAGATAGGGTGGCTATGTTTGAGCTTGAAACTTATGCGGGAGTAGTACAGAAAGCTGCTCTGATTGAGAATAATGGGATGCAGTCAAGGAAAGAGAGGGATAACAAGAAGAGGAAGGTTCCATTTTATGGAGAAAAGTCTGAAGCTGGAAGTTCGCAAGATCGGAATGTAAAGAGGATTGGTTTCCAGAAGGGCGGAAATTTTCAAAGGAAGGGAAATTTGGGCAAAAGGCAAGAATCAAAAGGGAACAATCAGGCAAGCCAAGGGCAAGTTGGAGAAAACAGGTTCCAGAGGCCAGAATGCAAGCACTGTGGAAGAAGGCACCCCAGAGTATGCAATAAGCTGAGTATGACCTGTTATAGGTGCAATCAGAAGGGACATTTGGCAAACGAGTGCAAGATGCCGAAGCTAGGAGTTACGTGTTACAAGTGTGGGAAGACTGGACACATGGCTAGGGAGTGTAAGGCAACAGGACCAGTCAGAGCTCTGATGAGCGTGGCAAGTACCAGTGCAAGCGTGCCAGCTGAGGTATTGGCATTACCTCCACCACCCGCACCAACCCCGCAAGCAACAGCAAGGACATTTGATCTAAATATGAAAGATGCTGTTCAGAATTCTGAGGTGATAGCAGGTACACTTTTATTCAATAATGTCAAAGCTAAAGTATTGATTGATTCGGGAGCAACAAGATCTTTCATATCAGAATCTTTTGTTGATAAGCTCCAATGTGATAAAACGGTTATGAGTGAGGTAGTAAATATGGTAATTGCGAACCAAGAGAAGATTCCTGTGAATCAATTTTGTCCAAAATGTGAGATTGATATTTCGGGATATAAGTTCTCAGCCGACTTGATACTCTTCAAGCTGGGAGAGTTTGATATAATTTTAGGAATGGATTGGTTAGGAGAGAATAGCGCTCAGATAAATTGTAAGACCATGAGAGTGTATTTAAAGACGAAGAGTGGAGAGAAGGTAGTATTTAAGGGGCAGAGGCAAGAGCAACTATTTCTTACAATTATTCAGGCTAAGAAGTTACTTAGAAAAGGTTGTGAGTCGTTCCTAGCATATGTAGTGGATTCAGAGTAGAGCCGGCCATTCGGGCGGTCCGTGCGGTTCGGGTAGCCCCAGCATGGAAGATATTCCTGTAGTTAATGAGTTCCCCGATGTGTTTCCCGACTAACTACCAGGCTTACCACCAGATTGACAAATTGAGTTCGAGATCAACCTTGCTCCAGGCACGGAACCAGTTTCAAAGGCTCCGTATAGGATGGCACCAGCAGAAATGAAAGAGTTGGCGAGCCAGCTACAAGAATTATTGGATAAGGGAGTGATATGACCAAGTACGTCGCCATGGGGAGCATCTGTTCTCTTTGTGAAGAAGAAAGATGGGAGTATGCGTCTATGCATAGATTACTGGGAGTTGAATAAAGTAACGATCAAGAACCGCTACCCGCTACCAAGGATAGATGACCTTTTTGATCAGTTAAAGGGAGCAAAATGCTTTTCGAAGATTGATTTGAGATCGGGATACCATCAATTAAAGATCAAGGAAGAAGATATTCCCAAGACCGCATTTAGGACCAGATATGGGCATTATGAATTCCTAGTAATGCCGTTTGGATTGACCAACGCTCCGGCCGCATTTATGGATCTGATGAATCGAGTATTTAAGAAGTATTTGGATAAATTTGTCGTGGTATTTATTGATGACATCCTTATTTATTCTAAGTCGGAAGAAGAACATAAGCAGCACCTCTGGATAGCATTGGAGATACTCCGACAAGAGAAGTTGTATGCCAAGTTTACCAAATGTGAGTTTTGGTTAAAGGAAGTTCAATTTTTGGGGCATGTTATTGGAAATGAGGGAGTTAAAGTGGATCCGGCGAAGATTGAGGCAGTTATGAGTTGGGAGAGGCCAAAGACTCCTACGGAAGTGCGAAGTTTTCTAGGATTGGCCGGATACTATAGAAGATTCGTCAAGGATTTCTCGAAGATCGCCACGCCATTGACCAAGTTAACCAGAAAGAATCAAAAGTTTGAATGGAGTGCAGAATGTGAAAATAGCTTTCAAGAGTTAAAACAGAAGTTGGTAACAGCTCCGGTGTTGGTACTTCCAGATGATCAAGGGAATTTTGTAATATTCAGCGACGCTTCACATAAGGGTTTGGGTTGTGTGTTGATGCAACACAGTAAGGTAATAGCATATGCGTCAAGACAGTTGAAGCCGCACGAGTTAAAGTATCCGACGCATGACTTGGAACTAGCCGCCATAGTGTTCGCACTCAAGATTTGGAGACAGTATCTCTATGGAGAGAAGTGTGAAATCTACACGGATCACAAGAGTTTAAAGTACATTTTTACTCAGAAAGAGCTCAATATGAGGCAGAGGAGATGGCTGGAATTGATCAAGGACTATGACTGTTCGATAAATTACCATCCTGGAAAGGCGAACGTAGTGGCCGATGCGCTGAGTCGGAAGGAGAGATTGAATATGATGATAACATCAAAAGAGTTATCTGAAGAAATCGGAAAATTGGAATTGGAACTTTGTGCTTATGGGAAAGTCAAAGAAGTTTGTCGTGCAATGACCTTTCAGCCAACACTAATGGAAAAGATAAAGAAGTGTCAAGAGGAAGTAATGGAAAAAGAGAAAAATCAGTTATCTGGAGAAGAGATTAATACTAAAAGGGATGAGCAAGGAATACTAAGGTTTTCATCCAGAATATGGATTCCTCATGTACCTGAATTAAAGAATAAGATCCTCCGTGAAGCCCACCATTCGAAATTTTCAATCCACCCGGGAAGCACCAAGATGTATCAAGACTTAAAGAAGAACTTTTGGTGGCCAAATATGAAGCGAGACGTGGCAGAATGGGTTGCGAAGTGCTATACTTGTCAGAAAATAAAGGCAGAACATCAACGACCAAGCGGATTAATTCAGCCCCTGAAGATTCCAGAATGGAAATGGGAAAATATCGCTATGGACTTTATAGTAGGACTACCGCGAACAAAATCCGGACATGACGCAATATGGGTTATAATTGATCGTCTTACGAAGTCGGCGCATTTCCTTCCAATAAATGAGAAGTCGTCACTGGACAAGTTGGTTCATCTGTATGTGCACGAAATCGTATTAAGGCATGGAGTACCCGTATCAATAGTTTTAGACAGAGATCCCCGATTTAACTCGAGGTTCTGGAAGCAATTCCAGGAATGTCTTGGCACGAAGTTGAATATGAGCACGGCGTATCACCCGCAGACTGATGGTCAGAGCGAAAGGACGATTCAAACAATCGAAGACATGTTGCGCAGTTGTGCAATCGATTTTGCAGGAAGTTGGGACGACCACCTGCCATTGATTGAATTCTCATATAACAACAGCTATCATTCCAGTATCGGCATGCCTCCATATGAAGCTTTGTACGGGCGAAAATGTAGATCACCAACAAGTTGGGATGAAGTAGGAGAAGGAAGAATTCTCGGCTCAGAATTGGTACAACAGTTGCATGACTCAGTCAAGTTAATTCAGAAAAGGTTGCTTGCTGCTCAAGATAGACAGAGGAAGTATGCAGATCCAGCGCGTAAGGACGTTCAATTCCAAATTGGCGAAGCTGTGTTGCTAAAGGTGTCACCTAGGAAAGGGTTGATGAGATATGGCAAGAAAGGAAAGTTAGCACCTAGATACATAGGTCCTTTTGAGATTTTGAGTCAAGTAGGAAAGGTGGCCTACGAGTTGGCCTTACCACCTCAGTATCGGCATGTGCATAATGTGTTCCATGTGTCGTTACTTAAGAAATATAATCCTGACACTAGCCATGTGATAGAATATGAACCCGTAGAAATTCAGGCAGACCTGTCATTTGTGGAGCAACCGGTTAAAATACTCGACTGGCAAGTAAAGAGTCTTAGAAATAAGTCAGTAAAGTTAGTAAAAGTACTTTGGAGGAACCCTAAGGTCGAAGAGTCGACTTGGGAGTTAGAGTCTGATATGCATTCCCGGTATCCTCATATGTTCTCTTAGATTCTGGGGACAGAATCCCTTAAGGGGGAGAGGATGTTACGACCGGCATTTTATGTAATATTATTTGTGAATTTGGTATAATATTAAGTCAAATGAAAATATATTCAATGATTGTACGTTTGTGTGAGTGAAAATTTCTGCATTACAAATTTGCTTTGGGTAGTATATGATTTTTCAAAGCAAGAGTTTATTTAATTTCTTTATTTTTGATTTATAAGGAATATTCTAAGCTTTGGAAAATCTTCTTTTAAAAGGCATTTTGTTCACAAATTTTGAAAATGATTTTATAAAGTCTCTAAAAATACAAGTTAATTTATGGTATAAATTTTATAATTTTTGAACTTGTATTTTATTTTATAAAAATAAATCATTATAAATTTTAGTTGTCATATTTATCAAATTACATGAATAACCTTGCATGCAAACTCTCTTCTATTTAATCAAAGGGCAAAGAAGACATTCTCAACCCCACTAACTCACATTTTGCTAACCAATTTACCCCTTTACCCTTGCATGCAAATCTACCTAACTATATTGGAGGGTTACTCTTGTAAAATCTCAAACCCACTCACATTATAGTCAAATCAATGCATAAAAACAAGTCCAAGAAGTGATCATCACCTCACTTCACCCCACCACTTCACTCTCTTCTCCCTCCCTCCTCCCTCACCTCTCGGTTTTTCCCCTCCCCTCTCGGCAACCACCAAAACCGAGCCCCATCCCCTTCTTTCTTCAACTCTCACTCAAACAATCATCTTATATCCAAGTAATTTTACTCCCTATATGTTATTCTTATATATATTTCAAAAGTTTAGAGTGAAAAACCTATGTTTTGACCTTGCATGGTGATGTTTTTGTTAAACTCAAAGTGAACCTCCTTGATTCTTGTGAATCTAAGGCTTTCACCATGAGATATAGTATCATAGGGTCAAGAATGGCTAGACATAAGAGTGTTACACTTATGAAATGTTGTTCTTACCCTAATCCATTCGGCCATGACTTGATAGGAGCCGAATGGATGGTGTTTTGTTGCCTTGTTACATTTTTGTGTATTTTGTGATGACAACGTGAATTTTATAGTAAAAGCTTGATAAAACCCTTTTGCATGCTAGTTGATCATTTAGTTGTAATCCATGTTAGGCTTGCATGTTGAATTATGATAAAAATTTATTTGGAAATCATGTTGCTTTGGCTTGAAAGATCCGAAAGCATGCATGCATGTAAATCACTTTTGATTTTTTTTGGAAGTTTTGATCATTTAGATTCATGTTGTTAGTGAGCCTTAATTTCAGTAGGAATAATGTATTAATATTGATTTATACTTCTTATTGCATGGTAATAATTCATGGTTATCTATTATAAAAATATATATATATCTTGTTGCTTCAAGAGCATAAAGGTTTGTGATTTGTAAAGAGTAGTCTCTTTTGTTTTGCCATAGTTGCACCTTAGGTAAGGATGATCTTACCAAGGTTATTTTGAGAAAAAGGGAGTTAGTTCAGTAGAATACCATGTATAAGTCTTTGTTTAAGTTTTGAGTTGTTGTTAGATAGGTTTGTCAAGTCAAAGCCTTGGAAAAAATGAGAGTTATAGTTTCTGCAGAAAAAAATCAGTTTAGTACCCTGAGGTTTAGACTGAGTTTTGACCATGTCATTGATGTGCACTTTGAGGCCCAAGCTACCAGAAGTTAGTATGGGGAGTATATAATAGGTTTTAGGAGTTGGTTGGAGGTTTGCATGTCATTTGGTTAGGTGCACAAGTAGAATAACAAACTCTGTCCAGCAGGGGACAGTTTTGTTGCAACTTAGAAATAGGGAGATTTGACCATGTCATGGGTAGGCCCTCATTAGGCCCAATTGGGCCTTAGTTAGAGGGTATGTCAGAGAAGTTTTTCCAACCATAGTTCATAGGATATGAGCTAGAACCATGTGTCACAAGTTAATTCAAGTCAGGGCATTTTCTGCCCAGAAAAACAGGGGAACCTTGGACTTTTAGCTTAGGCCCAAGAAGTCCCAAGCCAGGCCTTTGAGCCACATCAAGCTTGTGAGATGCCCTTAGGTCAGGAGAGTCTTGTGTAAAAATTTTGAAGAAAAACTTGTAGTTTAAGAGTGTCTAATGCACTCAAGAAACCTTAGTTACCATTCTGAAATTTGCACCAGTGAGCACTTTCACTTATCACATAGCTTTAGAACACTTAGAAGTGAGTATTAGGTCGACCACCATAGTTGTAAGATAGTATAAGGTCAGTAGAGCAAAAGGCACAAGTGAGGGTCAATAGGTTTTGGATAATTTAGGAAAGGCACATTGAGTTAGGAAGCCCAAATTTGAAGACTTTGTTTAGTTAGCGACCAAGTGACTTAAGTGGTGAGTCGAGATCATCCAAGCCTAGTGTGGCATTATGGTGTATATGATGTTATTTGGTATTAATATACGATATGTGATTATGTGGCTACGTGTGTACATTTGAAAATATAATGGTGGATATGAATTAAGTGCGTATAGGCCTAAGTGCCATCCATGTTTAATTTCGGGTTGTAAATAGGTTAAGATGGTAAGAATATATTATAATGAGGATTATTATTATTTATGTAGGATCTCGAGACGAGGGAAAACTTGCCATAAAAGTCGAGTGAAGCTCCAGTTGTTGCTCCTACCAGTCAGACCAGACCAGTCTATCTCAAGGCAAGTGATTCAACTTGACCTTCGTATTTACTGTAAACAGTTCATATATATATCGATGAAATTATCCTAAGTCATTTTGATATATTTAAATCAAGCGTATCTTTTTTTTATCTTTGAGTTACATAGAGATTCCATGAACCCTCGAGTACGTATTGCAAGTAGTTCAAAAGTCTTTCATGATAGTTTAATGCCATGATAAAATAGAGATTTGTTATAATACTTTATTGATCCTTTTGATTATCATGCTATTGATCCCTGAGAAATCTTGATATTGCACCCTGATGCTTTGATTCAACTCTTGAAATAACCTCGATAGAAACTTTATCTTGATACCTAAAAGCCAATCATTTCTTAAATTCATTCATGATTGTTTGATAACCCTATCCTTACCCTAAAGCTTGATACCCTGTTATATCTTGAGCTGATGATCACTTTCTTTATATTTTAACACCTCTATCCTATTGGAACCAGTGATGCTTATCTTCTTGATGTTCTAATACCTATACCTTGTCTACAACCATTGCTTTAAGCCTAGTTTGGCATTACTCTTTCATATTATCCAATAGCCTTGCTCAATTTCCTTGTCAAAGTTCTTGTTTATGGAAACCTCTCAATTACCCTAATATAGTAAAGTCTAGTGGATCATGGCCCTGAGATTTAGTGTCATATTTCCAGTGTTTCAAGTTGATCTATAATCCCTTGATAAAAATGATTACAGTCGAAAGAGATTTTGTCATAAATCGGCATCAGTTTTTAAAATGATTAAAATGTGGATTTTTCAGTCCCAAAGGGGGATAAATGTTTTCTTTGAATGGTGGATCTGGACTGAGACGCGAGTCCTTTCCACACTTATATTAGGCTTAAAAGTTGCCTAGGGATTCCCAATAATGTTTTAGAACCCAGCGAGGTTCGGGATTACTTCGCGGCTGATCACCGGCTGTAATCCGTAGCGTCATAAAATGATTTTGATTAAGAATGATTTTAAAATTGTTTTGATGCAAGCAAAATGATGCCAACTCACATAAGTCTTATCTCTCGTTATCACTGATTATGTCTTTCCATTGTCATTCCTAAAGGTATATCTCGATTTATGTTTTGCGTTGTACTGTTAGCACTTGTTGAGCTTTTGGCTCACTTCTTGCTTTACCCTGATATTACAGCTAGCAGCTATGGTTAGATTCAAGCAGACTGCCCGTAAGACCTGTGATGCTGATGCTTATGTTCGAGCTCAGGTAGAATAAGTAATAATAGCTGTGAGGATTCAGTATTTGTAATCAGATGTAATAGCTGGTAGTGATGGGCTGTTCCAAACCCTAAACTGTAAGATCTTGGATTGGTTGTGTATCCTTCATTAAAATGATGTAATAGCTATATTTATTTTTCAGTTTAAGTTGGGGGTGTGACAATATCGCTGATAAATGATCATTCCAGTGTTTCCTTAAAACTCAACCTCTCAATATATCTTACATTTCCTGAATCACTTTCGTA